>NC_070592.1:29268455-29625955 GCF_027409825.1 Scomber japonicus
TAAGTTGATTAGAGTTTCTAAATGTCGGTTTCCATTATTTTTGGGTTAATTGCCCAGTCCTAGATGGCGTGTGACGAGGATTACGTTTAAGACAGGTTGACTGTGGGGGTGACCTTGTGCGGCACCTGGCTATAAATGCAGCACAGCAATGCAGCAATGATCCACACACACACACACACACACACACACACACACACACACACACACACACACACACACACACACACACACACACACACACACACACACACACACACACACACACACACACACACACACACACACACACACACACACACACACACACACACACACACCTTATCCACTGGCTGGATTAGTCACAGCTGCACTGCCACTGACTGCTGGGCCGTTTCTACAAACTTACAGAGACACCCCCTTCTCATTTTTACTAGTCAGCACAGCATGCCCCCCCCCCCCCACACACACACACACACCCACCCACACCCCTCCTCACTCCCCCCGCTTTTATTACTTTCATTTAACATCACACAAATCAATTAAGCGGCCAGTTACAGGTATTACCCTCCCCAACTGGAACATGAATTCTTCTAATTAAGAGTTTGATTATGCAGATTTGTCTGTGCTCTCTCAGACACTCTTCACTGTGACACAGCAGCTCTACTCACTGCTTCCACATCCAAACTAGTCTGATTCAATCATAGAATACCATACATTCCTCCAACAATCCTAAAAGAATCCTGTCCATAGGCCTGTCATGATAACAACGTAGTAACATACTCCTGAGTAAGTTGTCATAAGATTTGATTGGTTTTTTTGGAAGTGCTTCTAAAAAGAAGCTGAGTTGTGTTTAAGAGCGCTGTAGAGATTGATATGTGAAGCGCTGCATATCTTTTTTGTTTAAGTTAAACAGTTGAACTTTAACTACCTTGTCTAAGAGGACTGTTGTTGGACTATAAGTTATTGGAATAAAGATTTCATTGAGGAGAAACACATTTTTAAGATAAAAAAAAAAAAGATTAAATCGATAATTGGTCATTCATTTTCCTGATGATCGATCAAGAAAATGTATTCAAATTCCCATCGCCTAGCTCTGACAGATCTCCAACTTTTATTATAATGCATTGGAGGAGTTGAATGTGAAAGCACTTCAATCCTCTTTGTGTTACTTTAACCCTTACATACAAAAACACCCCAAATGTCTTTTATAATAAACCCCACAGTTGCATGAAGTTCTGCTCATTTTCACTTTACATTAAATACATTTCCATCATTATTGCTATGTTATATTTTCATGTCTTAGGTCAAATAGGACATGATATTGTGTGATAGGAGCTAAAAAATACACTCTCTCTGCTCTCTGAAACATGAATCAAGGTTTAATCACATTTATTGATCAGTCAGATCCACTATTGATGGGTCAAAATTAACTATATAGTGGGAGGATGTAGAATATGATAAAAACACATTACAAACAGTATTTAAACAGATATGTATCTGCCAATGGGTTATCTACCAAGATGGGTTGGGTATATGGTCATGTGACTTCAGGCCAATCATTATCCCATACCGATAAGGAGGCAATGGGAGTATCCATTGAATGCCATGGGTTATACCATATTTGGTCCATACACCAAAGAAATGCAACCAAATGGGCAAAACTGGAGTTAATACAGAAGTGGCTAAAATGTAAACTACGTCTATCTCTAATGTTGCTCTACTTCCATGCATCTAAAACACACACAGTGACAGACTGCGTTGACTGTTTGGTGTATTTGAGTGTTTATATATTAGCGGCGGATCAAATGACTGCAGTACTTGTAATGTGACAGCTGCTGCGTGTAGTAATGAACCTACGGGAGAATTATCGCCTGTCTATACAAAGCTTATTAGCCTCTTCCTGCTAGCTGTTGTGGTTGTGAGGCCCACACGTTCTCTGCTCTGATCAAACCTGTCTCCAGCTGAGGAAGAAGATACAAGGTACAAAAACTGTGATGAAGCTGCTGTGTACACCACACACACACACACACACACACACACACACACACACACACACACACACACACAGCTAGAGACAAGCTGGTGGACGTAGCAGAGTTAGCAGCTATGGGGCTTGATCAACACCTTCATTAGTGTTATTAATAACACCTGTTTGTCCTGCTCTGACCAATCAAAATGTCTGCTGTGGACCAGACCTGTGCAACACTTCTAACACAGTGTGGTGCAGCTTTATCAGGACCCTGAATCTAAAGCAGCTTTATCAGGACCCTGAACCTAAAGCAGCTTTATCAGGACCCTGAACCTGAAGCAGCTTCATTAGGACCCTGAACCTGAAGCAGCTTTATGAGGACCCTGAATCTAAAGCAGCTTTATCAGGACCATGAACCTAAAGCAGCTTTATCAGGACCCTGAACCTGAAGCAGCTTTATAAGGACCCTGAATCTAAAGCAGCTTTATCAGGACCCTGAACCTGAAGCAGCTTCATTAGGACCCTGAACCTGAAGCAGCTTTATGAGGACCCTGAATCTAAAGCAGCTTTATCAGGACCATGAACCTGAAGCAGCTTTATCTGGACCCTGAATCTAAAGCAGCTTTATCAAGACCCTGAACCTGAAGCAGCTTTATCAGGCCCCTGAACCAGCTTTATCAGGACCCTGAACCTGAAGCAGCTTTATCAGGATCCTGAACCTGAAGCAGCTTTATCAGGATCCTGAACCTGAAGCAGCTTTATCAGGATCCTGAACCTGAAGCAGCTTTATCAGGATCCTGAACCTGAAGCAGCTCCATGGAATTTAGCCACAATGAATTTGACATGAAGAGTCAGCTACTTACGATGTGTTCCATTTAGCTCGGAAATTGGAAATCGGAGGTGGGAATGACATCCGGAAACCAGTTCTAGCCAGGTTAGCATTGATAGCAATACCAGTTAATAGAAACACATTTTACTATATTTTACAAACACTGTAGCAACATGTCCACAGATAGAAGTTGAACAGAAGTGCTAATAAACAGGATGTTACTACAACTTCCGCACTGTTGATGTGCAGGGCAGCCATCTGAGATTTTGAGGTTGGGGCTGGTGAGGTTCTTCTGACCTTCCGAGTCAGACATGCAACTTCAGGAGTCATTCCAGTTCAAATTTACCACTGTGAACTCTAAAATTCAAACTTCTGAGTACAAATGGAACGCACCATTAATACAATAAGATTTCAATATGCCACCAAGGTGAAGTGACACCCTTCAAGATGCCATCAGCACAATACCTTAGACTCTCTCACACACACACTGATGCTGACAGTCTACAGTCTTACTTTAGACAATCACAACAATAAACCATCAACAACACGTCTGTGGATGCATACTAATTTTGCTCTAATCTTTACAGTTCTTTTGATGTGATGGCAATATTTAAAACAGGCTTAAAGTTCCCAACTACATTTCACTTCCTGTGGCTGCTTGGAACTATTTGTATTAAATGGGGAAATACTTTGAGACTATTCTACTATTAGATTTTTAACAGATTCAATTCAGAACATTTATTTAAAGAAATGTTGGCAAGCTCTTCTCAACCCCAACCAGTCGAGGCATTAGAACACTTAAACCAGCAAGTCAGCCACAGAAAACCAACAAAGAAACGGTACACTATTTCTGTTACTGCGATCAGATAGTTCTGACATGATAACTTCTTTTGTTGGACTATATATTGTCTCAGAAATAATCGAAACAAAAAATTGTCATTTGAAGATTATTTCATACCACTGATATAATGATAGCATCATAATGGACGTGAGGAGGGGGGTTATTTACCTTTAATTCTTCTACAGTCTCCACTCAGGACGTACACAGTGAGGAATGGAGGACATTACTAGCTTAGCTAATGTGACATGTATAGCCTCTTAGCTGCTAATGTGAAGTGTGGCAATATTGAGGTCAACAGTTTAGTAACGTTTGACTCTAAACAAGCTGTTAAAGCAGATGTAAAGGAAAACAACACTTACATTAAGCCATCCGCCACTGTTATGGTCATTGTATTCTTCCTCTTCCATTAAAACATCATCTGTGATATGTCAGCGTTTCTACAACAGTTTTCCCCACAAACACTACAATACCGAGCATTCTCACATTTACACCCTCTGCAGGCTGTTTTGGAAAAGCTCCACTTTCAAGGGAGAAAAATGGCATTTTACTCTGGAGCCAGTGCCAACATGAAGAGGACTAAAATGCATTTACAAATTTGAAGCCTGCATGCTTCAGAACTCAGCGCATTAGAGTTACTTAGTTACTTTTTTGATGTAACGAGTAACCTAACACATTAGGTCCACTATTCAGTTGTTGAGAGATGGCAGTAGGGACAGCATTCACTTCATAGAAATATTCACATTATTTTGAATTTATGGGAGGAAATAAGAGCAAGAACATTCCAGTAACATGTCAGTTGTGTGTGCTGGCCTGTTGCAGTGATGTAGATGTGTTTAAAAGCCTGTATGTAGTTTATAACTTGTATGTGAGCATATGTTTGAGAAGCCACTTTAGTCCAATAAAAAGCTGTAAATGGAACATTGTGTGTGTCATTCCTGCTGTTAATGTAAAGATTTACAGCTGATGGGCCAGACTTGACTGTGTGATGATGGTACAGTCTTTTTATTTAAAGGAGGTATGGACTAAAACAACCTGAGGAATCACAAAGTAACACTGTTACTGTTCTCAGAAGGTAATGCTGGAATGGAACTAGTTACTTTATAATGGCAGTCATTTTGTAATGTAATTAGTTACTTTTAACGCAGTAACATTCCCCAACACTGACTATAATCAGTGTTGCCAACTCCTCAGTAAGGAAAGTAGCTATTGGCTGTCCTAAAAGTCGCTAGAAGTCGCTAAATGACGTCATCGTCTAATTTGCATAATTATCATGTGCATGTTATTGTAATGGACGATGTAGGAGAGAGGAATAACGTCTTGGGAGAGACAAAAAGTGAGTTAAAAAACCCTAAATATGTTAAAAACTACAAATGTGCTTTCTTATGTTGATTCTTGGTTTGTTTGTTTTTTAAAATGTAAATACATTTTGATATTTATTGTTAAATGTTAGAATATCAAATTGAATCAAAAGACTGTTATGCAGGGTGGATGTGGAGTGGTGTGGGTCTCCTCTCTGCTCTGACTGCAGCTGTGTGAGGCTACTGTGAACCTGACCGCCTGTGAGTGCTTTGGGACAGGGGAGGGGCTCAGGGCAGCACCCACTACTCGTTGAGGACAGTAACGATACGTGCTTTCACTTCAAAGTCTCCAATAACACCAGAAAAAGTCGCTAGATTTGTCGCTAGTCGCTTTTGAGGAAAAAAGTCGCTATGAGGGTTTGGAAAGTCGCCAGATTTAGCGAGAAAGTCGCCAAGTTGGCAACACTGACTATAATATATCGTAATATTGTGACTTGAGTATTGTCTTCCTGGTTTGAAGGCAGTATCATAGTAAAGTGACAATATTTATGAACCCACAGACTGTTATAGCTGTTCTATTGTCTGACTTTACTCACTGACTTGTTATATCTACATTACTGATGATTATATATCAAAAATCTCATTGTGTAAATATTCTATGAAAGCAGTGATAGTCATCCCTACAATATCATCACAATCTCAATATTGAGGTATTTCATCAAAAATAGATTTTGTCTATAGATTGATCCAACCTGTGCCAAGCTGATCAATGAATTTGGTCTGAAATGTGTTTCAGAATCAAAATGTTCCTAGACTGGATTACTGAAGTCAGCTAAAGACGTACTTCACACATAGTAATACAGGTAACACACACACACACACACACACACACACACACACACACACACACACACACACACACACACACACACACACACACACACACACACACACACACACACACACACACACACACACACACACACACACACACACACACACACCATAAACCAGCTGGAATTAAATTTCTCAAATCACTGGATTCAAATGTTCATGTTGTGCGTCTGCTGTGTTTTACTCTTCTTTTGGACCACTGACGTCTAAATTCTATCTCACTTCATGGTCAACATTAGAGAAACGTAAGTGGACACAATGCCTGACACAAACTAGGTTGCACGATGTGTCACTTGACCTTGACATGGCTCAAATTTGGAGTGATCGGGTGGGAGAAGCAGCTGTGTGCCGCTGCTCTGAACTCTCTCTAACAACTCTGCTCTTTGTAGTCTGGACGCACTCAATCGAACAAATCCAAATTCCAGACACTCGCTCCTCGAAGCCGTTCACGCTGTTGCACTCGGGTGTTCGGATGTAAAGTGATAGAGGCGGACGTCTGGAGAAAGAAGAGAGCGCTTGAGAGAGAAGTTCCAACCTGGCCAATCACAAGGAGGCTCCAGACCATCTGATTATCTAACACACTTGATTTTAATCATATATAACTTTACAATACACAGAGGTGTGTTTGGTCCATTGTGTTCACTTTCTGCCTGGTGTACACTTCTGTATATTCGCTTGAGTCAGTAACAATAATTCCCCATAATGAACCATTTCCTGTAGAGAACACTGCAGCTTTGTCCTGGCTCCATCAGGTGAATCTGCTACATCACACAGCAGAACCATCAGCTTTCAATCCCTCAACACATGCTGTTACTTCAGTCTGTGTGTGTGTGTGTGTGTGTGTGTGTGTGTGTGTGTGTGTGTGTGTGTGTGTGTGTGTGTGTGTGTGTGTGTGTGTGTGTGTGTGTGTGTGTGTGTATGTGTGTATGGAAATGTGGTTTCTAACTGGCTGGGAGGTGATCCTGACACCAGCCTTTTGTTTCTAACACGTTAAATATGGTTCTATACATGAAGCCTGAGCTGTGTGTCTACGTGTCATATAAACTGTGTTAGCAGGTAATAAACACACATATAGGATCAGCTGGAAAATTCTCTGCTGTAACCATGACCCACTGTATCATTACTAGGGCCAGACTGATAATGGATTTTTGGGGCCGATGTCGATACCGATATAAGGGGGTAAAACAATTCTGATAGACATATCGGCCAATATATTTATACACTTATAGACTATATATAAGAATACATTGTTTTTGCAATGACCCATCAAATGTGGTTATCACTTATGACAAAGATATGTAATGGAGACATATTTTACAGTTAAGGAATAAACCATAATGTATTAAATGACTTAATAATTCTCAATAACTATTAAAAAAAACAAAAAAACATGTACGTATATATAACTTGAATAAAGAAAAACAATCAAATATAAATGCTGTCTATATAACTTCTAAGAATTTTTAAAAGTACACATATTGAACAACATATACACCAATACCAGTATATCTGTGCTGCTGATATTGGCTGATAATATGGGCGGACTGATATATATGTCTGGCTCTAATTACCAGCCTCACACAGGTCACATTACAAACAGCTGTGAAAGAAAATGTGTGTCAGTTATTTTGGATTTTAAAATGAAGTGTGTAAAAAGGCTCTGGTTTAGATCCCATATCTGCCCACAGTCTTTACAGTGTGTGATCCTCACATCATGCATTATGGGATGTTTGGATTGAATATTTTACTCGTATGTCCTCACACCTTAATGTTAGGTATCTGTTAGAAATCACGTCATCACTCTTCACAGTGGTTTGATGATCTTGAGAAGAAGAACTCATGTTGAAACTTCTTCTTATATATACACAGTTATAACAGTTATTATTAGCAATAATATCTGATGACAGTTGTACAGATATTTAGCTTTTTTAAATGGTAAATTCCTAATAAATAATAACTAAGGATGTTTTTACCAAACCATGCAGCTTTTTTTTTTTTTACTTTTATAGAGAAATATATATGATTTAAACAATGTGGCCAGCACTGTGACTGAGAAGAGAACCTGATGGCTCTTAGGTCATAACAGCTATTTACTGGGAACTAGGGAGAGGTTTGCTCACACTGCCATTTAACAAAGGGTAATAATACCTGAGTAACCAGTGTCTGTCAATGCTTTTTAAAATAAAAACATGTTATTAGCGTTTAATACTACTGTCTGATGAGGATTTTCTAACCATACCAATAATAAATGGATCTACTTTAAAGTATTGTGTGTTTATCAGATCTGATTTATCTTTTTCCTCTGTGTTGTACAGCTCTGTCCAAAAACTGTTAAAAACACATCACTGAGTCACACTGCTGCACTGTGTGACATGTTCCTTCATCACACACACACACACACACACACACACACACACACACACACACACACACACACACACACACACACACACACACACACACACACACACACACACACACACACACAGTAGTTTATCTTACATCAATCCCACACAAACTGTCCTACTGCCAGAAATACTCACTAGAGCACCATATGAGGATTCATCCACCGCTGAAAATAGTCCCTGTACCTCCTGTTTGAGTAATATTTGATAAAAACTACAGTGAGCAGCTTTTTTAGGAAACTACTCTCTATAAAGAAAAAAAAGACCCTGGAATAGCAACTAGTGTCCAACCGATACTGGATTTTTGGGATGGATGTTGATCCTGATAATAGGAAGTAAAAAGATTCTGATATTCATATATCCGCCAATAATATCACAGACAGAATACCTACATACACCCTTTTTATCAATGATCCTTCAAATGTGCTTATGAAACAGTTGTGACACACATATGTAACGTAGGGATGATATTCTACACATTAACTATAAACTATCAGTGCACTAAAACTGTCAACTTCAACAGGAATGTAATTATCATTATTAACTATGAATAAAAAACAACAACAAAAGGACATATGTAAGTACATATTTAACATGGATTAAGAAAAAGTATCAAATGTATTTATTATTATTTATTCAGTATTCATTTGGTCTGAAAATGTCAAACTAGTGAAAAATGTGCGTCACAGTTTGACAAAGCCTGAGGTGACATTTACAAATGTCTGCACCAACAGTCCCATACAAACAAAGTGCAACCAGTACACTTTTGGTATTTTTGCTCAAAAAATGTCTAACTGATGATCAGAAGATTTATTTCGTGTCCATAAACTAAATAAACTCAGTGTTCCAACCCTAAACAGCAGTTTGACAGACAGACGGGTTAAAATGTGTGTCTTCTCATTGGATTTGCTGACAAAAGAAAAAAAAATTGAATAGACAGATCATCTTTATCTCCCATAGATGGAAATGTGTTCCACAGCCTGCACACCATGGAACACACCTACCAATGGAACTCTGCCAAAATAAAATACAGTACACACAATTAACTAAATCTATTAAAAATTCATAGCTGTATGTAGCTTTTTAATAGCCTTCAATAGCTTCTACACAAAGATTTATGAGAAGCTCTTAAAAGGCAGAGACAAAAATGGAAATGTCAATATCTTCATTTCCATGACAACATGGGCAAAATACATCTGTCGATGAAGACCATGTGATGATTGAAAGCTCAAGAACAGCTATCACCATTTCAAAGAAACCAATCCAAAAAAAAAGTCTATCTTGAACCCGCCTCCTGTCAGGAGCTGGACCAATCAATCAAGCTTACAGGTCTGCATTATGCATGGTTGAGATTTATAAAGTCTGCGTCAGAACGTCAGGAATGATTATTACTGACACATCAATGCATCAGGATTTATGATACATTTATTTAGACTTTTCAAAGGCCATTAGGGTGTGTGTGTGTGTGTGTGTGTGTGTGTCACATGTACCAGCCAGTGTTAAGATTAATATGCACTGTAAAAAATAAAAGTATCTTAAAATCTCCACACAATCAATGTCCTTCCACACATCCACTCTGTCAATAACTCTGTATTACTTCAACTAGGTAAATAAACTGATCAATTGTGCTTAAACCCATCAAACATATCCATCAAAAACTACACACTACTACATCACAGGTTCTATAAAAACCTGTCAGAATACTCTGCTAGTCTTCATCGGTATGCTGCTGGGGGCTGCCAGGGGACCCGGAGCTGGAAATAGGAAGAGGAAGGACTCCATCATTGAGAATACTACAGTTCATTCACACTCTTCAACAGCAGGGACCTTTCATTCATACAGACCCACTATCATGATGTGAGTGGAGGGCTGAGTGTATCAAGGTCTGCCAACTTTTTCAGAACTGAAAAAAGGATGTGGGGCTTACACTTTTTTTTTTTTCGTGTGTGACTTCCATGCTGAGATGAAAATGTGTGAAGTGAGCTTCATGTTCCAAAGAGGAGAAACAAACAGCTGGTTGAAACTGATACACTGCATGAGGAGGACGAGTGAAAGGAGGAGGAAGGGGGGTGGGGGTGGGGGGGTGTAGGTTCCAAAGCAATGACAACCGCTTTCCTACCGCCTGTCAAACTTTTCATTTTCACACTTTTCATGTGACAAAAATTTGACTTTTTAAAAGATGCTGCAATCCACAAAACTACAATATATCTAAACTATATCATCAAATAACATCTAATCTCTGCTCATGTAATGTCACCATCTATTCACCTCATCTATTATCTCCATCAGCAAGACTGTGTGTGTGTATGTGTGTGAGTGTCTATGTGTGTTCAAATCTATTTACAGATTACAATATAAACTCAAAGACAGTGATAACAGTCATCTGTGAATCCATCTGCATGTGACTCATGTAAATGTTGGGGAGCAGTGCAGCAGCAGAGGAGGAGAGGGAGGAGAGGAGAGGCCAATTCTGGTCAACAGACACGAAACGAGCTCCTGTAAACTGCAGAATAATAGGCAGCACACATTAAATATTGATCTCCGTTTGGTCTCTAACGTCATCCAGACATCTACCTCCGTTTATCCGCCGCTCAGGAAACAATCAACCGCCCGGCCTGAATAAAGCCTTGCCCTTACAGTAAAATGTTGGTTATGCTGTCAGGCGCCAGGCAGCCATTTAGGTGCATATGGAGCCAGTTGAGTCTCTACGTAAATGGCTGATGCATTTCGAATTTTTCTTCCTAATTGCTGAGAGGCATCAGCAGCCGCCGGCCTCCTCCCAGCGCGTTTTTTAATCCGCAACTTCAAACCTCTTTTGCTTCAATAAAAAAAAAACCTTCTAACATCTCATCTGGTCGCGATGCTCTTTTTAAAAAAAGCGAGCATTATATTTGGAGGAGCCTGGCTCATTCTCCAGTCTGAGTTAACCCCTAGAGACTCTGGATCAAACAATGAAACGGATTGGAGGCATTCCGCACAACGTTTCCATCACAATGCAATCACAACATCTCCGTTAACACTTGGGTTTTTTTATGAACACGTAAACTGAAGCGTCGGGTTTATGACATGTACTAATGTTTCTGCTCAAACTCCAGACCTTTAAATGTAAATGAACAGTTCGAGGCGACGGCTGCTGGTCGCCAACATGTCAGCCCGCATCAATAAATAGCAAAGCAAAGCCGCTCTATTGTCTATCAGAATATCCACCGGTAGAGAAACGACACAACAACTAGCCGCCCTGCCGCCACACGAATCCCGCCGGTGCCGTTTCAAAACATCCCCAAGCCGCAAAGCCAGGCCTCACGCACATCCTCGGACTTACCTGTGTCTCCTTTCGCCTCAGTGTGTACCGTCTCCGGGTTCACGGTCCGGTCCTGACGCGCTGCAGTGGCTCCTCACCACCAGTCCCCGGCACCGGCAGGCAGCACTGAGCCTCTGATTGGGCCTCGGCAGACGGTCACCCCCTCGATGCAGCCAGACAGGACGCTCATTGGCCAAGCAGTCGTTCCGTGCAGCCCAGACAGACAGCTGATTGGTTGTTCGTCTCTCTAGCAAATCCAGACAGATAGCCGATTGGTCCTCCGGCGCTTGTCGTTGGTGGCACTCAGACAGCTTATTGGCCAGTCATTTCCGCGGCGGAGACAGAAAGACAGCTGATTGGTTGGTAGTAGTGTTGTTGTCTGTGTCTGGACGGAGAGCCATGTTAACTCCGATGGACAGAAGAAACAATGTGTTCGTTTACATTCCGTGTAGTAACCGGGTTATTACAGGAATCCTGCATCATTTCTCTAACACGGTGTATACCGGCTTCACTGACTGCAGGCAGGGATTCAAAGAAACGTGCTTGCCGCATTTCTGCTGGAGAAGCATGTTTTCTTGTTATATCTTGTTTTTAACGGCGTGTTAATGCACGCATGTGCATGACAAAGACCCAAGACAAGGCGTGCATATCTATGACAGCAGTGCAGATGGGTGATAGGAAACGTCATCACACCTATCCAAAATAATGCAACCCCTAACAGTTGTCTGCACTCACTACTGTCACTACCCGTCCTGACAAAGAGACCCTGCAGCTTGCTCTGTCACACACTTCACACATGCCACGGTTCAAAAGTACTGTCAGAGGTAGAAGAAGAAGAAGAAGAAGCTGATAACCGATGAGCTGTATGCAAATGCAGCTTTTATTGTTACCAGGTTATTACAGCGCATGTAGCGTTATCCTGACTTAACCTCATTTCTTCTATAGCCCTCAAGTTTGCGTAAACGTAGACAGTAACGATATAAACTAATAGGCTTGCAACGAATCAGGTCGACGCTCTCAGTATGACTCCATTGTTAATTACCCTAGCTGCTCCAGCTCCTCATTAAAACACAGAGTAACTTCATGTTTAGATTTTTTTTAAACTGAACGGTTGATTTGTTTTAATATATTTCCATCTCTGATAGTAGTATCACCAACAACATGCAAATGGACCTTCTGACCTACTTTGCATACTGAAAAATTCAATGATTTATCTTCTAGCCTGTAGGGCATTTTTACATCTAAATGTGTGTGCAGCAGCAACTGCATGATCCTGTACATGAGGTGATCCTTTGCTTTCCCATTTCAGTCCTGTCACTAAGCAGAGACTGCTTTACAGGTCACTGCTGCTGTATCATACTGTTTCTGTGCATGTCATGTGGTTCATGTGTGGCTTTATTTACCTACATGAGGGTCAAATTCATCCACACACTATTTTTGGAATTGAAAGCAGTTTTTTCTGCTGTCTTGTAAACCACAATGTGACCTGTAGATAGGACATTGTCATCTGAAGACACAGCCATGCAATGCTCTAATTTCACATTTCAGTCTCCTTGTTTACAGGCTAAAGACAATGAATGAAGTTAGACATTGCTGGTAGCAGCTGTTTTTATTCACCACCATGCAGACTGAGCCCTCTAGTGGCTCCATATATGTTAACAAGTGTACAGTGTGAGTGTTGGTATTGTTACAATGCTAATTGTAGCTCATATTTAGAAAGATATTCCATATTTCCATATTTAGAGCCTGTAGATTTAGTTCCCTGTAGACTTGTCCAGGCAGAAGCACCAGAATACTGGGCCCATAGCTGCAACTAATAGCACAGTTAATAAATCATTGAGTAATTGTGTATGATGATCAGGTGTTCATAACCCTTCAGCAAGACCCTCGTTTTATCTTTTTAACTCTTAAGTTTATCTGGTATATCACTCCAGTGAAGTATGACCTCTGACCTCTGAGCTGCAGAGCAAAACTGACCAATGAGATCTAACTGCAGTCTTGATGGATTGTTCTAAAGACCTTTAAAGACTTATTAACATTTATGATTGCAGATGACCCACTGTTACGATACAGTTGGCTTATTAAAAGTGAGAAGCTGTAATAAGGTCATTGATAAAGGCACATCATTTATTAATGATTTTATTAATATTAGTATTCCACCAGGGGCATTTTCACTGCTTCAAGCTTTTAGATTTCAAGCCATGTAGGCAGGTAGGCTGAAGGCTGAAGAGGGCCCATTTACCCCTGAAGATCCTACTCAGCTATTACAGTAGCATGGAGCATCTTATAGTGGGTGGGGACATATTTTATTGCTTATCCACACACAATAAAAAAACAGCCTGCTTCATTTATGGTTAATTAAAAGTGTTTTTGGGCAACTTACCATTTTCTGTTCACTTATTTCTGTTTGTGTGGAGTTGATCTGTTCTGGTGCAAAAGGCTAACATAGTGGAATTAAAACAGTTTTAGTCACTTACTTAGACATTTAGTAACATGCAGTGTTCAAACAGCATGGAACAACATCATTTTAATAACCCTGCCTGTTTTAATGATTGAAAACACTGCTTTAGTTATTTATGACATACTTTAAAAAAATAAAAATCTTTTTAGCAACTTGTACTATCTTGGAATGCCAGTAAACATTGTTTACTCGTAACACTGTATCCATCCACCCAGCATGTCTGTGCATGCCATGGCACAACCTCATGAAGACAATAATACTCATAGAAGCTGCATACAGTTACTGAACACAGCTGTTGTTCATCAAGAAATAGTTACAGCAGATAACTGTGTGTGTGTGTGTGTGTGTGTGTGTGTGTGTGTGTGTGTGTGTGTATTCTTGTAAACAAAGCATATACAACATGTTGATCAGTGAGCTTTTTACAGATGTTAGATGCTCTCTTACATTTAATACAGAGCCAGGCTAGCTGTTTCCTCCTGCTTCCAGTCTTTATGCTAAGCTAGGCTAACCTGAATCCAGCTCTATACTGCACAAACACACTTGAGACTGATCCATCCATCTGACGATCTCACTCACAAAGGAAAATGAAGACGTGTGATTTCTGACCAGTTAAGTGTGTGTTGGTCACAGGTTGTCATTAGTTTTAATGGAAGCCAGGATCATATGTGCTATTATTCACATGCTCCTGCCTTTGATAAGCAGGTGATCTCTCTCTACTCTCTAGTACCTGCATGCTGTCATTACTGATGTCACAGTGGGTGCAGAGCTGAGCAGAGGTAAACACAGAGGCGTGGTGGTAGCAAACAGAGCCTTCATTAGGATGGCTCTCTGAGGACACAGAGAATAGTCTGGGAGTTGATGATCCTGGGTGAACAAAAGAACATCCAACCTGGCTGTAATATTTATCACACAGAGGTCCAGCAGGCAGAGACTAGAGGAAGAGAAAGGCAGGAGTGGCTCACAGTAATCATCGCAAAATAGGCTCATGTTCAGAATGATGCTTTCTGACCGATGACAAGATCACAGCGGCCTGATGGGAGAATATGGCAGAGGGGACGGATGGGGAAACAGCTTGTCCAGCATGTCACTGAGAGCTGAGCAAAATGCAGTGACTCATCATCCTTACTGTGTACATGCAGAGTAAGACACAAGCAGAGAGTCTGGACACTCTTTGATTTCTAAGCTTATTACTGAATAGCAGAATTAAAGGTAAGATGAGGGGAATACATGTATACATACATCAGGCACTGCTTAAAGTGCTGTGTCAAACTCATTTCATTCAAGGGCCACATCACTAGAAAGATGGAAGGATGGAAGGAAAAGAGGGATGACAAGGAAGAGAATACGGGAAGGAAGGAAGGAAGGGAAGAGAAGACTGATGGAAGGAAAGAAGGGAAGATATATGCAAGGGAAGGGAAGGGAAGGAAGGAAGGAAAAGAAGACCAGAAAGAAGGAAGGAAAAGAAGACAGGGAGGAAGGGAGGAAGAAAGGTAGGAAGGACAGACGGAAGGAAGGAAAAGAGGAAGAAGGAAACTGAGCCGGATTGGACCTCTTGGCGGGCCGGTTCTGGCCCACGGGTCGTATGTTTGACACCCCTGGCTTAGAGGATAAGTACACAAATTTACATTTGTGTCTAAACAGTCAGCTGTCCATGTGAGCAGTGAAGGAGGTTTTCTTTGCTATCTTTTAACATAGAGGTTAAGAACATGAATGTGTGTATATAGAGAGTTCAAAGAAGATAAAGAAGAGTCCTCTATAAAGTGGAAGTTGAGCTCTTTCTTTTCCGCTTAGCAGAGGTTTGAACTTGAATCCTATCATGTGGACACAAGTCAGTCTCGAGTCACGACTTCACTTACAGACTTTTGACTTGGAATGACTAAATATCCTCCCCAGTTCCACAGAGTGCAAACATCAATAGAACCTCTGCACTGCACTGCAAATAACTGCAGCCTGAGTCTACAGAGCAGAATGAGCTGGAGTGACGACAACTTCCATCATAAATTTGCCCTGTTACAGCAGCAGCAGCCCTGAAGCTTTTTATTGTTGCTGCTAGTTGAAGCTGGAGCATACAGTATCCTGACTGTCACCAACATGACTCAACCTCTCTGAAGCTCATGGGAAATAGCATGTACCATTTTGATGGCATGTACCACTGCCAGGTAAAGCTGGTTAGGACAGTATATACTCTATAAATAGCCTGCAGCCCACCACTGAGCCCACTCACCAATGAGGTACAACTGTTACATCATTATGTGCTGAACCCCCTAATTTACACTATATGTTTTCAATATAATCATTCTGCACCCATTTAAAGACAATACTTACCACTGAACACAGAGAGACGTAAAAGCTAGGACCTAATCACAACAATAGTCATCTCAAGTCACTTTACACATAGAGCAGGTCTAGACTGTACTCTTTGATTTAATTTAAAGAGACCCAACATTCCCACATGAGCAGCACTTGGTGACAGCAACAATATTTTGAATGAGAGTTTTTAAGGTATTTAAATTAAATGAGATCTTGCTAATACCAGTCACCAACATTTAGCTGGTAACCCTTTAAAGTCCCTCAGAGGAACACGTGTCCCTAACTTCAAGCTGTGTTCACTCCAGTAGTGAGAACACAAAGCCAACTATAGCATCCAGATGTTTAAGGTGGTGGGAGCATCAGCATCCAGGATAATCTCTATAATCCAGTGTGGACAATATGGTAGACGATATGTTTTCTGTTTTGAAAAGAGAAACAAAAAATTCAACTTTTTGAATTTTTGAATTAGACATTCAACATGTTTGTTAAAAAAACACACAAACTTTATTTATTGTCACCATTTAATTGTATGTAATTTGCGCATGTAATATAAACTACATAGTGATAACATTTTTTTGTCAACATAATAATGTGATTAGGTGTGTCACCCAGTGATACAACATTAAGACAGTTCATTAACATAAACATGTGTTAAATTTAAATCAAAATACAATATTTACAGTACAGATTTAACCCTCACATACTGTTCATAGACTAACTCATAATTAGTCTCTACACCAATTTACATTCATAAATTCCCCATCAGTCATTAATAAATGTTTAATTAATCATTCTGTTTGATTAATCTTATGGAAAAAAGGAGAACATTTTATAGACTATGAAGAATACAACATGTTTGAATGCTGATTTATTATTATTATTATTATTATTATTTTTACTATAGGTCATATTAGGAAAGGTCCAGCTAAAAGTATATGGTGTTTTTAAAGCTCTCAAATGTAATAATGAGTCTGACCATGAACATTATGTAAGGGTTCAATTGTTCAACCAACAACAACAACAACAACAACAACAACAACAACAACAACAACAACAACAACAACCAAACATATTAAAGATGTTTGAATATATTTTAAGGCTATATATAAAAGAAACATGTTTTTTATATGACAGAACATTCAAATATTTATTTTCTCTCTTGGATCCTATCAGCATTTAACTAAGCATTTTTTTAATTTATGAAAAGTGCAAGAATTCAACGTCTTACTGCTTACACTTCCTTCACAAACTACAAAATAAAACCAAAATGAAAAGAAAACATATTGAGAGAGTTCTGAAGGGTTATGCAATATGTCTCCACATGAGAACATAGTGTTGATTGTGAATGGGAGTGTGCAGTGTGTTGGATGACTCGATGTGCATTATTTTTGCAGCTGCTTTGTGCTGCATATCAGAATCAGCTTTCTTCTAATATTTACATGTGTTTTAATATTGATTTAATAACTTTATTTATATGTATTTTAAACACAGTAGGCTTAATCATTAGGAATTGAAAGTCTAAATGTCTCAGTACGGATATTAGAAAGCTCATGTCTGGGCTCTCTCTCTGTCTCTGTCATATCATATGTCAGTATTGACATGGAGCAGGTGTGACAGAGGCAGGCACACTGAGGTATCTCATTACTCAGAAAATACAGAATCATGACTGTAAGTGAATTATAGACACACTCATACCTGCTTCCTCCTCTCTCCTGCTGCATCACTGTGTCTGCAGCCACTTCTGAAGATACATTTAATCTGGACTTTCAATCTGTTCAGCACTGTTTCCCATCTATCGAATACTGCACAGGATTATATTCAGCCTGCATATACAGTAAGCTTCAAAGATAACACATACACACTTTTGTCTTTATATCCTTGTGAGGACACTCATGGAGATAATGCATACCCTAGCTGAAGACAAATCACAAATCACAACAAAGTCATCTCAAGGCACTTTACAGATAGAGCAGGTTCTAAACCGAACTCTTCAGGTTTAATTTACACTAAAACTAAACCTAAACCCAAGTCTAACTTTAACCTCAAAACAAAGTATGGAACCTAAAATTGTCCTTTGAAGATGTAAGGACTGGGAACATTGTTTTCCTCACAACACAGAAATGTCCTCAGAACACTGGTTTGCGATGAAATTGGTTCCCTCAAAGATAGAAAGACATGTACACTCACACACACCTACACACCCACACACACACACACACACACACACACACACACACACACAGACAGATGTAATTTTCCTGGCTCAGCGTGTGTTCTGTCATTACTGGCATTCATTTACAGTAATTATAGTGAAGTGTACACACTGTATGTGCAGTATACAGTCATTTGGTGGTTTGATGTATTCTGTAGTATAAGACTATATTTGTCATGAATCAGATGTTTTACCTTTTGAATTTCCAGCACTGTCTACATTTCACATATGTATTGATTTTAAACAGTTATATATTATTGATCTTTTTAACTGAAACATTGAACAGGGTCACTATAATAATAATAATAAGAAGAAGAATAACTGACACTAACTAAGGTACAGAAAGGCTGGATCTTTCATGCAGCTCTTCTCTCCTCAGCCCTACACAAAGAGCCCACACATGCACTGGAAATTTCCCAGGATGTCTCTCTGTCACAAAGGTGGCTACCGCTGCAACACCCTACACGTCACCCACCTTAATTAACCAATGAGCATTGGTCCTTGCGGCTCCTTTGCTCGCGCTAAAAATATTCACAGTAGAAGGCAGAGCTCGTGGCCACAGGCGGGAGGATGGATGCAATTAAATAATAATAGCAACACATTGATCAGATTTGGTCATTGGTTTATCAGATCGTAAAAAAAGTGTGCGCGTGAATCAGCTGGAGGACAGAGAGCAGTGAAAGTGATGCTTCAGCACGTTGGACAGCTCCGCTCTGTAACAGGATTCCGTCAGGTTCTCATCAGCTCACTGACAGCACAGAGATAAGATCAGCCTCCAGGTAAAAATACTGCAGCCTGTGAGTGAGTGTGTGTGTGTGTGTGTGTGTGTGTGTGTGTGTGTGTGTGTGTGATGATAGATACGGCTTAGTGTGTTTAAGTGAGAATCAGTGTATGTATGTGTAAACTGTGTTAGGAGAGGGATGAGGGCGCGACGCAAGTAATGCAGTCCAATCCATGGAGCTGAAAAGGAGGGAAAAATTAAAGAAAGAGCAGAATGCAAGATTTATGTGGCACGTATTTGGTTTTATTGCAGGAAAAATATGTGTGTGTGTGTGTGTGTGTGTGTGTGTGTGTGTGTGTGTGTGTGTGTGTGTGTCATATTGGTACACCTGTACGTTTCAATAGGTTTAATGAATACAGAATCAGTGCTTGTACAGTTCTTTGGTGCAGGACCACACGTTGAGTCCCGGCTGAGCGCCAGCAGGGGGCGCACCTGCACCGCCTGTCGCTGCAGTTTTAAAGGCTCATTCCGCTCTTTCCTGTCTGTGGCAGCTCTTTACACATTGCATACTCATCACTGCCGACCACAAGCTTTTGTGCTCTACTTTCCTCAGTTAGTTTTTTTTGAAGCAGACATTAGTGTTATAATGCTCAGCTGCTTGGTAACTGATCACAGAGAACATCAGGACATGTTACTTATATGAGGATAAATTGATTTGAGTATTGACCAGTCTTTGTTTGTTCTTTAACATCACTTTTAAAGTTGATCTGGATCTGTTGTCATAGCAACAAGTCATTAAGTGCAAGCCTGCTAACATACAGCTGCATCATAACCAAGACTTGTCAAGCTGAATCTCTAACATTAAGCTGTTTTCAGATATAAATGAGATTAAAATTGTCAAATAATTTAACAGATATTTCGATTTTTTCAAGTGTCTTCTGGCCTGTGTCATGTCATCAACATCACATATAGTCATTTAGTAACTTTATATGCACACCAGTGTCCCTGTCATCAGTGTTATCATGCGTCTATCATATGCATGATATGATATAACAATAAGAAACATGGTTTTTAATCGCTATATGACTAATAATACTGTGCAGATCTCTTATCATCTGTTTGAATGTCTATCTGACTTTCACTTCTAGATGATTTTTGTTTATTTTTTTTAACATTCTACATTTTCTAATGTTCAGAAAGCAACACATAAACCTGCATTAAAGTTGTTTAAATGAATTGAGTTGTTTTACAGCTGATAGAGAGCACAGCCTGCTTAACATTCACCTGGTTTCCTGTAGTATTTAGTATAGTGTCCTGCTGTATTAATTCATAGTGAGAGGATGTTAATGTGGATCTGTTGTGGCAGAATGATTAAGCTGTGTGTAGATCATTGTTTTATTTATGGTATCTCTTGTGACTGGAGTTAAGAACATACCTGTGTCACACACATGCACAGTTTTCAGTCACTTAGATGACCTGGTCATTCATATTTATGTATGTATGATTTATATTCAGTAGTGTGAGCAAATAAACTGCAACTCATTTGCAATCAATTTATCACTGGCAGTGAGTGCCTGCATGGTGAGAGTGCATTTACTTAACAGTGAAATTGCCATTCTAAATGTTAATGTTACAGAGCACCCTGTGCCAAAGAACGTTTCTTTTTTTAACGATTTGTTTTTGGGCTTTTTGCCTTTATTTTGATAGTAGATGGCATACAGGCTGACTGGAAATATGGAGAGAGAGAGCGAGAGAGGGGAATGACCTGCAGCAAAGGTCCCTTGAAGGAATCAAACCAGGCATGCTGCCATTACGTGGCATGCGCGGTAACCACTCGACTACAAGGCACTCCAAAAAAAAAAATTAAAGCCATGTAGATCATCAAGATCTTTTAGTGTAATGTTCAGACTTTAATTTTCACAGTAAAAAGTTCAGAGAGTTGTTAAATAAAACCAGTTCACTGAAAGAAAGGATCAACTCAAATTTAGTTTGGAATACAATGAGCAAAACAGATACATCAAATGTATCCTATTTATGATGATGTGATGGTAGCATTAGTTATTCAATTATTCAATTTTGATGAGAATGTGTCATTTCAGCATTAAAATGTACGATGTACTCACATTAAAGGCATACATTAAATACAGTCTGGCTGAAAACAGTATTTTAGTTAAATTTGAGTTGAAGTGGGATGCCTGGCAAACTCATCATATTGACATGATGATGTCACAGTCACATCAAATCAAACCATTCATAGAGCAGATGATAATCTACACTTTGCTGTGCTCAGTATCAGATTCTTGTTTTTCTGTCTCTCTCAGGATGACAGCAAACCTGTCTCTGTGGGTTCCCACACCTGCATATCCTCTACAGAATGGCTCCATCTTCTCCCTTGCTTCCCCCTCTCCTCCACCCTGGAAGGCTCCATCCTTCACCATAGCTGCCCGCTGCCGTGTAGCTGCCACGCTGGTGCTGTTTGTTTTTGCTGCTGTCAGCAACCTGTCAGTCCTGATCAGCGTGTGCTGGGGGCGTGGTTATCGCCTGGCGGCCCACCTGCGCCCGCTCATTGCCAGCTTGGCATCAGCTGATCTGGTGATGACGTTTGTGGTGATGCCGCTGGATGCTATTTGGAACATTACAGTGCAGTGGTATGCTGGGGACATCATGTGTAAACTGCTTTGCTTCCTCAAGCTCTTTGCCATGCACTCAGCAGCATTCATACTGGTGGTGGTGAGTCTGGACCGATATCGTGCCATCCTTCACCCTCTGGATTCACTTGATGCTGGACTCAGGAACAAACGCATGCTGCTGGTGGCCTGGACCCTGAGTCTGCTGCTGGCATCTCCACAGGTACAGTAAGGTCTATGTCACACACTGAGCTTCAGGTTACAGTCTTTATCATTTTCACTCACTGGTATTGAGCCTGAGAGCACATGTTCAACACAAGACTGGACCTTCAGTCAGACATACATTTCTCATTTTTTCACCTGATAATGTGGAAATGTAAGTATGGTTCCACATAGAATGTGTGCAACAGCTGAAAGAATTTCAGCCTTCAGCTTGCAATCTATCAGCCATCAAAATACTGAATAATCTCATGTGACATGTGAAACTAGACACGACACACATGTATTCTTCACTTTTGTGGATTTCATGTCAAATAGAAATCCTTATATTTAATGCAACAGCTCCCTGGTATTACATTTATTGCTGGTGGTTGGTAGATCTAGTAAATTATGTTTGTTTTCAAAAAAGACACTAATTACAGAGCTGTTAAATGTATCACTGTCCTGCATCACTGTCATGCAAAACTCACACATTTAAGTCACTGAGCAGCTCATAAAATGTTACACGGGTGAATGTTGGAAATACAAACTCTCCAGATGGTAGGAATTCTTCTTAGTGACATATAGTGCAAAGCCAACATCAGGCAGGTGTAAAATAACACAAAACAACAAATCACTCCAGACAAGAAATGGCCATGTAAAATCAAATATGGGACAGGGTTTATCGGCCTTGCTCACTGGCTGGAACTCTGTTACAGCTGGCTGAGAGACAGAACAACAACAGTAAAGCCTCCTCCATAAAGCTTCTGGCAAAGCAGCGGTAGCAGTTAGAGCACCCTCCGTCCTGATGATACATGATGGAGGATACAGGGATATATAGTATGAAAGTTCTGGATCAGAGCTATAAAATAACCTTACTGACATGTAACAAGTAATTAAATGTATTATTCTTATACATAGGAAGCACACTCATGACTCACTCTGCCTGTTGCTCAGCTCCAAGCCCACCAGTCCTTATTAAAGATGTGCATCGTTAAAAAGAATCCACAAATGTAGTGACACATTTTAAAAAGTCTCAGTAATTTCCTAAAACATCTGGTCAGTATAGTTTTTAACATGTTACTACCACAGGAGGAAACAGGAGGAAAAAGTGTATTTGTTGAGGACATGTGTTGCTATAGTGAGCATTGCGTGTGTGTGTGTGTATGTGTATTTGGGGGGGGGGGGGGGGGGGGGGGGGGGCTGAGTCACAATAAACTACAGTGTGTGTGTGTGTGTGTGTGTGTGTGTGTGTGTGTGTGTGTGTGTTCATTCTAATGAAGAAACATGTCACTAAGCACAACAGTGTGGCTCATTTATGTGTTTTTAACAGTTTTGGGACAAAAACAGAGCTCTATGACACAGGAATACGATATATGATGGTTTATATGCACACACAACACTTCTAAGTAGAATGGGTCTGCCCATGAGATGTAAACATGACATACAAGATGACGAAAACACATCACTATAATTACCCTTTAAAAAGTCCGTAGTAGTAATTATTAGAATTAGAATCATACAGTCTTGTCCTGTTATGAAGTCAGACACACTCTTCACACTACTGCTGTATCTTTCTTTCTTGTAATTCACCCACAGCACTGCCATTGACAACCATTTAATGCATAGTAGCTGAACTCAATGTTGTAGATTCATACACTAAGTTAATAACCAACCAACCAGTGCAGCCACAGCATCATGCTGACATAAGCATGGTTAACACACTAACTGTCTACTTTAGCTTCATTAACCTTTGACTCTCATTCCAGAAGAGTCACTAACGTGATTGGTATTGTATAACTGGGACACTCTGAGTTGCATTAAATGACTTTAATGCACAAGGAGTCAAAGAACCACCTTCATTACACGGTTCTTTGTTTTGTTTGTTTAATATAAACAAATATAATCTTTGTTTGTATTTTTCTGTGACTGCATGATATTCATCCTTCATCTTTACACTCTTCATCCTCAGCTGTTCATCTTTCGGGCCATTAAAGCTGATGGAGTGGACTTCACTCAGTGTGTGACCCATGGAAGTTTCCTGCATCGCTGGCAGGAGACGGCATACAACATGTTTCACTTTGTGACGCTGTATGTCTTCCCTCTGCTTGTCATGACTTTCTGCTACACTCGTATCCTCATCGAGGTCAATGGGCAGATGCACAAGAGCAAAGGTGTGTAACTTCTGAACACTGTGATCTCTGGAGGGAGTCAAGAATCTGGAGAGAGACACTTTTCACCAACAATGCACAGAACTGCTGATAGTTTAAAGGATTAGTCCAGTGTTTTACACCTTGGGTTTCACTTTTTGTACATCTATCTTGATAATGGTAACACTGTAGACATCATCAGTTTCCAGAAGCACATTTACCCTGTAGATAGTTTTCCTGTTGAGTAATTGACTGTAACTGTAAATGAGGACACAGAAACTCAGGATGTATTGAAGTCTTCAAAAAGTGTCAAATACATAAAGACTGACTTCATACACTGAAGTAATGTTACTATAAATTCAAAGTCGAACTTTCTCTTATTTTCTGAGATGTTGTCTCTCAGCAGGATATTTAGAGATAAAGGGTCTGATCACATCACTACTGTTCTGTAACTATCGACCAACATGCTAGAACTACACAACTCAGGCACAAGATTTCTCCAACACAACTGGCTTACAAACACTGCTGACTCCACATTCTTTCAAAGGTCAGCACTGTTGAGATAGTTTGCTATTGTTCATGTCAATTCACCAAATTTAACTTGAAATATTTGAGCAGATTTACTTCTTTGCTTGTACCTTTGGAGTGGGTACAGTTTTTTGTTTTGTTTTTATAATTCTAAAATCTCTTCAGCAAATCCATATATTAACACACATTTTTCTGCCTTGTCAAAAGACTTACAGATTTGGGTGTGTTCTAGTAGGAGTGGAGCACCATGGATTGTGTGTGTGTGAATCACTTCCAAATAAAGTGGTTAATATATTGTTGGCTAGCTTCCATCCTGTCTGATCTTTTGATTGCTTATTATATTCTTTTTGGTGTTATCATGGTGTTCCCAGATCTTGTGATTACTTTTGTGAGTGCAATGTATAAGTAATAGAAATGTTGGACAAAACTAATATAAGACCCAAGGTGTATAAACTGAAATTATCCTTTAAATCTCTGTAAGTAGTTTCACACTATACCTCCCTCCAGCTGTAAGAGGCATTTTAAAATAGTATTTTAACAATAGTATTTTGTGTGTGTCCTTGGAGAAAGTTGGGTGGCATCCAGGTATGTAATTGCTGCTGTTGATTTTTTAAAAATTGTGTAAAATAGTCATGTTCACTGGCTCCTTTTTCTAATCACCATTCATCAGGACAGTAATGACAACCCCCGACAAGCTATTCAGCATCTCTCATCAATGTACAGGTTCAGTGTTTTGCATGTGATACTACAGCAAACATACAAAACATGAACAAAGACTTTCATTATATAAAACTATGTGGGTATATTCACATTAGAGATCTTAATACATAATTCTGTTTTTTTGAAAGCACCAGTTTTGTGTTGATGGTTCACATTCATGTATCAGTAAACACGGCTGAGGTCAAAAACAGCCACACATGCACAACTTTAACTGTAATGTGAGAATAACAGAATAACAACAATAACATCAAAATATAAAGATGGAGGACATGGCGATACTAGCATCTGGTTACAATGAGCTCCTCCCAGTTTGGCTTGAATAGAATGTGCAAAATTTAGAATTGTCGAACTTTGTGCCCTCAGTGAAAAGGCAGCCAAACACCTACACCCTAAACTAGATCATCCCTATCTCCTCAATATAACAACAAGTTATGGCGATGATGAACTATTTGCATCCATGTAAATGTATGATTTCTTATATTTGAGCTTTTGTCCATGTGGTGTATTTTGCAGATGGTGAGCACTGTCTGAGACGTAGTGGAACAGACATGATACCCAAAGCACGCATGAAGACCCTCAAGATGACCATTGTGATTGTTAGCTCCTTCGTCATCTGTTGGACACCTTACTACCTCCTGGGGATCTGGTACTGGTTCCAACCAGCTATGATCAAGCACACACCAGAGTATGTGCACCACATACTGTTTATCTTTGGCAACCTGAATACATGCTGTGACCCGGTCATCTACGGTTTCTACACTCCCTCTTTCCGGGCCGACCTCTCTGATGTGGTGGCGTGCTGCTGCGGTCGCCGAAACAGCAACGCCTCACCTCGATCTGTGGATCGTCTGTCAGGTCGATGTGGAGGAGCCGCTGGGGAGATGGAGTCTGATCTGAGCTCAAACCAGCACAGTGGGAACCCTGGATAGACAGAGGGTGGTCTGACTCTTGTTACAATATACCTAATGTCCTTAACGCAGGTGTTTGATGCTCAAGGGAATCTATGAGTATATTACTGGATGGTGAACAACTTTGGCTTTCTTGCTCTTTAGAACTACAGTTTGTTCAAAAGTTGACAGCCAGAAACATCCTGAACACAGCAAAACAATAAGACATTACAACTAGAGGGCCACCACACACTGCTAGTGGATCACAGGTGATGATAAAGAGGGAATATTTTTGTATCAGCCTTATAAAACCTTACTCATTCCGCCTTTAAACATCTTGCAGGAATAACATTTAGAGCGTGTGAAGACTGAATTCTTTCGAATTTGAATTCGACAGAGCTAGGCTAGTTGTTTCCCCCTGCTTCCAGACTCTATGCTTAACTATGCTAATGCTAATGCATAATGACTCCTGATAATGAGACTTATGTCCATTTAAACATCTCACTGTCAGAAAGAAAGTAAGTATTTCACAAAAAAACTTGAACTGTCCCTTTAAGCATTGTATTAACCTGTTACCTCCAAGAGAAGACAAACATTGCAAACTGGATAATTACTATTTCCTTGCATGATTGTGAACATCTATAATGAACAGTGGTTTGTATTGTAAAACCTTTCCTGGAAAAGTAGTAATATGCAGTGATTATTAGTCACTTAGCCAGTATTAAACTCAATATAGATTCTAATAATCAGCCAGAAATAACCTGTTGTTATGTATGCATATATATGACCGACATATGTGCAATTTATATGTAATTTATATGTAATACTGTATTGAATGTGACTGTACCATCATGATTATAAGTGCAAGCAGGTATAATGTAAAGAATGTTATATGCTCAATAAAAGTCTAAACAATATCTGATAGCTGTGAAAGAATTACAGCCGTGTCTTCTACAACATTTAGACGTTTGAACACATAGACGTGGTATTCATTAGTCCATTCATGTTCACTGTCCTGTATGGTGACAGATGCAGTATACAAGTCTCTCAGATTATGTGTGAATCAAAGTTCACATGTGGCTTTCAGACCTGGATGCCTACAACTTGGTTTGTCCTGATGTTACTGAGATACTGTTTAATTTACATGGTAAGGTAAGGTAAGGTTAGTACAGTAGCCCTGTAATGGTGAAGTGATAACCCCCCCCCCCCCCCCCCCCCAAAAAAAACAAAACAAAAAACAAAACACTATATACAATACACAATCTCTAAAATAATCTGTGATTATATAAATCTACAATATACATAACTATATACAAGTGTGCAATGTTCCTTGGATTACACAGTAAGGGAAGCCTCAGTCTTATTAGTGGGAGTGGGAGGTAAAGGTCCAACTCACTAGCCTTTTCAGAGCATTCACCTGTATTTTAGGGACTTCATCAGTGAACAGAGTTGACTGAAGTGGACTTCATGTGGAACATCTGTACATACAATAATAAATGGTGTTATGGTGGTGGTATACACTGCTGTAGCAGTTAGATGATCTGATCAGTCTGTGTAACACTTAACACTTCAATTAGGTTTACCTCACTGCATTCACTTGCCCAGGTCTGTCTCCATGAGTTTTGAATAACACTGCAAGCAGTTCATGATGTTAATTATTGTTAACAATAACAATAACCAACAGACTGCTGAAAGCTCTCAGACGTAGCGTCCATCTTTTCTGGTAGAGGTGGACACTTGGTAGGGGGTGGGATTTCAGTGAATTCGGTGGGCACTCCCACAGCGTTTGGGAGCAGAGAAAGAGGCTGATTTTTACACAACTTTGAAGCCTAATTTCATATATTTGGCGATTTTTCAAATTTGCCAAAAATTTGGCAGGGTGGTTAACAACACACTTTTCTGTGGTATGTCAAACTCAGAACACATATTTATTCTTACTTTACACAGACTTTAATCCCAGGAACATTACACACTAGTATAAAGTATCAGGAATGTTTGTATAGGATTATTTATGAGATTGTTTATTGTATATAGTATTTCTTTTCTTTTCTTTTCTTTTCTATTTTTTCACTTCCACATGGCTACTGTTGTGTCAATTTGGAATTTGTCCAAAGGGGATCAATAAAGACAGCTACCCTAACCTATGTTAGGGTAAGGAAAACATTTAAACCAGCATAACATTGATGCTAATTGTATCTGATGTTGCAATTTAGTCATATTTGATCACATTTGATCAATTATGCATCAATTTTCATTTTAAAATCACAGGCCTTTAAAAACTCACACTTTGCACCCACATTTAAACTAGTAAGTTATTTGATCTGACACATCAGCTCTTTTCAACCTTTTAATTACATTCAGCATTTTTGAGGTGCTAGAACATGCTTCAGAAGTGGTGTAACTTGATAACTGATATGGGTCTTGGGTGTGGCAAAATAACTTGAGGGTTCCCCCTTGAAAAGTAAAAGCCCTGTACATATCACAGGATTAATCTATTAAATGCTAACAAAACTAAAACAGAGAAACATTAGTTAAACAAAATGTCTTTATTTGGTTTTAGGCGCATTGGAATGTGATCATGGAAGGAGAGAAGGCAAAGTACAATTCAGACACTCAGACAGAGCAGACATACAGAGACCAAGCTGTTTGGTTGGGAATGCTCTCAGCAGTTACTTTTATCATTTTGTCATATGAGCTCCATAGTTTCTATGGCTATGTGCTGGTGTTGTCTTGTAAGTACCTTCACAAATTTAAGAGACCAGTAGCTCTCAGGTTAAATAAATAAATAAATAATGTTTAAAGGGTTAGTTCAAACAAATCACAAAAAACTCCACTTCTTCCCACCAACCCCCTTGAGTGCAACAGTGCAGTAAGTAGTAAGTACAACTGCTACTGAGGTTTTCACATATGGTTTTTGAATGCTTTACAGCAAGCCTGTGTAACTTTTGCTGGACAGTGGCCACTGTGGACACAAGTGCTAATTAGAAGATAACAGACTATGCTAGAACACTGTGTAACAGCAGCATTTAGAGCAGACTCATAAAGTCAGCAGAATACCTGAGTGATGTTAATTACAGCAATATTTTTCTAACTTTAGCTAGTATCAATCAATATATTTCTTAGTGATTTGTAATGGGAAAAATACATATAATTTCTTCTTTCAAAAGTTACACAGTTTGGCTTTAAGCAACAGGAATCCTATTGTCTTCCACTGTACTGGGTTGGTAACAGAAGTCTCAAGTTGAAAATAACAACACCATAATAAATGAGTTTTTTGTGATTTATGTGACTGACATAATTTCAAATAGTTTTTATGTGAATGTGCTAGATAATGTGTAAAACAAATGTACTGTGAAACCTGGGAAGGTTATAGCTTGGTCCCTGTTTCTAGCTGCAGCTTGTCTACAGTATTTTACCTTCAAACCTTTTCATTTTGGCCAAAGACCAAGGACAGCAGTCAAACCTCAGTCAAAACAGGTTAAAGCTTTAGGTTTTTAGTTGGCTACAATACACCAGTAAGAGGCTTAGAGAACAGAGAAGCACTTATAATCATTAAAGCATTTTTTTCTTGTTGATACTAGCAGCCATTTTCTACTTAACTACATATTTTTTCTTTTTTCATTGTTCTTTGTCTTCTACTTGCTGGCTCTTTAGGGCAGAACATGAGTTTGGCTTCAAAAATCTTAAATTTACAGTCTCTGGAAAACTCACATCACTTGCTCAAAGACCATCATAAAGTAATCCTAACAAAATGTTCATTTCATCCTCACACATGAAAAAAAAAAATCAGTTGAAATGAAATCACAATTCATGTTCTCAGATCTAATAATAATAATAACAATAATCAACATTTTAAAAAAAGCAAACATTTGTTTTGGCAACTTTTCCTTTTTAGCAGGAGGAACAAAAGACTCAAATGAAGAGAGACAGAAAAATGAAACGTTCCAAACAGAAGCAACAAATGCTTTCCATTTTAAAACCTAGCTTAACCACTACACACTTCACACTAACACATCGACTTTTTAGGTCTTCCATATCAAATACTTTTTTTGGTATCATGTTTATCAGCTTTCAGTTGTGTAAGAAAGGAGACGAGGCAAAATGCCTGCATTTTATATACTGCTCTGCTTTGAGTAAACCTTTAACACTCATAAAGGGTAAAGACAAACCCTGAGGACAGGAACAGTTTGAGCAGATGCACATTTATGGTTCATAAAATATGAGTATCTATCCTGCTTTGTTCATGTTTTCAACACATTTAAAGTACATCTGAAGTCACAATCACACCTTCTGCTTTGCAATCAAAAATCAAGTCAAAATTAAGGTTTTATAATTGTTATTAAAAGTATGAATGAATGAATGTTTGATTGACAGCTAACCTAGCCAGCTAACCTAGCCATTTTATATGCTGGTAAAGCTAGCTTACAAGTTAAGAGCAGAACATGCTTAGTTAGCAGTGGTGTAGAGTGTAGAGAGTAATGACCACACCATTTAGAGTATTATTTAAGCCATGTTGACTGCTATGTTTTGAATGTGTTCAATGTGCTGCAGCTTACTCGCTAATAAGTTAGCTATGCAGTCTGCAAACTGATATTAGCACTGCATTTCTCCCCTGCTACGTGTGTCCAAGCTGTTAGATAAGAAGGAGACATGAGGAAAAAAAGCTAATGTGGGATGTTGTTCAAAGTCTGTGGCTGTTTTTGTGTTGTTGGGTTATACAGACCTGAAGTGAAATAATTTGGCTACATGCAACGTCCTCACTCAGCATACATGTAGAAGCAACAGTAAGCATCCTCCCTGTCATAAAACCAAATAAATGAAATGTAGCCTTCTCATTTTTGGATAGGGGATCTGTAATGTACATAGCAGATCTTTACTAAATAAGCACTTTGAATTCAGGTGGACTTTAAATGTGTGTCATCTTATTTGGGTCGGTTGTGTATAAAGAACTTGGCTCAAGATTATCTTCTTGAACTTTGTGTTCCGTCTCAAAGCTGCTGCCCTCAGGGTTCACCTGCTATCAGTCATTCACGCACATGTATGTCAAGCTCACACACATGTTTCTGTGCTTTGGTTATGAGGAAGTGTAAAGGTAAAGACTATGAATGTTAAAAATGTAAAGGTATTTGGTTACATATTTCTTCTAAATATTTGGCAAGAATTCAACTACTTTAAAAAAGAAAGCAAGTATTCCTTATAGTATTGAAATAAAAGTCTTTCAAAATATTTGACATTTTCATTTGGTCACTCTTTAAAAGTTAAATGTTAGAATCAAAATAAACGGTTCCATGTTGAAGGGGTGCACCTGGAATGACTTCCAAACTTAAGGATATGAAGGATATTCTTTAAAAAATGGTAATGAAATCATGAGCAAAAATGTTTTTGGCTTGGGTTCAGTTAAAGCACTTTACATATAGGTGACCCCTTTCAAACAGGAAGAATCTAAAACTGGAAGGAAACGTAGTCTCTCTTAAAAACAAAATTTCAAAGGAAAATAAAGAAACCCATCAAAATGTTTTCATCTTTGGGTATCATTCAGCTTGGTTTTCATAGAAGAACTTTTTGGATAGGCTGACATGGTGAAACACAGACCTTGTCCGTGCATTCAGGCAAGTTTCACCTTAAATCTTCTTTAGCCGCCAACTCAGTGTCTTCGAGGTCCCAGGGAGACCGATTTGGCATCTGGAGAGTTAACTCGGCAGCATGGCCTAAAACAGTATTTTTGGTTATGAGGCCTATCTTCAGTATGCCATCAGGTGTGTGCAGATCAAACATGCATCCTGTTGCAGCTTGTTTCTTTGAAGGACTTCATGGAAAAATAGAATGCATACCTTATAATGTTCACAGAGCACTCTTTGAGGTCCATATTTTCCATGAAGTACATCTTCTGCACAAATATGTCTTTGGAGATGGACACTTGTGGATATATGAAAGCCATGGATAACCACATAATGGAAGAGCAATAATCAAGGAGCTACATGGCCCTCTGGATATCCTCTGATGTCAGATCAGGAGCAACATTAACATTTCCAGCAAAACCAAACAAAAGGTGACCTGTCTGGACCAGGAGGATGTTCAGACTCATGTTGATCTCTGGTACAGTAAGGCTTGGGCTTGTGGAAGTGGGAGTGATGTTCATGCTATGCCACAGTTATGCTCTCCATGGTAGTCATCCCAGTGAGCACTCTCTGGACTGACCTGTTTGGCGGCTGGCACGGTACACTGGCATTGGCACTAGTTGAGGAAGTAGTTGCTGAAGGGAAAGGGTTTCAGTATTTATTTGGTTGAGGTAGGCTAGCACCAGCAGCATCATCAGGCTAACATTGGCCTCAACTATGGCTCAAACATTCTCATTAGACTGAGGTAGCTTTTCTTTGGAGGTGTGCAGCTTTCGGGAGGAGGAAAAGGGAAGTAAAGAGTGAAGGGTTCACATGGTTCTTCTACATGGCTTGTATGGTGATAGACAATCATTTCGAATCAGACTCTCACCTCTCTAAGGCATTCGCAAAGGCCGCTATGTTTTTTCCCTTTCTTATTGCAGAGGAACTGAAGGCAAAGTCAAGAGTTCTGTCACAACAGACTAATTGGCATGTCCCCATCAAGTGAGAATACTTGGTTCATTTGGCGTTTTTAAGAGTGCACATCCTCACATGTCAGCTTACCAGGGGAGATCTGAGAAATAGAATATTTTGGTTATAGAACAGACTCCCACTGGAAAAGTGACATGAGTAGATGTGGTGTACACAGGTGTATGACAGGACATAATCTGGAGTGACAATGCTTTCTGAAGGCTTTTTCTACATGCACATGTGCACATGCACAGGCAATAAAGGCATACACTTTGGTTTGAGGTAGGAGTGAAGGATAGGGATGGGGTGGCAAAGGACCAGAATGTTTCCTAACTCTATAAAAATTCTGTCACAGTTTGAATAGATAATCTTATAAGCAGCAGGTTTAGGGGAGACTAAACCTATGGCTGACCACTATCAAAGGGGACAGTCAGTGCGCATTGATGGGGGGCGTGAGTTTCCTGTGATTAGCAGACTATTGGAGGGGAGGATAGGGATATGGATGGGGATACTATTAACCAGTGCTAGCCAGTGCCCGTGCCAGGCAAACCTGACGGGTGCTGCTCAATGACGACCTGGCACTGTGCTGGACAGACCACCTGCTGAGAGGAAGAGTCACAACAACAAGACAGGAAGGACAAGGAATTAGACATGAATCAACACTAACACTAGAGGCAAAAAATCAGAAGCTGAGTACTGAGCAGGGTACTCCTGGCAGTTTCCCCTGTCTTACGCTACACTATAACACCAATGAGTCACTGTACTATTAAATTGTGAAGTCTAGTATCTACACTGTTTTCTTGTAGCTCCATTTGAGAACAAATATAGATCACACTAAGCAGCCATCTGTGTATGATATTGATTGGCAGTTACTCATTACTCGTTACTCATCTTTGAGGACCTTAGAGGTCTTCATTTCTTACGGGGAATTTCACTTTTGACATAACCAAACTTAAAAGATAAATTTTAGTATAACTTGGTCTTATTTTTGTGGTTTTCAGCATCATTTCTTAGCTTGGTTCCAAAACTCTTTATAATAGATGGTTATGGCCATCCTCCTGTGCCAAATCCACAGTGGATGGTGTGGTATCATAAAACCTGTCATACAGTAAAATCTATGTTTCTACCTATACTTTTGGACTCTTTGCTTTGTAACAATAAGAGGGTATCAATTAGGGTATCAATCAAAGAATAGTCTTGTAAAAATAACAAAACTTCTTCAGCGCTGATTTCCTGTATTGATTTTAAAGTGTGCAGTTTAGGTCAAATATATCATTGTGTCATTTCACAGATGGATGAATTTCAACATCACATTTCACCCAGTACTTCAGAGTGACTACTATCTAACAAATACAATGACAGATGAATGTAATCCTAAATATTGGCAACTTCTGTTCTTAAAGGTGAACGTCTTAAAAATGATGACAGATGCAGTGCTGTCACTTCTGCAGTGACCGCAGTGCTAGATGAACTTGTTTTGATCGATTGTACAGCCAGAACAACACCTAAAACTGTGTTGATTGACTACAGGTGATTGCCAGTTTATATACTCCTAGTTTTAGTGTTAAATAACATCACATTATAGAAGCATATCAAAGGGTAGAGCCAAAGATGGCCACACTGGTATTTAAAGCTGCTCTATGTAGCCCAAGTCGATGCTATAGAGCCAACAGGGACAACAATTGTACGCTATATGCTGAGGCCCAGTACTATCTATCTATTCATCTTATTAGCTTTTAGCAAGTGTGCTGACCTGTGATGAATGCATAAATTATTGGCATTGTCTGTCACTGCATACAGTGAGTGCTAAAGCCAGGGTGAGTTTTATAGTTAGTCTGACTCAGCAGATCTCTGACTTGGATGGTCTGGATGAGATTCACTGAAATAAACCTTCCACTTGTCGAATAAATGCACCCCCCACACACACTTTCTCTTTTGGCAAAGACAACGTCTGGCTGTCCTGCCACACTAATGATGAGTCTGTTAGCATGCAAAAATGTCTGATTTAAAAGATGTATGTTGTGATGTTGTAATAAATCAGTGGATTACATTACCTAGCACAGTTCATTGATAAGGTTTATTGCATATGAACTTCTTCCTTCCTTCTTGACCGCTTGACCCAAATTGTTCCCAGCTCTACTGTGTAGAACTACTCTGCAGCTGTGGCATATTGTTGTATTGATATATGTTACTTGCCTGATTGAGCGTGCTGCAGTGTAACCACAGGAATTTGACACTAGAGCTATCTAATATATTATAACTTTTAGCCACAGAAGCAGTTGATTTTATCATTGTTTATCTCCCTGATCAGTTGTGTATCATGTCCATCAACAGTGTACTTGTTTTACTGAATAGAATACTTTGTTCTGTAATCAAACTGTACTCAATAAATGAAGTTGAACATGCTGTGACTACCTGAGGCATTGGCTCCACTCTGGGACGATTTGCTGCATCTTTAGGGATACCGTTGTGTCCTGTGTTGTCCCTCGGTACAGACCAGCTGTCCTGAGTCCCTTTACTGCAAAACAAACTGCAAACAAGTGCCAGCAATGAGTACATATCCTGAAGAACTTCACTGTATTAACATACTGAAGAAAAACTCATGATTAGGGCTGGGTATCGGTACTCATTACCTTTTAGGTATCGACCAAAATAAATCAATACCAAATAGTATTGAAAGGCAACCCGTGAAACAATAACTGCAATCCACCCTTTTTGCACCCAGAGATATATGGCTATTTGTATGGACTTCCTCACAGCCAATCAACACAAGCATTCTTTGATTTAATGCGACATGTGATTGACCAACTGCCAAAGCTCCTACAACCCATCTGTGGTGGTGAAGTCACAATTTAATGCTTCTATTCACATGATGGGTATTGGATGACGTACTAAATTGGTATCAGTATCACTTTATGGGTACTTGGATTGGTACTGGTATCATAGTTTTTAAACGATACCCAACCCTACTCATGAAGGTCAGTCCTATTACAGTAATTAATAAATGGGTCAGGTCCCAGTATCTATATAAGGAAACATGATACATAATTCATTGGATTAGAGTAAAAAGGAGCGTATTGGCTCTTACCTGCGACGGTATCCAAACATGAGGAAGAGAACACAGAAGATGATGCAGGCGGTGCCGATATGAATGCCAATAACAATGCTGCCCAGAGAGGCCTCTCCATCCCTGCACTGACACAGACTGTTCCCTCCTGCAAAAAAGTTTCCAGTATTTCACATATTGCTGATACTGTAATCTTAAGGTTTTGACTTAAGGTTTTACTCATTGAAAATTGCAGCCCAGTGTGTGTTCTCCTGCCTGTGGCCATTTCAGTGTGATAGTTTCCTTTCTATCAGTCCAAGGTGGTGGAGGAGTTTACTGAGAAAGTGTAATCTACTTCTACTCGATGACAAAATATGACAATAATAAGATATTTATGTTCACCAAGCTGCATCCAGTGAGAGCCTTTTTGTATAAATTTCAAGTCTCACAGTATCAGATTTTATTCTTTCTACAGAACTCTCACTTTAACACCGAGTAGGTGGTCTTCAATCTGATTTACCCAGATATTATGACAATCTCCCTCATTATGTCCACATCAGATTTTCTCTCCCATTTTTAAAGTTTTATATTCCATTAAATATCAAGACATCAGATATTTATTGACTATTATATTACATGCATGAATATGTTGACCAAATTAAGTTTTCTATCATAGATTTGTTGAATTTAGTAGAAATCATAACTCATTGTTTGAATGTAATGTAGACTGTGCTGGTCTGTTCCTTTAACCTAATCATATTAAAGCTGTTGTAGGTTGTAGAGTATATGGGATATATGGGATTACATATTTATCTCTCCTAGTACAAACTTCACACATCTGCTCAGTGCAGTTACTGAAAGCTGTTCTAGGACACACTCTGTGATGATCCTCACCTGTAGTTTGGGCACTTGTTCCTTCCTCTGCCAGTGACACCAGTCTCTTGGAGCAGTCACTCTCCCCGTTTCCATTGTAGGCCACCAGCTTGACTTCATACACCGCACCAGGTTCTAAAACAGAGAACCCCATACAGTGTCATGTAACAGTTTGAAGTGGAATAAATTCACCTCACTCCTCACTGCTGAGGATGTGTGTTCTTTATGGGCAGAATTATATTATATATTATACTCAAGTATCCATTCTTATTACTTTAATTTTGGCTATTTTATTGACAGTACAGGGGGTGTAATTGCATACGCCAAAGATCAGAGGGAAAATTGGATTAACTGAAATAAAGACAATTACCAAATCATCTACAATTTATATGTTATCATTTTACAGCTTATTAACCCCAAAAGCTTTACACCATTTTATATCCTGGTCTTATTTCCTGCACACCATGCTACCCCTTCTCATTTAGGCGTCTAGTGATGGTGTCTCATGCTGTGACTTTAACTGACTCATTCTGTAAATGGCACCAACACATTTAATCAGTCTTTCCAGCATTGCTTTCTTTGTTTTTCATGTTTCACTTCCACACATTCAACTGCAATTACACCCAGTGCTCTCGGATGAAGCAATGATGAACTAATTGTCATGCAACACATGGCTGCATCGAACATGATTATCACAGACAGCACCTCTGCTGTGAAAATCGATGCGTGTTCAATGAACGCTACATGTAGAGACAGTGTGGACGGCTGATGAAGGGGATGCTTTTAGGTGGAAAGGTTGACAGATAATGGACAGACAAAGGCTCATTCAGGGACATCAGTGGGCTCATTACTCTATGTCAATAACTCCATAGTGTTCAGCCTTTAGTCATACTGCAGCTTAGAGAGAGATATATTATTTCATGGTCGATTATGTGGCATGCACTCTACCCCCTCGACCACCAGGGCGCTCTAGTCTGTAGATTCTTTATAAGTTTTAATTTTGCATTAATTATGTGGAAACTAGAGAAAAAAAAGACAGTTAAATAGAGTGTCCAAGTAGCTGTTGTTTTCCGGAGGAGAAAATCTGCTCAATTTAAACCCAAGACAATGAATTATCATTCATTTATTACTGGAAACTTTATTCTCCATATGCTAAATTGAATATTTGTTTAGGTGCCTTTCATAGTTTTGCATATGCAACTGGCCTATTGATAAAAAAGAAATTAATTAAGTTCATTACATCAAGTTACATGATCATCTGTGGCAGCCTTCCAGTGACTTACAGTTACAGGACCTGTAAAGGAAGCTTTACCATAAAAGCTATATCTATTAAAAGCTAAACCTATTAAAGTAAATTAAGAAAAGCTGTATGTTGGAGTGGAAAAATAGGCTGGGGTTGGTATTGGACACCATATAATCAATAACAGAGTAATGTAAGTGATGCCTGTAAATTTGGTCTAAATAGTGCATTCACTCTTCAAGAGAGGTGCTCATTCTCCCTTTGAAATACAATCAAATAACAGCTGACAGCACAGCATGGCTGTTTACCAATTCAATAATATTGTATTCTGGGTGACCAAGATAAGTGTGTTGTTATGGTTACACATATTGAGCCTGGAAGTGTCCCTGTGTAAATAAACCTGGGGGAGAGACAGATGCTGCTGTCCAGAAATCAGGAAAAGGAAGTAGTGACATGGTGGTGGAATGATGTGGAAGTATTGTGTAGTCTATGTATTTCATAGACTACACTCTTTTATCAGCAGTCCCTGCACTCTGATAATGCTGTATAGTTTATACTGATTACTGAGGGAATACGTGCTGGTGCAGCTATGACACACATGATAAAACATGACAAGGTATCATTTTTATACCAGATTAGGATCAGTGTTAGGGGGGTGGTTGGATTACAGTGTGTCAACCCAGCAGCAGAGGCAGCAGCCTGACAGAACACACAGAGATGTGACTGAGGGCAAAGGTTTACTTTTGGGGTATTATAGACTCATTTCCTGTAGACTGACCCTAACTCTAACCATTACCACTACTTGCGTGATACATAACACATAACAGACCATAACACTTACCTAACTCTAACCGTAACCACTGATCCACAAATATGTCTTTTACCAATTGGGGACACAGCTTTTGGCCCCAAATACTGTCCCCAGTCTGTGTCCCTGAAAATGAATTAGGTCATACCCACACAAACACAAAAACACAAACACACATAGCACAGACTCACCTAGATGAGAGATGGTGTGGGCGTTGATGTGACTTGGCAGCTGGATGGGCCCCTGGAAGTCAGTGTGGGGGACCCTGCGGTAGGACAGCCTAAAACCCTCAGCCTTGCCAGCCTTGCTCGGGAGTTCCCAAAGGACCTGCACAGAGCTGGAGTTCACCACCTTGGTGAAGAAGGTGGGAGGGGTCGGAACTGGAGAGATAGCACAAACAGAGAAGGACAGTGATTAGAGATGAGCTGATAGATTAGAAAAGACCAAAAAATAGAATTAACTGTTATTACTGAAAAATGTAATAACTGAAGTAGCTGACAGGAAGTGGACTGATCAAAATAAAGCAAAATAATTTAGTATTACTTGCTTAGATGGTGAAGCACCCTCAATTTCAGCTATCAACAACAACAGAAGTCAGACTCACACTCATGTGTCCTACCTGTGTGTTTATGTGACAGATGCTTATCTATACAAGTAAATCAATACTGTCAAACAGTTTAAAGTAATCTGTCTTACCTCAAATTTTTGACCCTAATGTTCAAAATAAATACTTTCACTTATTTTCTTTTGCTTTTAGGATGATGAGCATCCATTCCTCGTGATAATCAGGACACAGAGCAAAGGTAGTCTTATCTGCAGGATGCCTCATCAGTGTTTCATATTCTTACCGCCCCCTAGTGTTGTTGCCACCACAGTGAGGGACTGCTGGCTGGCTCCCAGAGGGGAGTAGGCCTTCAGGTAGAGGGAATAGGTAGTAGCTGGCTCCAGGTTGGTCACATCATGCTGGAAGGTGCCTTTGCTGATGGCTTCCTGTAGCTCCAGACTGTCGGGCTCTGAAATACACACAAAGGCATATTTGATTGACTAAATATTTTATAGTATGCAGTGCAGAAGGTGTCTCTCTACAGTAGTCTATGTGTGTGTGTGTGTGCTCTAAAACTCACCTCCTATCTTTCGGATGTGCAGGACATAGCCGATGATGCTTTCAGTGACGTTGGGGGGTGGCTGGCTCCATATGATCTGCAGGACATTGGTGGACAGGCCACTGGCTGTGAGGCCCTGGGGGGCGTTGGGCAGGTCTTTAGCCTGAGCCACTGCCAGACGGGCACTGGCCTGGTTGGTCCCGGCAGTGTTCTCAGCAATGCACTGGTAGATGGCCTCATCGTCAGAGCTGATACGGGTCAGAGCCAGAGTACTGCACAGACAACATAACAGAATCAGTTCACTGTCAGTCAAATACTGGCAAACTCTACAGTACTGGGACTACAAGTAGTAAATGCAACAGAGGGGATATTGTTAATACTTGTATATCTACTATTACTATTGAAACTCCAGCTGTCCTACTGCTACTGGTACTACTACCACTAGTACTTCTACACCTGCTAGTACCAGTACTACTTCTATGACAAAACACTCACACTAACACAATACTGATATCAACACTAATACAACAGCATCATTAATATTAAAACCTATTCTTTATATTTTATTTCTGCTGCTATATGCCTATTAAGGGTCTGATTAATCACACAGGCAGTCTTCCTGTAGGAGGACTGATTGTTCTTGGGCTTCATCATCAAAATAGGTGGTTACAATGAATGTTGGAAATATTTAAAAACTGTTAAACAGCCATTACAGCTATATAGTGTGGTAACTTAAATATAGATCCAAATATCACCACATCAGTCTCAAACGGGCTGTAACTCCACACGCCGTGCAGTGCTGCCACCGTGTGGCACAACTGTTTAATCCAGGCTGAGAAAGTCTAAAGTTGACGAGCTCAGATAGAAAACCAAAGCCTCCCTTTGAGATTACTGCGATTTTAAAGGAAATCCTCTCATGTGTGGATTTTTAGATCCTCCTAATACCTCTGTGACACATGTGTATGTCTGTTTAATGCTGTAATGTTTTTCTCCTTTTACTTCAATTGTATTTGCTTTTCACTATTTTCAGAGATTTAAATATAAATGACATCTATATTTTGGCTGCTTTCAGTAATACTGACATCACATGATTCAAGACAGCACTAGCACTGTTATTGCTGGCTCTGACTGCGTTTCTATATCTGAGCTTAGTTAAAATGCATTTCTCACATGTTGGTAATGTCCTTTTTGTTCTTGAACTAGACCTTCTTACTGTGCTGTTTTTAAAAGTTCAGAAGTATTGTATGATTCAGAATAATGAAAAATTCTGGGTAACACATCAGCAGTTTTTTATGCGCTGATGTGTTTTTTAATATATATTTTTGAACGTTTATGTATCTAATCAGTAGCTAACACAAAAGAATCCTACAAAATGAATCATGTTGAGTTGTTTAAATACTTATTCTGTGTCTCTACACTCAAAGTGTAGGGTTAAAAAAGGACACATTAAAGTCTTGTTACACTCAGATTATATTAAACACATCACTGTCATGACCTACCTGTTATTATTGGTCAGTTTGACATTGTGTCCAGGCATTAGGACCTTGCCGTTCTTCAGCCAGATCAGGTGAGGTTCGGGGACGCCCTGAGCCACACAGGTGAACACAGCACTGCCCCCTGCTGGCTTAGAGACAGACTGCGGCCACTGCAGGAACTCCGGAGGAGCTGAAGAGGAACACGGAAAGAGTTGAGGACTTAACATTTGATATAAGACAAAACACAATTATAAAGCCTTCATAGAAACTCCACTGACTGCAGATAGTGTTGTTGGATACTGATTCACATTTTAATTTGCAGTTCCTGGAGCTGATGGCAAATAATCATACAATAACAGCTGGTGTTCTCCATAAACCCAGCTGTATGAACTCAAATAAATTATATAAAATAAATTAATCTTGATAAGAATAAAAACTCAGAAAAAAACTCAGCAATATTTTTCTTTGAGAAAGAAAATAGAACACCTATTTGGTGCAAAACTCTTTATTTGAAAATCTTATTATACCATCAATAAGGTTTTTGCTGGTTTATCACACACAGACACATACACAGACATGTGCAAGCACGCACGCACGCACGCACACACACACACACACACACACACACACACACACACACACACACACACACACACACACACACACACACACACACACACAGCCTGGCAGATGCAGGGTTGGCTGCTCCTCCTGACACCCACTTCAATATTAGTGACACAATGGACATGCATATATATTGTGGGATATAGGCAGCACTCCTTAAGCCCTGCAGCCCCTCCCCAATTCAGCCCAAGCTCAGCATCTCATTGATCTGTTGACCTCAACACCAACTGTGACCCTACACCCACAACCATCCCCCTATAAACTGGGGGGGGGGTGTCAACAAGATGACCACTTCAGTGAGGAGACATTCATCACTGCAGCCTGGAATTCTTCCTTTTTGTTCTGATCAGTGATGATGGCAGCCTGCAGGTGTGTGTGGTTGTGGAGTTACACTCGATAAGGCGAGTTGTCAGTTTGGGCTGGAAACAGATTTATTCTGTGCAAACACTGTTCAGTTTGTTACATTTTTTGATTTTGTAAATCACAGAAGAAAATCTCAGTGCTGTAAGCTTTACTATCAAACATACTATATATCTATAGTTTTCATGTAAGGGACTAATCCCTGCACTTATGCATGTTACAGCACATTCTATGCATATGTTTGAGATCTTTCCATGTGTTTATCCTACATCCATTAGTAAGTCTTCACTTTTCATTTCACTATAATCTGAAAATCTCCTTATAGAAATATTACATGTGTTAGGTACTCTGTCACACTGAACATCATGTGACTCCATTAGATGTGAACATGGACTGCTATGTTTAACTTGTGAAAACTAGAGTGTTGCTATGGCTACCTGCAGTTTAATATACCTTGTCATGGTGTAGGATTTAAATGAAAATCCATTCATAATGAAAGGTATTTTGACTATGGAACAGAGCATGGTGCTGCATGAACTACACCAGGTCAGTTTAAATTCTCTGTAAGTTGATTGACAAATTCAAATAAATGGAAACATACACAAGATAAAAGGTCATATAAAGAACTACATCTTGTCTTAGATGCTTAAAATATCAAGTTCAATGCATTGTTTCCTTCATTGTCAATGCTGTTCTCTCTCTCTCTTTGTGTGTGTGTGTGTGTGTGTGTGTGTGTGTGTGTGTGTGTGTGTGTGTGTGTGTGTGTGTGTTTGTGTGTGTGTGTGTGGTCATTATTTCTCAGGAGGGAATATCTGTCCACCCCTTCATCTGTTCAGCTGTCCCACCATCATGTTGCGTGTCAGGCATCCTCAGCTGACCGTTCATCAGTCGATCCATACTCTGTATCGATCAGTGATTCTGTTGACCTTGAGTTTCATACATCTTATTACGTTCTGTCCCTTTTGTTTGCAGCCTGATTGGTGAGGGAGACATCTGTCCTCTGCATGGACAACCACTGAAGCTAACTACATTTACATATCTGAGCCACACAATGCCACTTTCTTTATAAAACTAAACCTTATATTTGCAGTCCATGATGGCTCCTTTTTTTCTTTTTTTTGCTAAAGTACAAGTAAGAGCAATAGACGTATAGAAGTTATTAAAGAAACATTTATTGAATAATTTCCCAGAGGTTCTAAATATTAATGCAATAACTTGTAAAGAGTATTATGGTACTATGGGTCCAGTCATTTCCTAATCATATACTATAATGTTACCTGGAAACAATACTGTATGTCATTTGTTACTAATTGTAGGGAAATAGAGACAGTGTACTGTTATAATACATATATATAGTAGTATGTACTGACTCACATAGCTGCAGGACCTTTTATAAAGTAACTAGGAAAGAAAACAACTAAATAACTATCTGTTTAAACCCAAGTATATATTCATTCATTACTGTAGAATTTATTTTTCATATTTGTTGAATTGTATGCTTACATGTTGAGCTGACCTGCTGACTGTGACTGACTGTGGGTAGAATTACTGCCAGATGTCATAGTCCTTTATTACTACAAGGTACATGTTAAGTATTACACAGTATTTGTATCTTTGAGTAGGAACCTACTGGAAGAGTTACTATTTATCTGTTTACTTAGTGTATATCGCTGATTGGTTTTAGGAAATGTTCTCACCAGATACTACATTTTTATGCTACTGTATACTTTTTGCTATAATTTAAATGACTTGTGGTGGAAGAGGTGTTTAAGTCATTATTTTAGTAGAAGCACAGTGTGTACTGCTGTAACAGAAAACTATTCATTCAAAGTATTTTCACGAAATTATACTTAAAGTATGAAAAGCACTGTTTTTGCAGAGTGGCTATTACTGTATAAATCAAATAGAAACGTATTATTGTTACTGATACATTTATGTCTAAACAGCACTTTGATGTTGGCAATTGGTTGAGTTGTAGCATATTTGACCCTTTTTATACAGTTTAATTTAATACACGCATCATCATGTGATCATATGTATGTAAAGTTTTTTATCTAAACTAGTACATATACTGTCAGATACTGTACACATAATGACTCCAATATAGAGTAAAAGTATTTAATAACATATAGTAAATACTCAAGTAAAGTACTGGAACTTTAAAACTGTGCAGTACACTGCTTCAGCAAAAGTAGTGAGCAACTTTTAACCCCTAAACATGACATAAAGTGTTTAGTTTCGTCTAAAATATTTACAATTTAAGTTAAAATACCTGAAATAGTTATAATTGGTACATCAATAGAATGCACCTAGATAGATTTTTTAAATTATGTTAAAAGCTTATAACAAAAAATGAAATGATTGTTGCGATGCATGAATAAACAGAACCTTGCAGTAAATGATTATATATACATGATTCAATAGGGATTTATAATTGTACGGTTTTGTCATCAAATGTGTGTCTCTGTGTGTGATTCTTAATCCTGTCAGTGTGGGGAAGCTTTTTTGGTGCTGCTGTTCATATAAAATGTGAGAACTGAAGGCCTCAGTGGGATCTGCATGATAAAAGAACTACAGCTCAGCTCATCTCGTCTGTTTTCAGATGAAAATGTGGACAAAAACGTGGAGGAAGCAAGGGGGGGGGGTCGGTGAGGAATGGGTGTATTTAACGCACTATTCTCCAAAAAGGCTGGCCATCCTTTGTGTCCCTCCACATGGTGACACCCTGGTGGCCCTCACCCCTCCGTCGGGATGCTATCCATCTTCCGTCCGTCCCTAATTAACCCTTTAGACCACACCTCCTTTCTCCTTTCACTTCCCTATCTATCCGTCCCCACTCCAACACCTCCTATCTTACCTCAACCGTTTTCACAGACATACGCCTCTCTAACCTCTGACCCCAGTCAGGGTGAGAGGTGATAGAGGTCACCCCCCCCCCCCCCCCCCCCTTTCCTTTGCATCCCTCCTCCAGCGCTCTGCACCCGGCATTGACCGTCTAGTCGTCTTCTGCTCTTTGTCTCTCTATCTCTTGTCCTCTTTGTCCCTTCAGGCTGACCATGACCATGGACACACACACACACACACACACACACACACACACACACACACACACACACACACACACACACACACACAGACAGCCTGATACACAGACTGTGTGAAAGTTCAGACCTCTGCACCACCTTCACACACTAAACACAAACAGCAGCTGCATCACTGATGTCTGATCTGAACTTGACTTAAAGTGGACAGTAAAACGTTCACTTCACTGTGAGTCATTATGACAGTTCAGCTCATTTGAACCATGAAAACAGGAATGGAGGACTTGACTGTCAATAAAACCTGAATACAGACAGATCAAACATTGTCTCATTGTCTAATGTGGGTATTATATTTGTAACTAGTTCAAATGCTGATTATTTTTTCTTTTTTACATTTTGAGCCTGTGAAATGATGTTATGTTGTATATCATGCTTAATAAACTAATATTTGAAGGAGTGTTTTGAATTGTTTGCAAATCATCAAAACTATAAAGTATAATCACCTCTGCCTGTACAAATCTACAGTTTCCCCATATATTCCCCAAACGTCTTTATTACCAAACTCTTAAAGAATATCTGACAAATTAATTCTGGGTATATTTTACATTGTGTGAGAAGCAGTGCATGGCAGCAGGTTCTGCCTCTAAAACACAGCTGAGGCTCTCTGAGCCACTTTGTGGAGTATCATGTTAACAAATGACCAAAGCTTAACACTTCTTTGTTCTCTCTCAACCCCAAAAAAGAGAAAATAGATCAATAAATTAATGAATATATTAGAGATCAACCCCTTCTCCCCTCCTCTACCAAAGAGAAACTGACAGGGGGAATTATTGACTGATCTGGTCAAAGAGTCACAACAGGAACAGAGGGATGGATGGATAAAGAGAAAGCTGAATAATATGAATGGATTTAGGTCACTGAAATGAGGAGAAATCTAATGAAATGTGCTTCTCCTCTTTTTTTTGCTTTATATTCCAAATGCTATACTTTGTTTGAACTTACATGTAGAGGATAATGTGTATACAATCATTTTTTTAAATAACTGATTCAGAATACATGAAAGGAATTTGAGGATTTGCATGTATTTGCTCATTCAGTATAAATCATTACTGTTACCATTACCATATATCTGAAATATGGTGGCACGATTAATGGCAGCAGTAATGTGAAGTATACAGAATGTTATTTGTAGTATAGAGATTAAAACATGCAGAGACAATAATACTGTCTGACACACGTTCACCAGAAAATGAACTCTTGAACAGACAGTAGAGTCTGTACTGAGCTTTTGCCTGTTTGAAAGTTATTTATAATTACCCTGCAGGAAGAGTCTGAATGAAAAGTTCCAATTAGTTGCATTATGAGAAATATGGGATCCAAAGTGTTTGGAGTTCGACCCATACTAGAGTCAGGATAACTGGGCCTCTGCTATGTAGATGTGCTCATTCTGTTTCAAGTCTCACAATAAAAGTGCAATACAGAATTACTGAAGTACCCTGTTAATGTTTTGCATGTAGCAATGTGTTGTTGTAAAGTGGTGAAAAGTACTAAGATCCTTTACACAGAACAGAAACACCAACAACATTCAAATATATATTTGGATAAAATTATTATTACTCATGTTGTTTAAACAGCAAAATGTTTGCAGTACATTGGATTATTAGTTAACCTGTAAGCAGCATTTAATGTTGCAGCTAGAGCTAATTTGAACTATTTATCTATAGTATATTACACAGACTGGTAGTTAGTATTAAACAGCAAACACTCTCCATGTTCATGTCCTGTCTCTTTGTGTTGCCCTCTAATACTCTGGGAGGAGAGCTGCTAACGATCTGGCCTCAGGACAGCCAATTAAAACAAAGCTAATGACAGTGAGAAATATGAGTGGGCTGAGAGTATGGACATGTGCAGGGTGATGGATGAGTCCGCGTCACTGAAGACCCTCCACCCCCCTCATTCCCCGGATACACACAAGCACACACCCAGCTGGACACTGGGGTCAGTGCTTAATTGTTCCAAAGGAACTGGGAGGGGTGTGTGCATATGTGTGTGGTGGAGGAGGGGAGTGTCTCACACCAATAGTGTCACAATATAGCATACACATATACAGCAGGCTCAAGCTTCCAGCCTCCATCTCCACTAAACAGCCAGGGGCAAAGGTGAGAAGAAAGGGAGGAGCTTTGATATTGACCCTTTCCTTCCCCTCCTCTCCACACCACCACACAGTTAATATGGTCAAGTGCAAACACACACACACACACACACACACACACACACACACACACACACACACACACACACACACACACACACACACACACACACACACACACACACACACACACACACACACACACACACACATACACACTGGATCTATCATGGAAGTTTAATGAAGGACTGGCTATGGTCAAGTCATTAAACAAAGGCTGCACCAATAGTTGTGTGTTTGCTGGAAAGGATTAGTCTGTTCAGCTCAGTATGTAACAATATGTGTGTTTATATGTAATATTAAAGAGAGAATAGAAATTAATCATTTTGGGGCTTTTTTCCCACCTTCAAATAATCTATGTATCTTCACATAGCCTTCCCTTCTCTGCCACCATTAACTAAAATGTGTTGTTATTTTAAAAACACATTTAGGAAGTTTTAATGGTGCTTTTGTTAAGTTTGAATACCTGTAAATGATAAATAACCCCAGGTGAGGTGACTTTAGTTGCAGGCTATTGGTAGTAATAGTTTCACTAGCAGCACTAGCAGCATAATAGACAGCTTTAAGATGAGTACAAAATCACTTCTTCATTCACTCCTCCATTATTTATTACATAACACTGAGTAGCTGAATCTACAGTGAGCAGTAAAATGAGATTTAAGACATGGACACTACTTTTTTCATTCCATCATGGGAATTTGGAGACAGTAAATGGCAGTGATTACAACCTAGATGTTCTTGGAAAGCATATTGTTTCAGCTTTGCTAAACACAAATTTAAACTTTCTCTGATCCCAGCTATAGCTAGCATTGAGGACACAGGGTGTAAGTAGAATTTGGAGATTTTTTAAGTCTCAAGTCAGATTTACAGTCACACGGTGGATTTTTATTTCAAATTATGATATTAATTTGTCTCAGTATTATTGTTTAAGGAAACAACTTAAAACTAAATAATCAGACCTATAACGATCATCTTGTCTGATGTAGATCTGGTAGCAAAGAAATGTGTTTGAAACCTATTGGACTGTTCCTGTAATACTTCATGAATGCAATATAAGTATCAACAGCTGTTGATCTAATAGTTGTCTTTGGAGGAGATCAGTGACCAGCACCGCTCTGGGCCAGTAGAGTGAGCTGAGTTGTTCATGGATGCCTCAGCAGTATTTTGCACTGACCTTGTACTACGAGTCTGCCATGCGCAGTACGCCTCATCCTGGTCCCGGGCCGGTTGGCAGCACACACATATACACCAGAGTGCTGCAGAGACACATCTGAGATCATCAGGTTCCCTGTTCCCAGAACCTGAATACCCTCCACCCCAATGGAGCGACCGTCTGATGGAGAGAAAACAGAGACACAGATAGGTTGTGAAATAAAAGTTAAATGAGGATCTAAGCTTTAGGTCTTCCTATCATATACATTCTATCAGACGCTGCTACCTAGCCTGCTCCAGGAAACAATGGGTCTTGGGTTTCCTGTGGCAATGCACTCTAAGATGGCAGTCTGATGGACAGTGATGGTGAGATTCTGGGGTCCTGACAGGATGGTTGGCTCCTTGTAAGTTCTGGATGCTCCACCTGGAAGGATGAAAAGAAGAGTGAATATAGATGAGATGACAGATGCTAAATAAGTAAACAGTATCAGCTGGTGCTGCGGTGTCCATGTCAATCCACCATGATCTGTTGCCATTACTTTCACTTTGTCAGTGATTCCTATTGCATGTGCAACACAACAGTGTCACAGCACATTTCATAATGTTCATAAATGATCAATGAACCCAACACTACAAAAACAAAAGCTGAGACAACTTCCAAGCTCTTCTTTAAAGTTGTTAAAACCTTAACTTTGAGATAAAAACTAATATTTGTTTTCAGTTTGTTTCCAGGTTGTGAGAAGTTCTAATGCACCAAATGCTTTGTTTTGAGGAATCCTAACCCTAACCATAACCCTAACCCAGTACTGTGGCTAATTACTTGTAAAAGCATATGGGTACATTCTATATATTCTTGCATACAGACAGGAATAATGCTAAAGAGGGGACAGCAGAGATTTCTCTACTGTCTCTCTCATCTCTACTCTGTGTTCCATGTGTTCACCCACCAGTGACGTTGAGCACAGCATCGTGGCTGTAGCGAGTGTTGGCGATGTTGATGGCGACACAGCGGAAAACTCCTGCATCCACCTGCCTCACACCTGTCACCTGGAGGATCCCCATTGGCAGGAGAGTGTACCTAAACATGGGGGGAGAGCAGAGTGCAGGTGAGACACTGAGCATCACAGACAGTGATTTTAGGCATGACAAACACACTACGGGTCAGTGATGTGATGCAGTGTCAATTGGTGTAACCAGTATTTTTTCATAAAAATCTGATGCACTGGAAAATGAATGTGAACTAAAATGTAATCAATAAATATAATCCACTTTTGCAATGCAACATTATGTTTTGTTTTGTTCAAATTCTACATAATTTGTCACAACTTGTTTAGAAGAAATGGTTGTTTTTAGGATATATCCTGCTCAATATTGACAAAATCTTTTCAAATGTAGAAATACTTTTCAATTAATGTTTTAAAATTAAGTAATTATTTTGTATAAATGCACTTAAAATGCACTCTTACTTTTGGTAAAAAATGGTGCAAATGTCATTTCAAATGATACAAAACTATAACTATAACTATAACTATAACTATAAAACTATAAAAATAAAAATACTAAAAGTACATTTTAACAAACTGATGCTGCTTTTAAAACTAATTTTAAAGATATTTCTTAATTGCTCATCTTGCCAACACTTATTTGTTACTGACCCCATCAGCTTTATGTGACAATTAAGAAAGTTTACAAATATAAACTGCACAGTTCTTTTTTTTACAGACAGAAAGTATATTTATACGTCATTTAGTCCACTATTCTTATCAAGGTTGGAATCTTATCCCATGTAGGCTTAAAATCATATTTTGGCAAAAACATGAAGGAGGAGGCATTTCAGTACTAAGTAGAGGAGAATGCAAGACGCTGCAAATTAAACAAAGAAAGTTGTAAATTTAGTCAGAGGAAACCTCTGTACACTCCAAAGATGTTCAATAAAAGATCGTTCTGGATTGATGAAATGTAGAATATGTAGCCCAAATACATTGTCCTACAATGTAGCGTATGTGCGTCTGGTGTTACCTGTTGTCATTGGTGCTAAGTGGTACTCTGTCTCTCTCCCAGGTGATGTTAGCCTCAGGGACTCCATTGATCTCACACTGAAAGCGAGCAACTCCCCCTTCATCCACCGCCATGGACACTGGGTGTGTGTGGAACTTAGGAAGAGCTGAGGAGGAAACCACACAAAGCTTAGTCTTCATCAGGAGAATACATGATATGAATATGACTTTGAAACAAAGACAGGGGACTGAACAGTATGAGCTTGAGTACAAATTTATTACAGTACACCTGTGTTAGAGGAGTTTTAGTATTGGTTGAGATGCCAAGTTTTCAATCACATTACTGTATATCATCTGATATTGCTATAAACAGTTTGGATTGTATAGTGTGCCAAATTTTCCCCTCAAAATAGTTGAAACACAGAGCGAGAGAAGGTCAGAAATAAGTTTATTAGCCTGTGTGCTCATTTAGCAATCTGTGCACATAGATTTTCTCATATTTGTATTTCTACCTTGTTACTCCTGAGGTGCTCACTAAATTAGAAAGCAGCATATCACTCATCAAATAATATTACCATGTAAACTGTTGCATTTAATTTAAACTTCCTGTACAGTAGCTACTGGTAATTTGAGTATACACTTAAATGATGCAGAGTGTTGATTTGAATATAATAATAGTTCTATTTTTTAAATCTGGTTTAGAATCTATTTCACAATTATGGCTTTCATGGCCATATAATGACAGTATTCATGACATGTTAATCACACTTTGTCCTGTATTCAAAGGCTAAATGTGGCGTAATTCCTACTGAGGGTTTGGAAAAGCCTAAAATAGCATTATCACACACACACACACACACACACACACACACACACACACACACACACACACACACACACACACACACACACACACACACACACACACACACACACACACACATTCCTTATAACCTGGTGGGTATACAATCAATAAGGGTTTACAATAAAGGAGGGGTCTGCAAATCAAATGAGAGAGCATCACCATGGCAACTCATTGCATTGAAGTAAGACCACCTCAAGAAAGCCATAATTCTCCTGGATTACCATAAACCATTGGTTTTATTGGTGTGGCTGAAGTAGTGGGGGCGGGGAGGAGAAGGTGTGTGTGTTCAGTACCATGTGCAGTACTGTACATGCAACATAATTGATGGGTTTTCTATAATGAAAAGCTGGGATGTTTTGGTGAGGGGCCTGTTCCCTGTGAAAACACAAAGGATCAAAGAGTCTGAGGGGGGTTTTGGTTGCCAGGTATGATGCAGAGGTGTTCACCATGTGAAGCATAATTTATAATAAAGACTATGGGATGTTTTGACAGAGAAAAGGCAACATGCGGTTGCTTTCTGTGGGCTGTTCTCTGCTCCCTGTGCAGGTTTAGGCTGATGGCCTGTGGGTGATGCAAGGCTATGGATATTAAAATGCCTGAGGAAATTATGTTTGTTATCTTTAAGTGAGGAGGGCAGTGCTGGAGTGTATCTTTTAGTTTTTCATAGACTTTTTTGAACAGTTCAGTATTTCTTGTTTTTCTTCCATCTAAAGGTGCGATAATATTTTAGTCTTTTAAAGTTTGAATTAGAACCAGTTGCTCTGCTTGGAAGTCGCCATAGTTACAAGTGAGGAAATGTGACGAACGCAGTGAGACAACTTTCTGTTTCATTTACATAATAAAATTTGACCTTTGATCGGTTTGGGAAAAGGAATATTCTACCCCTCTGAAACCAATTGATTGAGGTGTAGAATATAATATCTATAATATAGATAGTAATTACGAGTTCTGTATCTCCATATTTTACCCATGTATCTGTAGGAAGTGATGTTGTTGGGTTAGGGTTAGGGTAATTGAAGTGCAGTGTAAAGAAGAAGAGATTTGTTTTACTCAGGGAATAAGACAACCAGTTTATACTATTCTAATAAGCAAGGTTTTCAACACTTCTATACTGTATTACACTGTCATGCACTTACATGCCAAATGGACTTTGGCCTTGCGGCTGACCAGCAAGCCATAGCGATTTTGGGCAGCGCAGTCGTACTCGCCCATATCCGCTTCACTCCCCTCTCTGCGTTTCTGGAAGCTCTGGATAAACAGCGTGCCATTTGCCAACACCCGAACCCGTGGACTGGTAGGTAAAGGCACGCCATTTTTACGCCACGTAACCATGATTGGTTCTTCGCCCTGCACTCGACAGTCCAGCATGAGTGGGCGATCCCTCACTGCAATCACATCACTGGGCTCCAACAGGAAAGACAGCTCCGAGGCCAGGCAACAACCTGAAGACAAACAGAGAGAACAATTGCTCATTAGAAAGGCTGCTTGGCACAATCCAGATAAATATTCAAATCCAGGGCTTATGTAACTTAATAGAACCATCCTGATGAGAGGCTCAATGAAGGTCCTGACATACTGTCTGCATTTCTACAAATTTAAGTACAATTTCAGTGACAGGAACCCCTCTAACTTAAAACAGCAAGCACATGAGAATGATATTGAGTGTGTTTCATTGTCACAGAGCTCTGAAAGCCTTTGGTCAATATATTGGGAATGATCCTAAAATATTACAGGCTCTCAGAGAACTTTATTACAGTTTGGAACTTGCTAGTTTGTGTATTTCTTTTCAGTATTTTCTGAAAAGTTCAGAAACGTTGGTTGTAAAGGACTGACTTCAGACTGTATACAACGTGAATTTTAGAGATGGCACGACTGCATATAGGGTCAATGGAAAGATGCAAATGGATGCAGACTCACAATTATTCCAAGGTTGAATGACTGTAATTGAATGATGGAGGGAAAAGGAGAGGAACAGGAGGAAAATAACAGAAAGAACCAGAGAACTGGGCAAGTTTTGAGATCAGTCTGAATGTTTGAAGTATCTGCCACAAAAATAAATACCAAGCCGCACTCCACAGCAGCATAATCATTTAATTTTTATTAAGAAGTCCTGTATTTATTTATTTATTATTGTAGTATTGCAAATTTCTTAGCTTGTATCACCTATTTTCTAGGGATGCTGTGCTGTCTTGTTGTTCTTGTAGCAATGACAATAAAGTACTTTGACTTTGACTTTGAACTATACCACAAGTGTAGCTAGAGTGAACTCTCCAATTGAAACGGACCCATGGAAAACCTATTACATAAAAACGCTCATTGGTTAGTTTATTAGTTCATTGGCTGTTTGCTGCAAACAAACTTGGACTACACAGTCCAACTGACAAAATAACAAAGTCAACAAATCCAAAAGAAGTGTCATGTGGAACCATGGGTTCTTGTATTAAAGTGGAACGAGTTGTATGTGGGAAAGCAAGGAGTTTTTTGTATAAAGACATGGGAAAATGATGGTGGATCATATACAATTCAATCTATTTTTCATGTCAAATTCACAAACATCCCATGGTCCCAGGGACAACAGCACAGAGGGAGGCTTCTCTGTCTGACACCAAGCCTCAGGAAACCCTACACCAATCACCCACAAAACCTCACTTGACACCCAAAAACCATCTCATTTGTTTGACGGCACATTTGGTTTTGTGGTCTATAACGCTTTTACTGAAGACGAGCCACAATGGTGATTGAATGCCAGCGAGCCATCCAGCCGTAGAGGGCAATAACAATACCCAAGCTCGGGAGGAGAACACTGGTAAGGGTTGCTGGGGTCAAGTTAGGAGAGCCTGTATAGAACCAGGAGCCAGTTGTAACAATGGTGTTGTGACTATGCTTATTTACACCCAACCCCCCAGTAACCTCTGTAAAAACTCCCGTCCACCACCATGCACCCAAGGGCACCATCTGCCCCTTCTTATGCATCCCCTCCACCCCTCCCGTCTCTTCCCATCCATTCAGATCCATCTCTGAGGTGACTTTCCCATGCCACTAGATCTCTCCACCTTACCCTTGTCCCCTCTCCTCTTTGACCTTGTCCATTTTCTTTTAGTCATTTTTTGGTGTTAATGCCCTCATATGCAAAGAGCCCTGATTCCGTCTCCTTCCCAGCTGTGAAGCCGTAACAATTGCACTCTGCACTTGAACCTGCACGATGCATTATCAATGTCACTATGGAGTTTTGCATCTGTTTACCCCTCCCATCAACTCAGTTGTGAGCCAGAGCACAGCCTTTATTGTTGTCCAGACAACATCAAACATCGCTTCCCACACACAGCAGCTTGCAGCTGAACTTGACTTTGGAAAGGTTTTGGTATCTGTGTATTTCTGTTCCTTGTGAAGTTCATGTCCACTGTGAAGGCCATTTGATGCTGTTTACATCAAATGGCCTTGTAAGTGCACATTTATACATTCATTTTATTTTATGTTTTTGTTGTGTTACTAAGAAATAGCTTACCCCAAGCTATTGTCCTACAGGCATTTCAACTGGCCTTTATCACTCTCCACATCTGCATATGCAAGATGGATAAAATATCCACAGCACTTACATTCAGAATACTTTCTTTCTGTAAGAGATTCTGTCACCTCCTCTGGATGTGATCATGTGAGCATGTAGATGACTCATTCACAAAGTTACTGATGAAATGACTCTGAGGTTTTATAGCAGGCCATCAGATTTTAGTTTGTCACTTCTAAAACATAGCCATTGAGTTTACCCACAGCCTGCAGACACAGCAACCCCTCACCTTCCTTGTGATCTTTGCCACTGGCTTTACTGATGTGTCATATCAAGAAATGAGCATCTGCCCCCTTCTAATAGTCGATCTCCCATCTAGCAGATGTAGCCAGGAGAGAGGATTGTGGGTCTACTAGTCAGCTGTGCCTGGATGGACTGATAGAGCCCTGCAACCCCCCTCAGCCTCCCATCCCTCAGGGGTGGTGATGAAATTCAGGGCTCCCAGGGGGGGGTTACATTGCATTCTGTGGCCACAGTTATCGGACACATGGTGCAATCTGTGAGGCCTAAAAGGCCAGTTTTGATCTCTGGTGAGAGTGTGATGGAAGGAGGTTGAGCAGCTTTTATAGTGAATGAGGTGTACTGATATAAAGAAGGTTATGCCTTAACAGGACTTTTTGAGGTTACTGGTTCATAAATCACAAATTCAGTTTAACAGCACATTTCAGTGCCAGGTTTTTACTTGATAATGAATGTTGTCTGTGTATTGACTTCTAATGACTGCTATCCAGTGTATCCATTAGAAAATATTATTTTAGATTAATGACAAGTCTTAACCATGATTAAATACCATAATTAAACATAAGCTAAGGTAAGGCAGGGTATAGACAATGTAAGGTAAAGTAAGGCTATCTAAGGTAATCTAACGCAACTTTAGGCATCATACTGTAAGACCAACATGATTTTCTAACTTGAAGGGAAACTTTGGTATTTTTCAACCTGGACTAACATCCATTCAATGCATATCCACTAAAAGTGCTTGTTTTTGCCGCTGACAGACTCAGATTTCTAATATAAGTGTCTGACAACAGGACCTTACAGAGAAATAAAATGTTTTTCTTTACCTTTGCTTGATACCATCTTCATGTTATTGTATTTAACCAAGTCTCATTTAAGGAGAAGTTTTGTTCTGAAATCTCGGAAGAGTTGAGATGTTGTCGAAATCAGCTAAATATTCAACCTTTACATAACACTAAGCGACACATTCTGTATTCCTATTTCAGAATGAAACCAAGCCAAAGGTAAAGAGGCAAAGGCAAAGATTTTATTTCTTTGTATCGTCCATTCAATATTGTTGTCAGACATTCATTATAACAATCTTGTCAGTGGCAAAAACAAGCACTTATAGTAGATGTACATTGACAGGGCACTAGTGACCCAAAGGATTACATTGCAGCCTGTGTTACAGCTTGGCTGAGGCGCTCTCACTCAATACTGGACCAATTTCAAAATTGTTGTACCCATCAGTCACTTAGACATATAAAGATCGGACAATATGATCCAGGTTGAAAAATACAGAAGCTTCCCTTTAAGTAACATAATTTAAGTTAAGATAAGGTAACATGAGTCAATAGAAGGCAACATAAGGCAGTGTAATGTAACTTAAGTTTACATAACAGTTTGTCTAAGTCATATTTCACTATATATTTTCATCACACATCGTCATCCAGGAAAAAGAAATGAATCCATGTTGCTGCAGTGTTTGGTTGGAATAAACCTCTAAAGACATGTGTGCTAAGAGGGTCTACATGGGAGGACCACTGGGTTATATAATCTACGTATATAGGGTAAAGCTAAACCCTGTCACTAGAGAGCTCTGAGTTACAAGTTTATTATTTGGGATACCAACAATCTAAAGTACTCCAATACAAGAGTACTGCAATAAATCCTAGCTTTGTGTAGCACATAATTGTGTTTGACACTGTATTAGTGAGGTGTTTTTTAGAGTTGGATGGACATAATATTGCGAACACCTTTAAGTCCACTGCAGTCCAACACAACACCACCTCAGATCTGTTTTATTAGATTGTAAAGGTGAATGAAATAAGCGGTTAATGAAATAGTGCTTTTGAGCTAACCTCTGTGATTTGTGCCTTGACACATTGGCATTAACATAGAATCAATCCTTTGCCTTGTTTCCAGATTGAAGCTTTAAATCCAGAGAGACTGAGCATCAAGATAGATGATGAGTGATAACAGTATCAAGGCTAAAGGATGCTAGAAAACAACCTTTTATGCAACTCCAAACTGTAGGACTTAAATGTACTTTTCATGCAAGTTCCGACAAGCTGAATCTGCATGGGGTGTGATTAAGTGCATAGCATTCAAGATTGGATCGTTTTCAATATAGTGGGTGGACTATAATGAGATTTTTTTAAGGGAAAGGGTCGTCCAGCAACCCCCACACTAGCACTCTGTGCCTGTAACCCCGAGCCCCTCGGGGGTCATGAGAGAGTCAGAGGCAAGGAGGATGGATGTGTAGATGAGGTTGGGTGGGGGCAGCTTGTGTCCATCCAGAGGTACTCCCCCAGCCCTCCACTGCTATTGTTTAGCAGACTGTTGCCCCTGAACTTCACAGATTTCTATCCACCCCCTCGTAAAAAGGGACAGAGAAGGAGAAGCATACACAAATCCTGACATAAGGCACCAGGGATAAGGGATGCATACACAAATCCTTTCATCAATGTCTTTTCCTTTCTCCACTCTCTCCCTTTAGACATCTCTGTTTGAAAGGCAGCTTTTGAATGCTGCATGGATTTGAGCTTGGAATGAGAAGTAGAATGAAACTGAGAAATGTTAGGGTTAGGAATAAAGTTAAAGCTGTAAGGGTTACCCTAAAGCTTTTCCATGCATTCAGTGCACATTAAATGTTGCAGTATGTGCAGTATATTATTATGTTTTAATGCTTTCCCTGAAATCATCCTCTCTGATCTGGGCTGGAAGAATGGGATGGGTGCGCAGGCTTGAAACTCTTTGCCCCAGGGCTTCCTTCTTTGTCATCTTAATGGGAGTTAAACTCTCCTTGCTCCGAGGTAGGAAGCTATCTCCACATGCTATTGTTGCTGCTGTGGGAGGTCTGCCTGGTCTTTCAGTATAAAGTCTTTAGGTACTACAACATTGGCAATGTGACACTTGATTTTTGGTACTAATACCTAAACAATCCCATTTTGATGCCTTTACTTTGAGAAATAAAAAAATGTTTTATGCTTAACCCTTTTTATCACTTTGGCCAAACTTCAATCATGAAAAATGATGTTGGTACATAGCTCTGTTCAACATGTTTTCATTTTACTTTGTAAATATCTTAAATTAAATATGAAGGGTGAAAGGAATTAGGCTTGTTTTTTTATATGCCAATGTCTTTGAGTTTCCTGACCTATTGATGAGATGCTTACCTATGCATAAACTGATATTGGCCTCATGGACCCTGGGGGCCCAGTAAGTCCCATCTGCATTTGGGAGTTGATTTCTGATGGTTAGTGAGATCCCTGCCCAAAAACAGGGACCCCCACATCCTTGTGGATCAATAAGCAATAATGTGATGGAGAGGAGGCCTTTTTGTTTGTCCTGCAGTTTTAATCAGTAAGGTGTCAGCTCACAGAGTGGGGGTGGCAACTCTTATTAAGGAAATCTCATTAAACAACAGCAACAACAAAATACAGCTGGCAGGGTGTGATATGGTAGCATTACTGGTTAAGGTGCAGGCTATATAACCTCCACCTTTGCCTAATGTACCCATCTCTTTATCTTTTCATTTCCTGTCATCTGTGAGCTATCCCTATGATAAAGACATAAAATGTACAGCGTGATATACATATCAGATGTGTGTATGTGTGTGTTTTTGTGTTTGTGTGTATACTTGAATTTCAGAAACCATGCCAAGTGTTACTTGCTCCTCAGACTCAGACATTTCAGACACTTGTCACCAAAGCATCATAAACCTTTCCAGACACAAGCTCCGTGTTCTACTCCAGCACACCATGTTTCACATATCCATCTCAAACCAGTGCATACATTAATGGTTCCCAACCTGGTTACTGGTTTAGCTGCTGACCAGCACTGGATACATTTTAAGCACATCCTGTTAAGCTGTCATTAAGGGCTGCTCTGTGATGTTTCTACTGCCTGTATTCAGCAGCTCCACTGAAGCACTTTGGATGTTTTTACTCAAAGGCCAGTACTTATGGAAGAAAAGACATTAGGATTCTAAGGTTCTGCAAGTTTATACATGATCAGAAAAAAATGTGCATTCAAGTCCATACAGTAGTGTGTGATTGTTAACACCTCATATAGTCAGTTTGAGGCCATATACAGAAAGTCCCATCAACCTCATGTTTGCTGACATGTTTACATGGTTCAAATCCTGTTAGCATTAGCCTGAACTCTCCACAGATAGAGATGTTAGCCTTTTTTCTGCCAAACTGCAGAGAACACAGACCACAGCAGGCCTTTTGTGTCCCTGCTGTGAATTAAACCAAGGGGTGTTTCTGCTGGCCTACTCCACCGTGGACACTGTGTGTGTGTGTGTGTGTGTGTGTGTGTGTGTGTGTGTGTGTGTGTGTGTGTGTGTGTGTGTGTGTGTGTGTGCGCGTGTGTGTATGTGACAGAGTGAGGAGCCCTGACAGGAGGGGGTTGTTGAGGACATGGTCATGGGCAGCTGTAGGGGGATTACCCTCCACACACATATTTTTAATAAGGTCTCAATCTGAGCACAGACTGGGGTTAGTCTTATGGAGATGAGGGTGTGAGGGTCAGGGCACTGAAGACTGAGAACGTGGGGGACCTATTGTGTCCGTTGTACCCCCCCACTACAGACTGCACCACTGATCAGGACGGACAGAGCCCTACCCCCTCCCCTAAAAGTCAGAGGTCACTGACCCTAACCCTGCACTGTGGTCTGAGGTAAAGACAGAGCCTCCCACACTGTCTGCACTGCTCCCCCCTCTCATGCAAATCTGCTCTGGTTTTCTATCTCATAAAATGTTGTTTTTGGAGGTTTATCAAGATGAATATGACCAACTTCAAAACAAAGAGACTAGAAGAAACTCTGAGATTTTCAAATTAGTTTGAAATGCTCTTATTTTGAAATGTTTGGAAATAAGTACTGGCCAAAAGTACTGGCCTTTGATTTTTGGAAAATCTATGAATAAATGAATAGCTACTGATCACACTTATTAGCTCTTTATTGAGCTTTCAACTGCATGCATGCATGTCTTCTTCAGTGCATGAAGTTTGCTTAGTTAAAATGTCCAGAAAAAGCTAGTAAGTAGATCTTGAGGGTTTTTTTGTTTGTTGTAAAACCAGTTTTTCAAGTTCAAGAATACTGTTTTTGACTAATTAAACAAGCCAATATATTACTTTAATGTTGATACATAGATAGGTAATAGGTAATTTCACCTTAACAACCACCCCCAAATAGATGGCCATTCAAAAGCTTCCTATTTTCACTGTTTTGATGGGATGAAGAGTGACACAGTGACCTGATCATTTGTAAACTTTCAGTTGACATGTTTGTGTGTTTATACAGCACAGCATTGTACATGAATTATGTTAGATTCATTTTTAACCTTCAACATGTACATTTGGCAAAACACAATCTTATTAGGTCTACTTTTGAAGCTTTGGACAGATATAGATTGTTATAACAAGACCAGAGAATAAGTTGATCAGATCCACAGTTCTTATGAAACTTAACACAGTTTCAGTTTATATCAACACATTTACAGTCACTTGATATTGTGCATATGTGTGCAGGGGATCAGTGAAAATCAATTCACATCCATGTAGGCATTGAGAAGACCTTTCAGTCATCTAGTCTGAGTGGAATTGACCTTTCAGTCCTGTTGGTAATACCTGGATTAGCAAAAGAGGACAGAGAAGTCTCTTTCTCCAATTCACAATTTTAATACCTTCAAATATATAAAGAGAATACACCAATGCTGGAGGAACATAATCCTTGTTAAACGTCATCCAAAGTTTTGGGGAAATACTGTGTCATTAACACGTAAGATGTTATTCTGTACATAAGCTGGATAATAAATAGTTTAGGTGCCAAATATTCAAGTTCCAGTTTACTAAAAGTCAAAGTGAAAGCAGATGCAGAACAGTCAGAGCTGCAGCAGCATCCTTGATGCCCTTCTTTACTTGGGAAAGTTCCCCACTTCTCATTCTGCACTCACAAGTCAAGCTGATGAATTCAAAAGATAAAGTATACTTACTCCAACAGAGCAGAGCTGCCAGGAAGGTGAGGAATATTCTTGGTTTCATTTTGGTTTTCTTCACTCCAACCTCCAACTCCACCAGTAAAGCTTTATTTGCCTCTGGAACTCTCAAAAATCAAAATGATGGGGGGAAAAAAAGTAATCCAAATACAACGGTGTCTTATTCTTATTCCTCCTACTATATGTCTTCTTTGGTTGATAAAGCAAAAATTTGTATTGTTAAAGCATTGTTACTCTTTAGCTTCCCTGGTCCAGCGCTTGGTCCAGCGGAAGGCTGCTGGTCATGTCCAAAGCCACTCTGAGAATAGTGAGAGGAAGACACTTCAGGCTGGACAAAGCTCATTAGTTATTCAGCCTCATTGTTGTCAGTGAATGGACACTGATACAGCGGCTTTCACCGACTGATGGCAGGTTGGTCTCCTATGAACCAATCGCAGCCTTGGGGTGATGGAGGGGTGGTGGCTCAGCCTGAGAGCCATAATTGATATTCATTTAAACCGAGGTCTGCTGGCCGGCCGCTCTGCCCCGCTGCCTGATGGACCAGCTGTAGCCTGAGCTGGACACACTACTCTCTGTCAACTGTCAGTCAGGCTGCAGGAGAACACACTGACACAGAGCAGCTTTTACTCAAATAAATGAGGCTGCAGTTCTATCTAAATTCACACCTTGTAAAAGAAAGAAACACAGCGCATTCTGCATTCGACAATGACACAGATGTTACACTTCTGGCTCTACTCCAAAAATAAAGTGAAAGTGCTGACTTTCAGCTTTAAGGGTGCAAACAGTGGAGGACTTGTAGAATATCTTATATCCAATACCTAGTGACCAGAATCGTGTGAAACAGATCCATAAAGTATCGGCACCTTTTAGTTGTAGCAGTTTTTCCTTGACAGAAAATGTAGGTGTGGACGTTAGGGTGGTGTAGGGAAGTGCAGTGCATTAGACTTTGATGCTGGAGACTTGTGTTTGTGTCCTGTAATTAGTGTTTGTCTTTTTATGAACAATGACCACAGTCTTAACCAGGTGTTACCTTAGACTAACCATACATTAATCATACACCCAAGCCTTTCCTACCCATTGGCAACAGACATAGAAAATTATTTTCTAGGTCCTCATTTTCAGTTTTGGTGTGTTGTGTCTTTGGTTTAGTTGTTGTGTTTCCTGAAATGTCCATTTGACCCTAGAAACACACTTGAAAGACATAGGACTGATGAGACTACTGAGGAGTTACAAAAGCAGGAAATCAATTAAGACATAGGTGTAAATGATTGGACCTCACAGTACCAGTCAATGTATCCATAGTTTATTGTTTCTTTATATTTAAAACACACACTTTTTATTAGGCATACATTGACCAGGTGGTATTGCCCATTTCAAGGCTGCTGGCTGAAGTGCTCTCGCTCAATACTGGACCAATTTCCAAACAACAGTCATCAAAGCACAGTGGCATGATTAGATGGATAGAATAGGAAGATATAGACCAGTGGTCACCAACCCTGCTCCTGGATAGCTACTGCCCTGCATGTTTAAGGTTTCTCCTCTCTCTAACACACCTGATTCTAATGATTAACCTGTTCAAGCAGCTGAAGCTTGTCAAAGGGCTTGATAACGAGTTCCTTATTAGAATCAGGTGTGTTAGATTTCATAAATGAAACAAGATCAAACTGAACTGAACTGTAGATTGTATCTGACAAACCCCATCTACAGGTTGAGATTTTGTTTTTTCCAGTTGAAAGAAAAAGATATTCATTCATTATTGGGATAACTCCATACATATAGTGCCAATTTATCTGGGTTGCCCAGTGATGGCCGTAAAATCAACTTGACTTGCAGTTCAGTGTACACTTGAACTGTGTAATAAAATTGTGAGGAGTATCATTTTGACATATAATTCTGACAGATATATACAGTCATATATTATAGTCCGTGTAAAGTAAGAATAAATATGTGTTCTGAGTTTAACATACCACAGAAAAGTGTGTTGTTAACCACCCTGCCAAATTTGAATGATTAAAAAAATCGCCAAATATATGAAATTAGGCTTCAAAGTTGTGTAAAACTCAGCCTCTTTCTCCGCTACCAAACACTGTGGGAGTGCTTGCCGAGTTCGCTGAAACCCCGCCCCCTACCAAGTCTCACCTGTCAATCAAAGTCACCACCTCTACCAGAAACATGGACGCTATGTCTGGGAGCTTTCTGCTGCAAACTCAGCGGCTAGCTTGGCGGCTAGCTCAGCTGGTAGCTCGGCAGCTAGGTCGGCGGCTAACTCAGCTAACTGGCTAACTGTAGACTGTAGTAGTAGTAGTGTGTGCTGAATGTATTTATACCTCTACAGCAGCAGGGGTGGGTTTATGCAAATTGTCGCTGCGTTGTGTAACGTGGCAGTGATTTTCAGACCCGCCCACTAAATCCTGAATACAGAAATTTTGATGGAGAGTTGTGTAACCTGTTATTTTGTTGTTGTTCTATTTGTTTTAATAGTTCAGTACACTCATTTAAAAAAAAAAACAACCTATGCCTGCCATCAAAATATACTATCATTGAAGTTTTGATGTAGGTGGGGAACATTACTGGTACCTTGAGGTTACATCTGAAGTCACACCTTTAACATTTTACTCAGGAGGGTTTTTTCCTCATTTTTTAATATTTAACATGTTACTGAATCCATATATTGCTGTTTTTAGTTCGTTGTAAACAATATTTAATAAATAAATCATGATGTGAGCTTATTTGGAGCACGCATGGACTTAAATAGTGTCACATACCAATTAAGCTCATGAAAGACTTTTGACTTTTTCATCAAATATCTTTATTTTATATTCCAAAATCTACATGAACTAATGAATACATTTTCAAATGAGAGATAAATGTTGCTTTATAAGAAATGATCTCTCTTATAAATCATGTCAGTATCCATGAAAAACAGTGAACTTAGATTTTGGTGCTTAATGGGAACACTTACCCTAACAGCTGAAAACATTGGTTAGAACATTATAATAGTCATCAAATGTAATAAGATACATTACTTTTATTAAGTCACTGAAATAGTTACATTACTTATTACATTTTAAATAGAGTAACTAGTAATCTGTAACCTATTATATTTCCAAAGTAACCTCCCCAACCCTGGTTGTACTGTTCTCTCTATGTGTTTTACTTCCAAAGTGTTGACATAAATAAACAGCCAGCCAAACTCCTTTTCAAGAGCCAGGAAGTGAGCGTGCTTGCTCCTTTATTGACTTCATACACAGCAGGTAAGTCAGGATGACAGCATTGAATTGGAGTAAAACTAGAAAAGAAAGATACAAAAAATGCTTGGATGACTGCTATGTAATAACAGGTAAGTATATGATGGTACAGTTGTCTTACAGGCTCCAACACATTACGCCGCTACTTTCATACAAACTTAGAAAGAATGTCAGTAAGCTCGTCAATATAAATGAATATAAATTGTTCAACATGTAAAGAATGTGTAACACTTAGTTATTGCTTTCTGAGGGATACACACAAAGGATTACTTTGAACCAGCCAAGAGATGGTACACACATGCCATCATGTCTTCTCACTGTTTACATTGTTACTTCCTGCTTCCTGTAACTAGGTTGATTTCAAAATAAAAGCTCCACAATACCTGTGCAACAATAAAACGTTTCAACAGTCACTTTAAGTGTCTTTTTAACATAGAAAACATATTCAGGGCAGAACACTGGTTAGCAGCTACTTTTAGTCTCAGGATGTTTTGTGAAGACAGCCACAGATCTTTCCCCAGTACTTCACTATACTTATTCACATATGGAATGTCTGTATGACTACAGGTTAAATTAGCTGCAGCTTTCATAGGTTTTCTTTTTTTTGCCAGTGGGTGTTTAGTTCGGCAGCCAATATTGTAACCATCCTTATACAGTATACTGTAAATAACTACTGAAAAGCACAACAAACAACAAACATTAGTTGCCAAAGTGAAGAGTGAAACTGAGTAACAGTTTTAATGCCAATCATTTATTCAGTAATGTAACAATACCACCAATAAACATACATATTTTAACAAAGAGGGGATTTTTTTTGTATTTTTATATGTCTTTTGTATACTGTCATCCTCCTTTGACATCATGACTGTGTAACTCTGGAGCAATTTATTCTCATGATCTTCTCCACATGTCTACCACTTTGGTCCAAACTGAAATATTTAATTTCAAACTATTGGTTGCTCAACATTGTCCTGGGTCAATATTCATCATAGAGTATATGTTTACTGTCTTTTGACATATGACTATTTCTATTACTATTTCTATTTGTACATCTATATGACCTTCAGTGTAAGCCTGTCTGGATCCCTCCACAGTGCACAGCTGTATATTGAGATCTACATGAATTGGATTCACTGCCTTGTTTAAAGATTAATTGCTCATTAGTATACAGTGAGTATGAAGAGATGTTTCTAATTAGAAATAATGAGCTGTATGCTTTCCCCATGTACCAGCCATCTCACCCACTGACATCATGAACCTCATCACAGTTTAACAAAACATTCAATAAAATATTTACCATGAGCTAAGCTTGAATTACTGAATAATTTTTAACATCATTAAAATATTATATAAAATATAAACACTGTAACCTGTTTTTCCTTCAATTAAATCAGGACAAAACTGAGGTAATTGTTTTAGTTTTTAAGTCCGAAACCTTGGTGTGCTGATAGACTCAGATCTGACCTTCAGCAGTCTCAAACAGACCAAGAGAAGTTGATTCATGCTTTCATCTCAAGTAGACTGGACTACTGTAACGGTCTTCTGACGTGACTCCCACAAAAAAGCATTAAACAGCTGCAGCTCATTCAGAACGCTGTTAATTGTATGTTTTAATGTTTCCATGTTTTTACTTTTATTTTTATTTCTCAAATTGCATGTTTTTATGTTTTTTATTTCCAATTCGTACTGTTAAATGTTTGTTTTATGTAAAGCACATTGAGTTGCCCTTGAGTATGAAATGTGCTATATAAATAAAGCTGCCTTGCCTTGCCTTTCTTTATTCCTCCTGTTCATACTGACCATTAGAAGATCTCTTCATAATACACTTACAATGGAAGTGATGGAGGACTAAATCCACAGTCCTCCTTCTGTGTAACAATGTAGTTAAAAGTTGATGTAAAGCTAATATGAAGCTTCAGCGTCCAAATGAATCAAATCTTCATCTTCTATGTTTCAACGTTACAGTGTTTTTAGTAGCAAAGTCTTTTAGTTACTATACTTCCACCACAGCTCAACAGGAAACACTAAGAGGGAATTTGATGCTAAACAGACTGTAAATGTGTCAGATATCACTTGATATGACTAACTCACACTGCTGAAGCTCAATAGAAGCTGATCAGAGACTTTAAATGACTGTGTGGACACACTGTGGATTTAGTCCTCCATCACTTCCATTGAAAGCACATGTGAAGGAGATCTTTTAACAGTCAGTATGAACAGGAGGAATGATTACAGAGAAGAAAAACTCTTAACTGTTCATATGAACACCTGGCTGCCGGTTTAGGACACTTGAAAAATTGTGAGCCTGTCCTTTAACAGTGAGTCTTTATTATATCATTACATAATCATAGGCACTGTCAGCAGGTGTGTCCTGTATAGCAACCTAATACACTGACACACTACTTTGTTTGATTGTAGCGTTGCTATGTAATCAAAGTGAACTGGAATTGGAAAAGCATTTGAGTAAAATGAGGCAGCTATCTGCCCCAGTGTTGGAAAGTGAGATGGCTTTCAGTTTCTCAGGAGACATATCCATTTTCAACCCCCCCTCCATTAAAAAATGTGTTTTTCTTCTTGTTCCTACAGTTGGATGTTTGAGCTTCACTGTACAGAATGATGTGCAGTATTTGTTTGCTATCACATTCATCTGCTGAAAGTGGAAAATGTCTGTGTTTATTCCAAATATCCTGTGAACATGATTTGTAACATCACAATCCTTGTCCAGTATTCAACTTACACAAGTATGATGTGGAAACTGAAAGCCTCTGGCGCACACACACTAGGAGAGGTGTGTTATTTTAAGGGTTTTAACATGATAATTTAACTGTTTTTGTGGATAAACGATATCAGATCCAAATGATTGAATAGACTATAAAATATAGAATATATATTTTATATACTCACATACACATGTAGAGTGTTGTATGGCTCACTTTGTTTTTTCAGAGCTTCAATGTATCTTTGACACTCAATGGTGAATTGAGGTAGTCATGGGTCATGTTTGCAGCAGCATGTCTGCCTGTTATATGACAGTATTCGTGCAGGGACTGAATATAGACAAATGCTGACATAAACAGACAATAGATCAGTGCACACAGCTGTGACCAGGAATGTCTTTTACCAAGCCAATAAATACGAATAAACAATAATAATATGAAAAATGAGTTGAAATATTTTGTGAGCCATTCATTGTTATAATGCACACTAAGCGTCAGTGATAGCACATGATGACATCAGTCAAGTTGCACACCTTGATTGTGAGTCAACAGTAATGATGAGTTTTAAATGGGTAATTTCACACTAAACTCTTCATTTTATTCAGTTTACTATCTTCACAGTACATACACAATATTAAGTCCAAAATATTGTTTCAAAGTGACCCTGTCCTTTAGAAATTATGTTTATATATTGCTCATTTGCAGAGAACTTTATATCAACATGAAGAATTATTTTATTTATAGAACATATCTTTGAAGAATGAGACAGTTATTGTTAAAGGAAACATAGGAAACAGTAAGACTACTGGCAGAGTGTCAGGGGGTTTATCTGGGCCTGGATGACAAAAAAATCGTTTGGGTTTTGTGACATTCTTTCTCATCTTTCTAACCATTCTCAATCAATCAATCAATCAATCAATCAATCAATCAATCAATCAATCAATCAATCTTCATTTGTATAGCGCCAAATCACAACAAAGTCATCTCAAGACACTTTACACATAGAACAGGTTCTAAACCGACCTCTTCAGGTTTCATTTTAAAGAGACCCAACATTCCCACATGAGCTGCACTTGGCAACAGTGACAAGAAAAAACTCCCTTTTAACAGAAAGAAACCTCAGGCAGAACCAGACTCAGAGTGGGAGAACATCTGCCTCGACCGGTTTGGGTTGAGAGGAGACAAAGGAAGGATAGAGTAGAGAAAAGCACATTGAAAATCAACAATGAAGCTAGAAGGTCTGGGACTGGAATCTGTCATGCTGACATCTACAGGCCCAGATTACCTGTGAGACGAGAAAGTACAAACAACTCTGGTGAAAGAAGTTTAGGTTATTGAATGCAATTAATAGTACATGAATGTTAATGGAGATAGATGGATGGATAGAGAGAGAGAGGGAGGAGGAGAGAGGAGCTCATGTATGTAACAGTGTGTGCATGGTTTTGTAAGGCACTCACAAACATATAAATGATCGTAATGCTATTGAGTATACATGTGTCTCCATGGTTGCTGTAACTGTGTCAGCATTACTATAACAGTATTCTATATTTTATATTTGTTCAAGAAAGCGGAAATATGTGAGCTCTATTTCTGTTTTTTGTGTATTGTCACTTTTACAGTTCTGCATGTGAGAGGCAGTTTGCAGAATTATTATCTGTCAAAAAACAGTAATATACAAGCAGAGTGGACTCATTTTGGCTTTTAATTGGTGTTAGAAATATATTTTTTTTAATTAATTGGATTTGTGAGTAGTCATTTAGTTTTCTAAATTGTTTCTTGAACTGTAAGTGTGCTTTCTGTGTTGATGATTTTTTTTTTTTAAATCATTGTGGTTTCTGTAATATTGTTGTATTTTGCACTATTTAGGGTCACCACAGCCTGCAGCACTCCAACAACACATACTCTGCCCTCTGCTCCACCCAGTGGTTTAAAGATGGAGGTTCATCTTCCTTCAAGCTGGACATGAAGGAAGATTCACAATCCTCTGATTGTGAATCAGATTTCATTTGTTATTTCTTGTCTTGTAAGCCCACTTGGGTTAGGGTTAGGGTACTTCTGGTGCATGACACATTAATAAAAAAAAGTCAATCAATCAATCAATCAATCAATCAGTCAAAAAAAAGTATTTTTGTAAATTTTAGACAGAGACTCATTGTTGACACAACACTACTAAAATGAAACAGTACATTTTCCATCAAAACCATAACAGTAATAGAGACACTAAATCTGTCCAGTTTTCTTTAGTCAGATTAGTTGTCAAAACCTTTGAACTGGAACTCCATTGTAACACCACTCCAACAGAAAAAGCTACCAACCAGACAAGCAGATAGCAAAAGGTAAAAATGTACCAAACTTACCAATGTTGACAATAAAAAGAATGGACAAGCCTATTCATGTTATGTCCATTGTATAGGAAACCTCAGCCTTTGCTCCCACAGAGCTGATGCTTCAGACATTGGAGATACTATGCTGAAAGCTTCAAAGTTGATTTATGCCCACAGAGTTTTCAATTCTAACTGTGTGATGTGCTGTTTGGCCTCTGGTATCACAACATACAGGTACAGATATTTATATATCTAGCCTTAGTAGACTAATCAGTGGATTCAAGGTTCATGTTTTCAAAGGTTTTAAGAGTGGACTGTGTGCATTGCACATGCAGGACTGTGATGTTGTGTTAGCACCATCTAGTGCTGATTCATGGTAAAAGCAAAGCCTGCAGTGGACTGTTATGATCAGTGGTCATGTGATTTTGTACAGTAAATGACTACCATGTGGTGAAATGCTTCTTTTACATGTTTTCTTTGCATTTGGTGCATTTGAGCCATTGTTTATAAGTTCTGACATGTTTCTTGTTTTGAGCAAATATAGATTTGTTACAGAAGTTTGAAGTAATAGAAGTTTGAAGAAGTAGTTTAAACATATTTAGAGTTAGATTGTTTATACACCATGTGCATTAAAAAAAGGTTATTTCTAACCAGAAATTTTTACTTGGGAATTGGAACAAGGACTCAGTAAAGATACTTCAATTGTATTCATGCATCTGACTTTTATTGAACACTGTGAACACAGCTATTTGTCCACTTTGTGTAGGAACAAATAATAAATACCACAAACACATAAAGTGCAGCCACAGGCTTGGCTTTCGAAACAATATGATTAAAAGGTGGAACTGTAGTTAATAATATATTTAATATATCTACAAAAGATCAATCAATCAATCAATCAATCAATCAATCAATCAGTCTTTATTTGTATAGTGTCAAATCACAATGAACACACGTAGAGTAGGTCTAGACCAAATTCTTTAAGATCATTAAGGTAACACATTATAAAGCTGGTTAAACATGGGTTTAGCCTTGTTTGCATATGTATTTTCTATTGTCAAGGATCTTTCAATCAAAACAATGACAATAGATGGAGTTTGATGACATTGTGAAATAACGTGGGATCATGGAAGTTGTTGTCTTTATTGTTAAATAACCATCTTGGCTGCCATTGCAGTCGGTGTTTCCCGCCATAGTCTAATTAGCACCACCACAGTCTCACAGTGCACTCTGCAAAACGTTATGTTTAGGGCTGAGCGGTATATTGAGTTTTTAAGATATATCAACGTATTTTCAAATGAGATATAGGAAGAGACATTATCAGATTATATTATTAAATTACTGAATTATGACAACTTTCCACCATGTCTGTCTCTGCTGCATGGAGAGTTCAGCTCCGCCCCTCTGAGACAGAGGAGAGGAGCAGCTAATGTTAGTCTCTGCTGCTGTTTGTTGTCCATTCTTGTCACGTTGCTCTCCTCTGCTCTCAGAGAGTCTGATCTGCTGCAGGAATACTACTACTTCATTCCTCCTCTCTGTTCTACTACAGGAATACTACTACTTTATTCCTCCTCTCTGTTCTGCTACAGGAATACTACTACTTTATTCCTCCTCTCTGTTCTGCTGCAGGAATACTACTACTTTATTCCTCCTCTCTGTTCTACTGCAGGAATACTACTACTTTATTCCTCCTCTCTGTTCTACTGCAGGAATACTACTACTTTATTAGTGCCACAGGTGCGCAGCTGCGAGGCACTCCCCTCCAGCAGTAAAGCTGGAGAAGAGTGCCTCGGGGCAAAGCCCAAATTTCGGCGCGTAACTAGTCCTGCAGCTTAGAGAAAGCCCTGACAATATATACATCAAAACGTGCGGCTCGATTGGGAAAGAGGTGCTATGATTTTTGGTGTTGAAATTCCAACTTTTCCTTTTTTCAGAATCACCTAGCTCTCTCATACGTGCACGTAGAAACATGATTCAAATTTTAAAACGGAGGAAACGTGTGCTTGTTACACCCTGAAAAGGGGGAAATATAAATGAACTACTTGGACACAAGGCTTCCTCTCTGGCAGCTTCATCAAGAGTGTATTCATCCAAAAAAGTACATACAGAGTTACACATTTCCACATGACATCATACACAGAGATAAACTGTTAATTCAGTCAATTTTCCACTCAGCAGGTAAGTATATATATTTCTCTTTTAGCAATTTTCTTTTCACAGGCAAACTCAAACACAACAGATAAGGTAAATTAAATCAATCCTTAAATTAAAAAAAAAATGAAATGCATTTTTAATAAACAAAATTTAAATGACTTTCCCATTTAATTTGTCCTGCTTTAAGTGTCTTTCTACTACTACTACATATCAAAATACATGCTGAACATGAGTTTTAATTAATTAACAAACTAATATTTATTTAATATACACATTATCATTACGCGCATGTGTATGAAGGTATTGCTTCGTGCCGCCCGCCTTGAGAACGGAGGTAAGCTAGCACTCCAATAGTATCTCATTGAGGAATTTTAACATAACAACGTTCGCTGCTCAGAAACATACAAAATACAGTTAATATGTACATAAAACATGCACAAAACCATTTACAACTGTTTTCTAGAGTTTAAGAACGAAACATGTTCATAACATACCTGGAAAAGGGGAAATATAAATGAACTACTTGGACACAAGGTTTCCTCTCTGGCAGCTTCATCAAGAGTGAAACAGAGTGGCCGAGAGCTCCCCCTTCCGACCTCGGCAGGCAAAACTAATCAACCTTGATTAAGAGTTCAACAGGTCGATCACAGATCAACTCATCTGTTACACTTTGTCTTCGCACTGAGCTTACTTGCTTATTTTAAAGAATATCTGAATAAAACACTGACAGAATCTGCCGGCTTCTGTGTCTCTCACAGTGTTTTCGGTTTTTGGACAGGAGTTACGGTTTTCTCACAGTTTGCAATTGTTCGGGACCTTGTCAGAAGCCAAATTCTGGGGGCATTTTGAGAATTTCCAAGCAGATTCTCACATCACCGTAGCAACCGTAGGGCCTTAGCTGTCCTTGGCAACCTGTTGCTGGGCAGAAACTGAGCTACTTTTTTGTGATTGGCTAATTCTTCCTGTCTGTCTGTTTTGCCAGTTCACTGAGCTAGCATCCGAGCTAGTATTGATACTCTCTCTCTATATATATATATATGTATATGAATTACATTGATACTCTCTCTATATATGAATTATATTGACACTCTTACTGCTCAAATGCAGGCAGGTAAGGCGTGTGTGTGTGTGTGTTTGTACACTACACACTGTGTTGTGTGCTAACAGGGTATGTGTGAAGTGTAAAGTGATGTAGTGTAGTGCTTAGAGTTAGTACATGTTGCTACCATAGACTGTATATAAGAAATGGATGTAACATCCGTGACGTCACCCATTGGTTTGTGGACTGCTGCTCGGAAGCCAATAGTATCGAATCTAGGCAGCGCCATCTTGAAAATTTCAGGTGCATGCTGGGAAAAAAAAGAACACGGGTTCTACTTATATGGGCATGAGGCGGAGTCATGGACAAAAGTATGGGCGGGACCAACGGCGGAGCGGGGAGGCTGCGATTGGTTGCGAGGGCTGGATCTCAAGGACATTGGTCAATCAACCTGTCAATCACAACGTAGCCACGTAGCCTGCTTTATCGTCAAATATAAAATCAGGGAGGCCAAAATGTCACAAATGAACACTAGACTGCATTGAAGAAGGCTTTAAACTAGCGATTGAGACCATAAACACATTTTGAAAACGTTTACTGAGGTTAGAAATCAAGTGAGAAATTGGTGAATTCTCCATTGACTTGTATAGAGACGGAAGTCTTTTTGAACACAAAACGATCGCCCCCTGGTGGCCTTTTGATAGAATGCAGCTCTAAGTTACTTCCGCATTGGCTTCTTTTTAGAGGACAGGAACTCCCCGCCTGGTTGCTACTGCCTTGTGCTCTGTGTGCTACTCTGCTTACATCTACTGTTACACTTGATACTGACTAGTAAGCCAGATGTACTTAATACTGCCACAGTGCAATTCTCGAAACCAGAATATGATCAGTGTGACTTTTGAACACTGGAAATAAATCGTGAACTCGTCCCAGCAGCAGCCCCGTGGCACTCAAAATTTCCCTGGAATTTTCTAGTTCCTCCCATAGACTGTACATGGTTCCTCCTCTCTGTTCTGCTGCAGAAATACTACTACTTTATTCCTCCTCACTGTTCAGTACAGGAATTCTACTACTTTATTTCTCCTCACTGTTCAGTACAGGAATACTACTACTTTATTCCTCCTCTCTGTTCTGCTGCAGGAATTCTACTACTTTATTCCTCCTCACTGTTCTGCTGCAGGAATACTACTACTTTATTCGTCCACACTGTTCTGCTGCAGGAATTCTACTACTTTATTCCTCCTCACTGTTCAATGTAGGAATACTACTACTTTATTCCTCCTCACTGTTCTATGCAGGAATACTACTACTTTATTCCCCCTCACTGTTCTGCTGCAGGAATACTACTAGACTTTATTCCTCCTCACTGTTCTGCTGCAGGAATACTACTACTTTATTCCTCCTCACTATTCAGTACAGGAATACTACTACTTTATTCCTCCTCACTATTCAGTACAGGAATACTACTACTTTATTCCTCCTCACTGTTCTGTATAAAAGAATAGTGGACAGAGTTGATCCGTCAGTAAGCAGCTACAGAACGCTGTTATTAGCAGCTGTGGTCAAGTGAGGTATAGAGTGAATGAAGAGAGGGAGCACTGACAGTAAGAAAGCCAGTGAATCAGGTCAATAAAACATTATTTTCTGATTGTTTCACAGCGGTTATGTTCAAAAGCACAAATTAACTTCCCCACACACCTCCACTCAACCCTGCAGCTCAGCCTCAAACCTCTGAATCTGAAACACAGCAGTTGGTTCAGTTTAAAAAAGCTAAGTCTTAATGAGAGATCTTCTTTATTTCCATCTGTACAATAAATCAATTCTGATCCTGATCCACTTCTAAGTCATCTGAAAGTCAAGTCTTTCATTGATTAGAGGACAGTTAGTTTAGTTATTTAAAGAAACACAATGTAGAAAATATTTACTGAAACAGTATTTATATGTTCATAAGTAATGAACTAGTTGAAATGAGATAATCACTTCTGCTTTCTTTGTTTCACAGCTGAAATATGGGCATTGGTCTTTTTTCATTGTGTGATTGGAACATTAAATTAACTGGTAAAATGTATTTCTTGTGCTTTGTGGGTGTGTCATCATCATTCATACCAGTAGTACAACAAGTAGTTCAATTACTAAAGCACAAAAAAAATCTAGATATAACCTCTTAATGTTGCTCTCAGAGTGCTCCAGAATGATACATTTGACTTTAAAATGTACAAAGTTGTCTTAAGGAAGATTTTACCAAGAGTGATTAAAATACTGAATAAAGCAGTTTTATGTTAACATCTTTGTTTCTTTGATGCTGTTCAGTGGACACAGGGTGTCATAGAGGCTGCAGGCTGAGCTGCTGCTACCGTTTACTCAGCTTGTTTCTCTGATTTAAGATCCAGACACCTGATGACTAAAATCTTTCATCCAGTCAAAATAGTGAAAAAATGACCAATACCTAAACAGTGTATCATTAAGTGTGGCTTAAAGTTGAATAAAAGTTTATTTATGGCAGCGTCTGGTGGACAACCACAATGCTGACTCATACACAAAGGGGAAATGATGCCTTCTCTGTCCACTTCATCCTCAACCGGAAAAGGGATTATAAAAAGGATGAATGGATCTGAATTTAGTCAGTGACATGGCACTGTATGCCGCTTTATTCTTTTTTGCAATGCACTGTAAATTTGAGTTACACAAGAACAAATGACTGCATGTGCTGTTAGATTGGTTTTCTTTATTAGTCTGTATTTAATCTTTTTGACCTCCATGCAGAGCAGCTAATCGGAACCGCTCTCTGCTGCCAGATTCAATACTCCATCTGTGTTTCAGTAGCACAGAGGTGCGTGAGAAGGAAGAACGATGTGGTGTAGAGAGAGTTTGACGACTCGGGGGAGCTCACATGTCTTGGCTGTGACTGGCACAAGGTTTCTGGTGACCTGCTTTTTTCTCCGTGCGCTGTCGGCTTTAGTTACAGATGGGGATGTTTGACTCAGAGCAGAAGAGTGGCAGGTCTCCCTCCAACATACCCTCCACTAATGTCCAGACTTGAATTAAATCCAGCTGCTTCACCAGCTCAATAGCAGCTGGAAAGCTGGAACTAAAGCATAACATACAGCCAAAACACCAAATATAACACCAGCCGTCATTTTAGCTTTAGCACCAATGAGTTCAGTGTTTTGATTTGTCTGCATTACAGTGTACTATGTGGACAAAAAACTTCTGTCTTGAACTCTTTTATTCCAGCATGTGGAACTTGTATTCCAGTTTAGAAACATGCAACATTAAGCACAGCAGGATCAGTTCAACTGTTCCACAACAAATAACACATAATAACCCACCACAGACTCTCATTGTTTTTCATTCTAACCACTAGACTTTGTTAGCTGGCACTCTACCAGTTTTCTCACAGAAATAAACACATGAGCCAAACTCGTTCAGCTGCTGTGATAATGCTAATGTGTTGGCTTGGTTTTGGATGACTTCTGGAATCAGTGGAAAATCATGGGCAGTTTGCTGGAGGGGAAAGAACTCCACGCCTCCATGTGTGGCAACATGTACATCATCTCTGATCATTGTGATTATCTTCTTTTCACTTCACTAAGAACAACTCTGGACAAGAAACACCAATAAAATACCTGAAATTCCAATTCACATGTTCCGAGATTTAAAAGACTCCACATAGTTTGCGCACCTGAACCCAGAGGTAGGCTGGTCCAGCATAGGAATTCCATCCTAACTTCCAAAAACTCTCAGTGTCATATATTTAATCATTCTTTTAGTCAGAGGAGTAAAAGCTAGGACATTAATCTTTTCCCTGCTGTTGGTAACCTAACCTGTAATGTTACCAGGAGATGAAGGTCAGACAGAAAGACTCTGTTGGAGATTGGATCATTTGTGAGCATGTGATGAGTTTATTATAGATAGCTATTTTTGTGATTGACTTTGTGCAGAGAACACACACTGACCCTGATTTATCAATCAAATGCATTCAAATTGCCTACACACGCACACAGCCTCACTGTGTATATGAATATTACTTTTTATTGAGTTACTGCTGAAGCAAACCCAACATTTCATACTGCTTCACTTTAAAGAACAATTCCAGTTTATTTCAACCTGATGTATTTCCCATAAATGTAGTGCTTGTGGCTCTATGTGCATGCTAATTTTGCACTTTCCAGCAGGCTGCAGATATATACTTGCATGCCTAAATATGAGCCCACGAGTAAGTTTACAATATTCTATTGTGTTTTAATGTAGGCATGTTTGATTTAGTTTGTTCAGACCTCCATGGATTTATCTCCTCACTTTGCAGTGATGGTGACATGTACACCTTGACGTGTCAGTACACTGTGTCATCATTTTTGGTTGTTTCTGGTTGGTATCTCCGGGTTTAGTTGAGGAAAAACTGTGCTTCACTTCACTGTAATGGCTATGAGACCAGACTGAGTGGAATTTGTCCTTGGTATATGGAGTGGTAAATACGCTCAGTAAGTACACAATCTCAGCACAATAGTATATAGGCAGACTTATCACAATGTGCCTAGCTGGACAAAGAAAAGCTGCATGCACAATGCAAAGATACTAAATGCTCAGTATTGTCATGTAATCCTTTCATAGCAGAGAAACCTCACATTCAGCTGTGTCTCAGGAGGTACAGCGATCGTCCACCTGTCGGAAGATTGTCGGTTCAATTTCCAGCTCCTCCAGTCCTTGGGCAAGATACTTAACCCCAAATTGCTCCCGATGGCTGTTCCAACAGTGTGTGAATGTTAGTCCCTTCCTGATGAGCAGGTTGGCACCGTACATGGTAGCCTCTGCCATCAGTGTATGAATGTGTGTGAATGGATGAATGTGACATGTAGTGTAAAAGCACTTGAATGGTCAAAAAGACTCGAAAAGCCCTATATAAGTACAGTTAATTTACCATTCATGTAAATTGTATCCACAACACGAGTTCTTGCTTAAATTCATGCTGTCTGTAACTTCTATACATGAAACCAGGTTGAAGTGGAATCAGTGTGCCTGTGTAAGATCCTGCCATGTATCCTGACTGATAAGAACCGATTCAACATAAACTCTTTACTCAGATGGGAGTTCCCCAAGTGTTGTGTTTACATTCCAATGTCTTGTGTCGTATTTTCCATAAGGTTCATTAACAAGTGCAATGGGTTGCAGATGTCGGTCATGCTTGATGATGCAGGGAGTGTGTGTGTATAGTGGTCCTGTAGACAGACTGGACAGCTCAAGCGCAGAGGCCAAGCTTGGCTCAGACTTAACAGGACGCCCAGCGTTCTGCTTCTACATCAACTGCTGTCATGGTCACGCAATGCCTAAATGTTCTGACATGGCCACACTCTTGAAAGAGAACATGTCCTGCATCTCCTATGAATGCACAATCCTGTTATGTTACACACATTCCAGTATGTGTTACTGCTCTCTCTGGCTACCCTCAGTGTATGACATTAAGCGGAGCATTGCATTCTTCATGGGGAAATCATTTCATTTTACACTCAATTTTACACCATCCACACCCCAAAAAACATACAATACTGTAATACTCCAGCACTCATAGCTATTAACACTTTCAGGCTACTCTTTTATACTTTACCAAGGGCTTTTACTGCGACACCACCCTCTGCCAATTATTACATTCACCTCACCACAGCGACTCCAGGCAACCAGCGAAACATAAATAAAGTTCAGGAAGTTCAAGTACAGAGCAGTGAATTTGAAGGCTTCTCAGACACTACTGGAAAGCTACCATGGTGGGAAGTATTTTATCTTTTGTCACAACTATTGCATGGTAAACAGAAGAATTACTCCATTCACATCACAAAGTAATCAACAGGAATGTGCGTGAATGTAATTGGCTTTCTGGATGACATCATTCTGTGTTTTTGCAGGAATACAATGTACTGTTTTGACTACCATCTAAATGAATGAGAGAACAGACTGAAATAAGACTCTGCACATTCATCTGATGGTATCTCTCCTTATGATAAGTAGCCATTGGAGTAGGCAGAGCACTTGTTCTGCTTTGCTGCTTTGTTTTGTCTAACCTCTGGACGCTTTACTACGCCCTTCAGAAAACCCATTGACAAAGCAGGTCTGTCTGTATGGGTTGACCCACATCACTCGACCTATAAGCACCATTTTTTAGTAACAGGTTTATTATGTTTGGAATTTTATAGCTTGCTGGAAATGAGGATTGGTTTGGGTGCTTTGAGATTTGAGGTCACCCTGTGCAGCTTCCATGCACATCTAAGAAGGTGGAGAAGAAGAGGAATGTTGTTGCAAAAGTCTGTTGTTAATAAACCAGTTGCTTTATGGTTGGCATTGCTACTGGACTGACTCAACATATTGAAAAAGGAGCCTCAGGAGTCCGCTCCTCTGATGTGGATACCAATAGAAATAATAGAAGAGTAAGAACTGAAGGGAGAACATTAAGTAACAACCTCCATAAGGGCAAGACAACTGCATCATCATGTAGTTGCAACAACCGATCAAGACTAAACCACTTCAATTTGCCTACTACCCAAACCGCTCCACTGATGATGCTATATCCACTGCACTTCATCTGAGTTTGGAACACATGGAGAAAAAGATCACATATGTACGGGTGTTGTTGATTTTAGCTTGGCATTCGATACCATAATTGAATCCCCCAGTACCTGGTCAACAAACTGGGCCCACTTGGACTAAACACTCCACTGTGCAATTGGATATTAGACTTTCTCTCAGGAAGGCCCCAATTTGTGCGAGTAGGAAATAAAGCATCTCACTGAGCACTGGATCTCCACAGGGATGTGTCCTGAGCCCCCTACTGTTAACCCTGATGACCCACGACTGTTGTGCAAAGTTAAGCACAAATCACATAATAAAGTACACGGATGGCACAACAGTGGTGGGCCTGATCCAGAACAACCAGGAGGAGAATGTTTACAGAGAGGAGGTGAAGCTTTTTGCAAACAAAACGACACACCACTGACTGCTTTGCTCTCACATCTGTAATCAGGCAGCTGTCATGAAAATGTACAATATTATTAGTTATTTATTATTAAACACTTCATACCTGTCCATTTATTAGTAATATATCTATTTCAACTTATTTTATGTGTTTTTGACAGAGCTTTGCTCGTAATTCTGTTCTCTTTGCATCTTGGATGCCAACTACTATAAAGAATCTCTCACATCCAACTTTAAGAATCCTAAACAATTCTGGAATCAAATTAAAACCATTATTAATACATCTGACAAGCACTCTATTAATAAAATAAGAGCTGAGGATACTATAATCCATGATTCACTAACTATTGCCCAAACTTTCACTCAGCAGTTCTCGACTGTATGTTCCTCATTGCTACCTGAATCCAATATTATGTCCTCCTCTAGCCATATTTCAGCCTGTCCCAGTTCCAGTTCCTTTTCATTTAGGAAAATCTCACTTGCTGATCTATTTAACCTTTCATTGTTCACCTCTGAGATACCAGCCGTCTGGAAATGTGCTCGCATCACCCCACTCCATAAAGGAGGCGATGTACTTGACACTAATAATTACAGACCAATCTCTATCATATGTTCCATCGCTAAAGTATTTGAAAAGTTAATTTATAATCAACTTTCTCACTACCTCCCAATTAACAATATATTATCACCTTTCCAGTAGGGTTTCAGGTCAAACTATTCAACAACAACTGCTCTTTTGAAATTTACAAATGATGTGTTTTCTGCTGCTGAAAATGGTGAACTCACTGGTGCAATCTTTATTGATTTAAGTAAAGCTTTTGATTTTGTTGATCGTTATCTTCTATTAGACAAACTGTACAATATTGGTCTCTCTCTCAATGTAGTCCAGTGGTTTAGCTCTTACCTTCACAACAGTGTGTTGTCTTAAATGGATATCAATCTGATTTTCTTATGCAACAATGTGGTGTAGGGACACCACACCACAAAATAGAAGTGGGCCAAGAGTTGACCCCTGAGGGCAGGGGTCAACTCTTGGCCCACTTCTATTTTCGATTTATGTAAATAATCTCCCAACAAGTCTTGCTAAATGCTGTGTTCAACTTTATGCTGATGACACCGTCATATATACATCCCAGTCTGACATAACTCAAATTCAGTCCTCCCTTCAGTAAGATTTTATTTCTGTCCAGGAATGGTTGTCTTGTAACAAACTCCTTCTTAATAAATCAAAATCCTATATTATGATATTTTGTACCAGACAAAAACTTAAATCCATCCCTGATTCTTGTGTTGTAAACTGTAATGACGGCTCTCCACTACATAAAGTTGACACCTTCAAATATCTTGGCGTTTGGCTAGACTCTGAACTTACTTTTAAACCTCACATTAATCATCTTTTACGCAAAGTCAACTTTGGGATTAATATGTTGTATCGTTCTCGTACTTGTTTTTCATTTAATGTACGTAAAAAACTGGCCACTCAATTTATACTCCCAATTATAGATTATTGTGATATATCATATCATATATCAAAGTGCTCATAAATCAGACCTTGCTTCACTTAACATAGCCTACAATAGACTCTGTAGATTTGTCCTTGGATGCCCTTTTTTTACCCATCACTGCACAATGTACACTAGACTCAACTGGCCAACATTAAATATGAGAAGACACATGCACTGGTTACAGCTGATATACAAATGCATTCACTTTAATTACCCATCCTATCTACAGCAGTATCTTACACCATATACAACAAGTTATCATATTAGACATTCATCGCAGCCCTTTTTTTCTGTTCCCAATGTCATCAAATCATTTGGTAGAAGAGCTTTTATGTTCAAAGCACCAGCAGATTGGAACAACTAACTGCTAATATCAGATCCAGTTCCTCTCTTGGTATTTTCAAGCATGCTCTGTCTTCTCATCTCATGGTGACCTGTTCCTGTTTTCACTGAAGATGCATTTCTGATTTGTTGAACCGATACTAATCATTATATACTGTCATTTTAGTCTCAGTGTTGACCATGGTGGCCTTATTATGGTTGTTTTGTTTTGTCCCAGGGTAGTTACAATAACTGTGGTTTGTCCTTGTTTGCACTATCGTTTATGTCTTTTGTTTGTTTGTTTGTTTGTTTGTTTTTGTTTGTTTATTTGTTTGTTTTTCTATATTGTTGAGAACATGTTTGTCTGTTGAATCTATGTTTGTCTATATGTTTGGACCCCCTCGAAAACGAGATGGTACATCTCAAGGGGTTTTATCCAAATAAACGAATTTTCAACTATAGTGAATGACAATAAAATTGAATCTTGAAATCTTGAATCTTCAATCTTGACCGTTTCATTGATGTACCATCACATCTGTGTTTCCAAGTAACAAGGAGAGTTTGGTAACCACATTGGTTACTATGTTGAAGAGGCAGTTTGGAGTGGAGATTAGCTCCATTTTTATATTGTGGTTGAGTGACTGCCATAAAGTACAATAAGGTTATAGTTATGTTAGCCTCCACTTAATAAAACCAAGTTACACAAACTATTTCTTATAACCAGGTTTATTTTTCTCACAACAACCACTAATAGTGACCAGACACATCCATCATGTATTTATCAGCCCTTCTGTGAATGATGATCACTCCTCAGCTTATTATCTCACCAAAATGTAACAGAGCTGAGGAACATACTACCATCCATCAGTCTGTATGTTTGAATGTGTGTGAAGATGATCATACTATTAGCAGGACATATTACATGTTGAGTAATTCACTAACTCCTAAAGGAACCCTTAGTTGCTGTTATACTGCATTCCATTTAAAAGTCAGAACACCAGTTTTGGCCGAGCTAGCCACTGATAGAAACTCCAGTTAATAAAAACACATTGCTGTATTTTGCTCATACAAGGGCAGCAACATGTCCACGTGTGTGTACAACTCATTTGATGAGACACAAATAAGATAAAACTGCTAATAAATAGGACATTACTACAACTCTATCAACTAACTTGGAGTTTTAGGTCGCGGCTGGTAGGGTATGTCTGACTAGGACTCCGACTAGGAACTCAAAAATTCCAACTTCTGATAGTAAAAGGATTTAATTTGCCAGTGTTCAGTATCACCACTTGTGGCAGGGTGGGCTGATGTTACTACTGCTCTATGTAATTAACATAGGACTAGGTTAGGAAATAATTCATGTGTTGTCCCACCACGTAGGCAAAAGTGTTTATAACTATTCCAAATGGCCACACTCAGAAATACGGGATTAATGATACATACTTTCAGTCTTTACTGGAAGATTCATATTCATAGTTTTTGATTCATAGTAATTCATAGAAGATTCATAATATTGCAGTTCAAACACCTACTTTTTCACCTCCACACAGATGGCAAGTCACTAAATAATTGATTCATTTCTGCTTGAAAAATTGATTATTTTATACTTGCATGACTTTAGCCTCTAAGAAAGCATTTAAACACTGTTGAGTTGAGCAGTAGGCTGCTGCATGAGGAGCTTCTACTTACTTTGGCTGTTTTTCTGCCTTGTTCTCCATACTAGATCAACATAAATCCACTTTAACATGATCCAGATGCCAGGATTCCCCCAAGAGGAAGCCATTCTTAGAGCTGCCATGAAATCTTATCCATTATGACATTGTGTGTGATGACATTGAAGGATAAGAGAGAGCACCTTGGAAGAATCAAGGATTGTTTTTAGACCAACTGGGACTTTTTTATTTCCCTCTTGCTTCACTTTTATCTTCATTCTAGACTTCCTATTTTTCTTCAAGATGTTCTGTCTATTAAAAGCTGTGGCATGACACTATCTATGAGTGACCCCACTCGAGCATATTATGTGTCCCATTAACTTCCAGTTCTCTTCTCTTCCTGTACTTGTAATATGAAAATACACTCCTGTGTTTTGGGATCCAGGACAGCCAGTTTGTTCTCCCAGTCTGCTAAATCATTTGTTTCTGGAGAAGAGATTGTGATTTAGTTATGCTCATGTTCTCAAATGACTGTGTATAACAAGCCAAAGTTCTTTTTAAATGGACATCTGAAAGTCCTCTGTATGGTTGAGAAAATCCAGTGATCAAGTCCAAATATATGGTCACAAAAACATTTGGACTTATGTCTTCTCGACCCAAAGTGAACAGTATGTCCTTTTTACAGAGCTGAATAGTACTGCTGATGGATGGACTGCCAAGTTGAATATGATCTTCAGCCTCATGAGACAGTGCTTCATTTAACTCACATCAGTCCATCATTCCCTTCTCCTCGCAGTACAAAAAGGAAGTAAGAGAAATGAACGTGATGTTGAATGTGAAGCTCATCCTTTCTCTGCAAAAAAGATAACAAAGAGTTGGAAATTAGATGCATGAAGATAATTGCTCTACACTGAATGTGTTTTGCATTCTTCTAAGAAATGTGTAAGTGTGTAGTGTACTTCTCACCTGACTGAGGGGCTTTGCTAGGTGCTGGAGGGACACGTATCTTTTGTTTTTTTGCTCTGGTAACTTGTGTTGTCTCTTTTTTGATACTGTAAGTAGCTATTAAAGACAATGTAAAGTGAATTCAGACATTTTCTTCTAAACACATTAAATAGGTCAAAAATGTATTTCTAAAAAAGGTGTGAAAAGCATTTCAACCATTTAGATTTGAATTGTGGCGCTAGGCTTCACAAACTGTGTTTCAAGATTTCTGTGTTCAGGATTTAGTGGGCGGGTCTGAAAATCATAAACCCGCCCCTGCTGCTGTGGAGGTATAAATACATTCAGCACACACTACTACTACTACAGTCTACATTTAGCCAGTTAGCTGAGTTAGCTGCCGAGCTAGCAGCCGCTTTCTGCTGCTAACTCAGCTGCTAGCTCGGTGGCTTTATATTTCAGTTAGAGGTGGTGACTTTGATTGACAGGTGACACTTGGTAGGGGGCGGGGTTTCAGCGAACTCGGCGGGCACTCCCACAGCGTTTGGGAGCAGAGAAAGAGGCTGAGTTTTACACAACTTTGAAGCCTAATTTCATATATTTGGTGATTTTTTTAATCATTCAAATTTGGCAGGGTGGTTAACAACACACTTTTCTGTGGTATGTCAAACTCAGAATACATATTTATTCTTACTTTACACAGACTTTAAATACCCACCCCATTGCTTTCAATGTAAGCCCACACATTTACGGCCTCCTGATGCATAATAATAAAATAAAAATAACTTTATTTTGTATAGCGCCTTTCATGAAACCCAAGGTCGCTTCACAATACCACGAGAAACACAGACAAAAAACACACATTTAGCTGGCAAAAGCCTGCAGAAACAAGTGCCTTTTCAACAGCGATTTAAAAGAGTCCAGAGTTGGTGCTAGGCGAATGTTAGGAGGGAGCGAGTTCCACAGTGTAGGAGCTACCACACTGAAGGCCCTGCTCCCGAAGGTTTGCCTTTTGGTGCGGGGGATGGACAGGAGGCCCAAGTCGGCAGAGCGCAGGTCCCGTGAAGGGTGGTAAACATGAAGAAGGTCCGTTAAGTACTGGGGTGCAACGGCATGAAGCGATGCATGTCATCAAATCATAGCTGCAGGAGGTAGGGGGATTCAGGGTGCTGCATCAGATTCAGACAGTCTCTCCAGCATGAACCAAAGAGTCAAGTTCAAATGCAGTTTTCAACCAGCAGCAAGATTTAAATTGTTGTATTGTCATGATCAGTGTTGGGGAACGTTACTTTTGAAAGTAACTAATTACATTACCAAATTACTGCAATTAAAAAGTAACTAGTTCCATTACAGCATTTACTTTTGAGAACAGTAACTGGTTAGAGTACTTTAGTGTTACTGAAAATGAAAACCCCTTTGTGATTCCTCAGGTTGTTTTAGTCCATACCTCCTTTAAATAAAAAGACTGTACCATCATCACACAGTCAAGTCTGGCCCATCAGCTGTAAATCTTTACATTAACAGCAGGAATGACACACACAATGTTCCATTTACAGCTTTTTATTGGACTAAAGTGGCTTCTCAAACATATGCTCACATACAAGTTATAAACTACATACAGGCTTTTAAACACATCTACATCACTGCAACAGGCCAGCACACACAACTGACATGTTACTGGAATGTTCTTGCTCTTATTTCCTCCCATAAATTCAAAATAATGTGAATATTTCTATGAAGTGAATGCTGTCCCTACTGCCATCTTGCTCGCCAAGCTGCCGTACATGCGTGCGGTGATATAACCATAGCCAGGTGCCTACCTGCCAAAAAAGTATTAACAGTTTGAATTTGTGGCAGATTTTATTTTCTTGTGACAAAAAAGTAGCTACAAGATTACCTATTTGAAGCGATGGTTCGGTGTAATTTGGACCTAGCGTCATATGCACCATTACGTCTATCTAAACACCGCCTCAGCCCTTTTTTAAAAAATTGGAAATTTGCAAATTGGTGGAGTTAGAGCTATCAGCCGAATTGCTTAGTACAGGCGCTAATGGATCCACCAGTGTATCTCGTAAATGACCCCACTAATAATGCCTGGATTGCTATCAAACTTCTACAGTAGTACAAATAGGGTCTTTACTCATAAATTGATGCATTGGAAAGTTTGTAAGTACACCAGGAATTTATTAAAATAACACTTACCTGATGGTTTTTACTCTGCTGCTACTGCTAAAGCTGTAAACATTGTCGAAATCTCGCGTGATCACTGAAATACTGTGTGGTCACACGAGATCCCGCATAGAGCACAACTCTCTCTCTATATATAGATACAACTGTATGGCATGTTGACCTATCCTTCTACTCACGTCTTCTGCTGTACTGCTTCTTTCTCCTTCTTCACTACTACTACTAGTCATCTCTAGATGTGCTCTGTGCAGGATCTCGTGCAGCCATGCGGTATTTCAGTGATCGCTGAATTTATGTGTATCTTCACAAAAACATTACAGCTGTGGTTCATATTGTCTCATTCAGATCGGTCCTTCCCCTGCTGACCAGTAGGATTAAATCATGACGACACCAGGTCATGATCCTTTACTGGTTTTTCACCTCAAAATACTGCTAAATGTCATGTTGATCTTATTGGACTGTGTTTGTCAGCAAGTCAATGGTAGAGCTGAGTATTGGACAGTATAATATTCAGTGAGGAGTAACCCTGCTTGAAGCGGGGACAAGAATGATGGTGTGATGATGAGGAGGGAACCAAATGCAGAGGAATGGTGTCCCAAGACAATTGTGGGGAAAGAGCTAAGAGTATGCATGGTGTAGAGTTTGGGTGGGTCTCACTGACTCTGGGAAAACTGTTCTGACCACCTCATCCACCTTTTTCCCCTCTTTAATTATTTCCAGACGGACCAAATGTTGAAGCTGGAAGGCCTTCAAGGGCCTCTCCTGTCTGGGTGTGTGTGAATGCACTCAGAGGGAACGGAGAACAGGGGTGGGCAGGAGGGCAATGTGATATGCCACCCCAGCCTCCATAAAGGACCTATGGGATTGCTTTGAGAAATCCCCTCTCTTGTCCTTGAGGCTTGACAGCTTACAGCAACACATAGCAATGTGCTATCGGCCACCACCTGCTCCTCACTTTACTCTCAGCCTGCAGCGGGTGAGTGTTTTATCCAGACTTTCAGAGGCAAGGCATGCCTGCCCCCACCCTGTGCCAGCGGTATTTCCTCTCAGACCTGCTCTGGTTGAAATGGAAGGGGCTATATCTTCCTCTGCCAGCTCCTTGCAGTCAAAACCACCCTCAGTCCCAGCTGCTTTGGACAATGTTACTTTATGCTGGCAGCTCCATGGAACCATGTCCTCAGCATACATGTTTTGATATATTTCCAAAGCCATATGGTATCAACACACTGATATTGTTATACGTGCATCATTAATAGCTCAAGTAGTTCAACATTTTTGGAAATGCATAAAATACTTTCTCTCTGAGAGTGAGATGAGAAGGTGAATGTATTACACTGAATCAAGCACTGTACATCATTTTTTAGGTATTTATACATTACCCAAGTATTTCAGTTTTATACTACTACCACTCCATTACATTTCAGAGGGAAATATTGTACTTGGTGAAGGACTACAGTTATTTGACAGCTATAGCGACTAGTTACTTTTCAGATTAAAGCAATAGGTAAAATAAGACATAATAATTGGTTAACTTTTGGCTTTTGCCCTCTAATTACATAATCAATGTGCAGTTGTGTCTTCTTGTCAGCCTAAGCAGGGAAGCCCAGACTTCCCTCTCCCCAGCCACTTCGCCCAGCTCTTCCCGGGGGATCCCGAGGCGTTCCCAGGCCAGCCGAGAGACATAGTCTCTCCAGCGAGTCCTGGGTCTTCCCAAGGGTCTCCTATCGACAGAGATATTTTGGGATTAGATTCCATTGATGTGAACCATCTTAATTAAGTGAAGATAGATAGGACACAATCAGGGTTAAAGTGGGAAGTGGGTAACCCTGAGATCCAGTGAAGCCGTGCAGTGAGGAAAAATGACTCACCTCAAAATAACTCTTAAATTGTACTGTTCAGGCAGTAGATCAGTGATAACATGCATGTGGGCAAAAATGACATTCGCAGAGAAACATCAGAAATCCCAAAACAGACTTCACTGAACTGATAAAACTTGAGAAGCTGACAGCTCAAAAGTTCATCAGTGGGCCTCTTCCAACCTGAGAAACTAATATGTTTTCCTGACTGCTCTGCCTTAACGGAGCAGAACCTGCAGTCTAAGAGGTCTGAATTAGACTGACAATTTTACTTTTTTAGGACTGATGACGACACATTCAACAGAACTGGAGTGATAACACTAAAGGGTATTATCTTTGCACTATGTCACCCATCTGCTTCTTGAATATGAATATTCAAGGAGCATATTGAAAGGTGCTCATCAATTACTTTGCTGAACCACAGTCAGGTATTGCCATTGATTACAACTTTTATTATTATTATTGTTATAAAAGGAGTGTTAAATATAATTACATCGACAGTAATGCCAAAGTGCTTTTGCAATACTTGACACTCGACACACAAACTGTGCAAATATTGAGTATTTCCACTGCACTGAAGTTATCTCCCATAGCTACCCCCCTAAGAAATGTAGCAAGTTTCATCTCATGAGTTATTAGCCAAAAATATAACAATAACTGGCCACATGGTGGAGCTATTGCTCTCATATAGTTCCACCTGTCCATGAAGTATAAATAACACTTCTAGTTTTTGAGATAGCAACTTTCAAACATTCCTCTGTAGATATCCCTGAGAGCTGAACATTTCAATGTTTAAATGGTTTCTGTTGGTGAAAGTATGAGGAATTAGAAAGCTTGCAAAAAAATTTACGGAATAAAGAGGATAAGGACTAGAAATGAATTTCCTGTGGGAAATGTGTGTGAATGCTGAAAGCTGAAATAAATCACAAAGCATTGCTGAAAATACTACAGCCATTTTCAGCATTCCCATCTGTGCAATTGTGTAGAATTTGGTTAACATGGCATTTTACATTTAAGAGTAAAATGAACTTATTTTCATAAGCAGTATGGTGTTTTTTTTAATGTCTACAAGATTTGTGAAATTGGTGCAATGCTTCAGTATTTAGTGCATATTCTCATGGAGAGCTTACCATAGCAACCTACCATACCAAGTTTCAGCAGAATTGCAGAAATATCACATGATAATGTTACTTTAGCACCCCCTCTAGGTAGAATTGTATGAAATGTTGCACACTTTGTAATACGACTTTATGTACAACATTGTCAAATGTGGTTGAAATCCAGTCCAGTACCCATGTGGCCCATGAAGTGCATCAGGCCATGCCTTCAACAGTTTGGTAAACGATGACAGATAAACAATAAGTAATACCCAAAAACAAACTATTACGTTTTTTTCGGTGTCCTCTAAAAATGGTTTGTTCCAAAGATTACATGAAATATGTACAAACAGTTCAGTGCAAATCCAAAACGTCAAAAAACCTAAAGTGGAAATGGGCGTGACCTACATTGGTCTAATTGTCACAATCCAAGGAATATTGTTTTGATAGGCCTCAGGTTCATGAGTTATTAGTCAAACATAACATATGGGGGCGCTATAGATCCCATGACAACTGTCCATGTAGTACGAATGCTTGATTACCTTTAGCTTTTGAGATATAAAGTGTTGCATGTCCACTGTAGGATATTACAACAGGAGAGGACACACAGTTGTTTTTATTTTTCTACTATTAATATCCTGTCTGTGTCAAATCATTCTCAGTCTGACTGTCCATGTGATTACAGTACTTTGAGCTCCCGCCCCTTCTTTCTCACGTAGACACACACCCTCCCTCTAGGTTTCCCTCTCTTGTGGAAAACCATGTCTGCTGTAGTGCTTTGCATTCCTGTGGTTTGACTGGCACTTCCTGCCATGAACGAGAAGCACTGCTGAAGTGAAGAACATTCCTTAAACCCTTGTAGATTTTTCTGGGTTTTTTGGTACCTCTCATCTTCTTCTTGTGTTTAAAATTAGCTCTGTCAAAAGAATTAGGATGAAGATGTGAGGGGGTTTGCATGGGCAAGGACAGCTGCTGTATCTTTGTGGTAAAGCATTCCTTTCAATGTAATTATTGTCATGTCAGACTTGAAACTCTAGTAAAAAAAACATTCTCAACTCAAATCCATTCAAGACAACACAAGACCCATTCAGAAGCTTTTGTGGGTTTTTTGACAGGTTCTATTCAAAGTTGCATTGTTTCTTGAGCACTTAATGGACCCATTCATGTTGGCTTTAACGCCAGTTTGTAGACTGCACTCAACTGTGATGATTAGCTTGGTTGGCAATAGTTTATTTAAGTCTATTTAGTGTTAAATGTTCTGGATAGAGTGTTTTCTTTTTTGGATTGCAACGCCATCACCTAAACTCATTTTTCTGTTGTTTCTCAGTTGTCTCTCATGTATTTGTCAAGGTCCAGCAATGGTGATTTATCCAGGATCAGGTCTCTCCATCCTCAACGTTACAGGTTCCCTCTGCCTTAAGTTTACTTAACTCAAGCTGGTGTCTCTGTGTTCTCCTTCAGCAAAGAATCATCATAAATCATATGGAAGTTTTTTTGTTGGCTACACATACATGTCCCTATTTGGTGGTAGCATGACGTACTGATCCTCAGCAGTTTTATTCCACAATGCTCCACTTCACTTGAGCTCCAGAAATCCTTTGGAAACTGTAGCTTGTGTGGACACAACCATACTACTTGATCAATACAAGATCTTCACTGAAAAACTGATTTAGAAAACAGCAACGCTACTACCATGTTACCGAGAAATGTAGTTCAGTAGCACTGCTACTGCCCAATACTGGCTGGACTCCTGTGTTAAACATGGCTGAAGTTCCAAAGGTTGAAGTGACCATGTGTAAAATGCTCCCTACAAGTGAAAAGCCAGGACTGCTCTGAATGCTATGCTTGTAATGTTACCTCTACTTCCTCGTAATAACGTCAGATTGTCTACATCTGTCCATTCCGTAAGCTTTTGTTTCTTGGGTTGTTCCACAGGTTGTTCACATTGTTTCGTCTTGAACATGTACAGATGGATTTGAAAAGTTTCCATTTTGTGTGACAAACTGGAAAAAGATGTGAAATCTGCTGCTATAGTTTGTTGACCAATCACAGCAAAGTGGACTCATTGAGAGGAAGGTCTTAAAGAGAGAGGAGCTAAAACGGCCTGTTTCAGTCAGAGGCTGAAGTGAGGGGCTGCATAAAGGGCCTGTATAAGATAATTAACGAGTTTTTAACTATACATCATGCACAAAATATTCCAGTACTGTTCCAGATTAAAAAGCATAGACCTGGAAATGTGCAAGACATATTGACAGAGGGCCTCTTATAAGACAGCCCTGCAACATAAGATACAGAGTTGAGGTGACAGTTGATAGTCAGTGTTGAAAATTTGCTAACATTAGCCAGAAATGAACATTCCAAAAACCAAGAGACACAGTTGGTTTAGTAATCCAGCCTTTGTCGTGGTTGCTTTTCCATTATGGATTTGCAATGCTAATCATCCATCTGGAAAAGCTTTTTTGTTCTGTGATCGCTGATCATCTTTTTCTACTGCAGACAAAGTACTGTCTGCAATCTAAATATAGATCTGTGCAGCTGTGTATTTTTCAGACAGTTCGCAGCTGCTAAATTTAGCAGCTCCTGTTCGTCAGTGAGTGGAAAACAAACTAACCACGCCAAAGAAAAAAACGTCAGCCGTCACAACATTTGTGTTTCCATTTAGCTTTAATGCCAATGGCTGCAAACTGTGGTTAATTAGACAACGTGATTTAAGATAGTGTTTCAAATACAGTATGCTGAAGCTTGCAAACATGGTGATCTGATCTCTCCAGGAATATGCCTGTCAGGCAGCACAACACTGAGAACCAGAGAAAGAAAGGAACCAATTTTCCCATCACCAACTGTGTGTAGACTTGGTTAAATCTTTTCTTTTCTTTCAGATGACTAATATGCACATTTCTGTCTATGTGCAGAGGCCCTGTTTCCATAGCAGCAGGGTACTGTGCTGTGCTGTTGTTGAATGCTAAATGATTTCTTTATTCAGTATGTATAAGGTTGTATAACTAAAGCAGGACTTGTATCATCTGACACATATATTACATTTAATCTTAATCGAATAAATCTGAGATTAAATGTAATATTATTAACATTTTCCAAATCAACAATAACAAGTAGATACATAATTAGTAGATGTACTGTATGTTACTCAATTTTAACTAACATGTCTTCTGTACAACTAAAGACACAGCTCTGTCCTTTCAATCTAATGACATGAATCAAGAGTTAATGTATGCCTCAGCCTTTCTTAACAGACTTTGGACTCAATGATGAGTTACCAATGAGAAAGCAGCTTCTGAAAGATGCTCTCCCTCTCTCTCTGCCTCTCCCTCTCTCTCTCTCTCTCTCTCTCTCTCTCTCTCCCTCTCTCTCTCTCTTTCTTTCTGTCTCTCACACACCCACATAATCCTACATTCCCCTCCACACACACATACAGTATATACATATGTACACATAACCCCATCACTCTCTATTTCTCTCTCTCAGACATACTGTACATACAAAAGTACATGGAGGTGTCGTCGTACACTTCAACCTGATCTACACTGCACTCCTTCAGTATTTTGTTTTGTATGTGGTTTTCATTATTTGTAATGTTATGTCATCACTGTTTGCCTGTCACACTGTTATGAGAGGGAGGTTCCACACTCACTATAGCACACACAGCATGCCATCACTTAAAGCGATGGTTCGGCGTAATTTTGACCTAGCGTCATATGCATCATGACATCTATCTAAACACTGCATCAGCCCTTTTTTTCACTTGGTCGCAAATTGGTGGAGTTAGAGCTATCAGCCATATGGCTTATTACTAGGCCTGTGGTCAAAAAATCGATCCGCGATCCGATATCGATTCACGCTGAAAAAGCACGATATCGATCCAAAAATGTCTGGATCGATCTTTTCCAGGTGACTAAAGGCACTATTTTCTTTGACGCGCAAGGCGCACTATAAAAAGCGAGTGCCGGCTAAACGAAACCGAAACTTAAGATAGTGAGATGGCTGAAGCGGCACCACTAAAATCACCTTCTGGAATGAAGGCTGATGTTTGGCAACACTAGCCTGTCTATGCATACTGTATCTTTACCTATTAAATACATAAAAACATTAAAAGCGGAGAAAACGGTTCCCTTTCCCTCCGTCCAAAATGCTGCCATTACGATCAGCTGATAGTCAGCTGACATGACCGACTGGCCTCTCTCTCTCTCTCTCTCTCTCTCTCTCTCTCTCTCTCTCTCTCACAGCACCAGTAAAATCACCTTCTGGAATGAAGGCTGATGTTTGGCAACACTAGCCTGTCTATGCATACGGTATCTTTACCTATTAAATACATAAAAACATGAAACGGAGAAAACGGTTCCCTTTCCCTCCGTCCAAAATGCTGCCATAACGATCAGCTGATAGTCAGCTGATCGTAATGGCAGCATTTTGGCATTTTGGCGTTTTATTTTTTTTCAATCAAGCCATCTGTTACATGAACAACCTGTAAATGGCATTTCACAAGTATCTGGTTGTCAAAGACTGGGTACAGGGGGTTCTTGTAGTTTTCCAATATAGAGGGCCACTTAATTTTAATTTATTTATATTTTATTTGGTCATTGTTGTTTAGTTCTGGTCATTGTTTTAATGCCATGGATATGTTACTGAAATTTCAAATAATACTTGGATTTTTGTCTAAAATAAATACTTGATTCTTGACTCTTCTCTCTCTGTGTCCCTCTTACACGTACACAATCACAAACACATGGAGCACATGGGACAGTATTTATTTGCATTATGTCTGTAAATAGATCGATATCGAATCGAATCGGATCAAATCGTGGATCGAATCGGATCGTGACCTTACGAATCGGAATCGGATCGATCCAGGAAATTCGGATCGATTCCCAGCCCTACTTATTACAGGCACTAATGGAACCAAAAGTGTATCTCGTAAATCTTGCGTGACCACACGGTATTTCAATGATCGTGCAAGATTTCAACGATGTGTACAGCTTTAGCAGTAGCAGCGGAGTAAAAGCCATCAGGTAAGTGTTATTTTAATAAACTCTTGGTATACTTACAAACTTCTCAATGCATCAATTTATGAGTAAAGACCCTATTTGTACTACTGTAGAAGTTTGATAACAATCCAGGCATTATTAGTAGGGTCATTTACCAGATACACTTTTGGTTCCATTAGCGCCTGTACTAAGCCATTCGGCTGATAGCTCTAACTCCACTATTTTCCGACCAAATGAAAATGGACAGCTGAGGTGGTGTTTAGATAGACCTCATGGTGCATATGATGCTAGGTCAAAATTACGCCGAACCATCGCTTTAAGTCTGTGACCTGGAATATCTAGGCATTTGGCTAAAAATGTGAAAATACTAGATCAGCTGGCTAGTGTACATGCTGAAATAGTCTTGTTACAATAAACGCATCTATCAGAATCAGACTGTGAAAAAAACTACTGTAAATCATTACAATTGCACAACGATTAGACATTCAATTTAGAGGAATTTCAGGTTTGGCTCAGAGTGTTCTCAGGAGTGTGAGATAAGTGTATGGTTCTGGTCTGGGAAGATATGAGACCAAAAAAGGGAGTTTTTCTGTTTGCATGGATTACCTACATACAGTATGTAGTTTGTCTCCCAGTTCTGGAAGGCTTTCTGTTCTCTTCTCAAGGCCATCTTCAGGCTCTCCTCAGCGTACCACCTCTAGTCAAAAAGTCAGACTGAATGGATTAACTAGGACCTGTTCACCATCTGGGTAAAGTGGGTACAGTATGCACACAACACCCTGCCTAGCTCTGCTATTGGCCTCTCTCTCCATTTCAGTGTGCCTACAGTTACCAGCCATCACTGTTCCCTGAACTAGACATGGAGGTCAGCGTCCCCTCTGCCCAGGCTTTCATTTGTTGGTGTCACTGCACCTGGAGCTGGAGCTGTCAGGTGATCCTAATAAGCTTGGCCTGATACAGGAGGATGACAGATGGTTTCAGGAGGATGGCTGGCTTCCATTTACTGGCCTGAGCAGAGAATGGCTATCAACACAAAACCTTCCCCTGTGTGTGGAATCCTGCAAGCTGGCTCCCTGTTTTGTGTGGCCTTTCCCTGTCTCCAAGGTGATTAATCCAGTGGCCGTGCGGCTCACACTCCCCAGATTCTTGAGGATTCACCCCACATTCCATGTTTTTTATTGTTTTTGATCAAGATTTCTGTCTCTGAGTCATGCAATTCAGTCCTCTTACAACTTATTTCACCAGTCATTAGATATTTGTTTTATAGTTTAAAAATAGTATAGACACTTATCTGCAGCATAGGCTTCAAAGTTCGCAGCCCATAATTCAAGAAAGACTTGACTCAGTATAATGTTAGAGCCTGTGTCTTTTTGGCAGTTGTGAAATAAAGGTGTCCAGAGATGTGAAACATGAACGAACCTTTCGATTTTTTAAATTTATGTTAAAACATTCTGGATTTAAATGATCAGTGTTTGGGATTTAGTGGCATCTAGTGGTGAGGTTGCAGATTGCAACCAACTGACTACACCTTCCCCTCCCCCTCCATATCCAAGTGTAAAGGTGAATCTACAGAGGTTGCGAAACTGGGAAAAAATGTGGAAGGCCTGATCCAGAGTCAGTGTTTGGTTTGTCTGTTTTGGGCTACTGTAAAAACATGGCAGTGCAACATGGTGGGCTTTGTGGAAGAGGACCTGCTCCCTATGTAGATATAAAGAGTTAGCTTCTCTATATTATGTAACTATAATGAAAGTTGAGAAAAGGCATTGTCATATTATAGAGATCAACATTACCATCATCAACATCAACATAACCAAGTCACTATATATGAAGTAAATAAGCTCTTGAAGATCATATTAACATATCACTATATTTGCTGAGCTTAATCAGTGTCAGTAAGCACATTATTAGGAACACCTGACCCAACCTAATAAAACAGCTCTGCCATAAATTCTTCTTTCATTGAGCTCATACATTTCCATTTTCCTTTTTTTTTTTGACATTGTCAGAACTGTAATAGTTCAACTTTCTTTATATTATTTCAGGTCTTAGTGGGTGGTGGTGTACTGGAGTACATTATATGAACAACCAGGTGTTAAAAAAGCAATTAGCATTGATCAAGACAAAAGTCACCCCCTGTCTGGAGAGTATACACTTTTACCATCTAGGAGGCGCTTCAGCACTCCCATAGATTTTAAACAGCAGTACAAAAATTCCTTTATCCCTCTTTCCATCCAAGCACTGAACGCACTTTACAAAGGGACATAGTCCATATCCATCCTATTCCCCCTGTCCCTGGCTTGGACGTATTTATTTATTCATATTTACTATTTTCTTCCTTTATAAATTCATGTTTTCAATTCCAATCAATTAATTTTGTTGTTGTGTTTTAATCTGTTGTGTGATCTGTGTTGTGTTTTCTCTATTCCTGCTGCAAACTAAGTGCCCTTTTGGGACACAGAATAAAATGAATCTGAATCTGAATCTGAATCTGAATATATTGAAAAGTGTCCCTAACATTTTGTCCACTGTCCATTAACACATATAATGATGGCTGCATCTTACTCTTTTCCTTTTTATCAAAGTAAATTAAACAAGACAAGTGTGCTTACACCTTACAATAGTAGGATAAGATAGTTAGTATTGGTGCTAACAGGGACATGCCTCTAATGTTCATATCCATATTTACACCTACAGTATGTACATGCTATCCTGCACTGCACATGTAATTCAGTTGATCTGTGTTGTATTGGGGTGTAAGCAATAATCTCAGACAAACCAAAACTTTCATATTTTGTATTATTTTCATATTTTTTGTCTGTCTATCAAACACAACTCCTTAATGATCTTTAATGATGGACTATCCTTTGTCCAAAAACACAATCAAAACAGCTAATGCGAGCTGGTGCTTTGTTTGAAATGCTTTGGCTTCAAATATTAAAATCAACACCTGACAAGAATTTTTAAAGTGTAAATTTTCTGTATTCTAGTACAGCAGCATGTCCCTTTTTTCCCAAAGATACTGATGACCAGAACATTCCTGAACATTGGTCATTATCAAGAGCAGCTCTGTGTGAGTCACTGCAGTCTCTTACTCATTTATAAAAAAAACAAACAAGACAAAGAGATAGTTCAGATGAAGGAGTGGCTGTTTCCAGAGAATCCCACTCTGATCGCCAGCAAGTCCCTCCTGCCTGCCCGTGTTATTTTTGCCCCCTGGGAGGGGGTTGGATGACACGGACAGCAGGTCAGACTGTTACAGCATCCAACCCACCAGCCACTTCTTTCAACATCACCACCTTCATATTCATACAGCACATAACTTTTCATATCTCATTTTCCATCTGGACTAGCACAGCAGGAGTCTCATAGGCCAACTGTGGTCTCTCTCTCTCTCTCTCTCTCTCTCTCTCTGTGTGTGTGTGTGTGTGTGTGTGTGTGTGTGTGTGCGTTTGTGTGTATGCATGTTGTTTTATCTTCAGACTGAGAATATCTCCTGTTATTTTCCACAACCCCAGCTTGCTCATCACCTCATTCTCCCTTATCATACTGTACTCCCAAAACTTGTCCTTGATCTCCTGCATTCTCACACCTCATTCCTGCTCTTTAGTTGAATCATATAGTCTGATACTGATTCTTTCACAATAAAAGACCTTTGCTAATAGACCTCTCCAATACCATAATACAAGCTGGGTTTAAATACAGTGGAGATGGATTTATATTTAAGTTAGAGCAAAAGGGTAAGACACAGATGAGTTTGGCTACATGTATGGTGTCATATAGTGACTAATGAAGTAAAGTCATCACTGCTCAGTAAACTCAGTAACTGCTTGACAACACATCTCACAGACAGTGCAGCATGCATCAGCTGTGATCACTTTCATACTGATGTGTATATTTTATGAATGTGTATGCCTGTGTGCATTATACTAGTGATATAATCATATAATAATTAGGTATTTTCCTCATACATGTTGTACTGTTTCCTTTGTTGTTGTTGAAAAGGGTTTTTTCACAGAGACTTGTTGAGTAGAATCAAATAGTTAAGATTCAGAAATTAGATATAAAATAGTTGTTTTAACAGCATAAAGTAAGCATTACATTTTATAGTAATATAGAATAAAATCATGTGCTACAAGCCTGTGCTACACTGTAAGAGATCAGTTCTGTCATGTGTCTTGCAGTTGAAGAGGTTGCAGATTATTTCATTGGTTGGTTGGTAAATCATACCTGTTGATAAGTGTATCAATGAATTTATCTCAAGAATATGTGAATTTAAAGAGGCTCATAATTGATTAGTCAGCATATTCATCTGATGTGTTTGTTTGTTTTTGTTTTTTGGTGTTTTTTTCATAACTTATTGAATTTTTCCTCATTATCGTAATTTAATCTTACTCAAGTTTTGTTAGTACTTGTAAGTACTAGTTATTATTATTTGAAGTGTTATTTATTTTATTTATGTCCTTAGTTATTTATTTTCCTCTTTTTCCTCTGTTTGCTGTGCTGTATAGCTGTCTGGGGCATTGTTCAGTATGTTGTGCTTTCATTTCCCAATTGATTAGTGAGATTTAATGAGATTTTTATACTGATGCAAATAAGCATAGTCCATACACTGTATGAATAATGCAAATGAGCTTTTTTGAATGCATTTTTTTTTAAATATATCAAAATGTTTTGAAAAAGCAGATCTTTAAAAAGATTTTGCTGATGAACTCTCCCAAAGGAGACGCTCATGTTGTTCTGTGCTCTGTGATACGTAGCAATGCAACTCTTTGCTACACCATAACAAGATGACACTCACATATGATAACTCTGCTGCTTATCATGTGACTTTTAGGTATGGGTTAACTGACTTTCCAGAGTCACTTTCCAATCTGTTTGAATGTCTGCGGTCAGTGCTGGCTCAGGGGTCTAAGGTCAGTTAAAGAGACGGGGATAAATATAGAGCAGGAGGTCAGTCTAGGAAATAAAATAACTGGCCCCAGACCAGGAGGGCTAACTGGACAGGAACCTGCTGGACAGGTGAGGACACAACTCAGAACTGTGTGTGTGTGTGTGTGTGTGTGTGTGTGTATGGGGGTATGGTGTGTGTATGGCTACTTTCAGGGACACATGTCAGACATAAGACCAGTTACTCATGGATGGCTTGTCCAATTGGGGACAAACACTGTGTCAGTAAAATGCTGAACATGCTAAAGTGAAAGTTGCATTGAGAATGTACTGTACAGGTGTAATATACATTGTCATCTGCCAACATTAACTCTCAACATATGGATCCAGCAGATTACAGTTGTGATCTTCATAACAAAGACATACTTTCTTTGATTTTATGTCTTTTATAGCTTTTGTTTTGTTTTGAGTCCAGGCATAAGGCAGCTAATGGAAGGGTACAATTGCTAACTTCTGTTTAGACTCTGGTGTTATTATCAAAATGACTCTGTATCTGCAGGCACTTAGTAATTTGCTTCATCTGCAGGTGTTTTGTCTGCTTGTTTTTCTTGGAAAACTATTTGGACTTGTGTTTAGTAGTGTGGGATCTTATATACAGCTGACAGTACTTTTTTACTTTATATAGATATATTTTGTGTATACACTAGCTTGTCCTACAAAATAATGGAACAAAATAAGTTTAACTATGCCAGCACAAAATAACCCCACTCCAAAGTCAAAGAAAATATGTATAATTATTCCAGGCTGAATTTGTTTTCTTTCTTATTCCAACCTCATCACATGAAATATGCACACATCCCCAATAAAAGCTGCACAAATGAAAGGTATGATTGTAAGGAGGAGTAGGTTTCAGACAGTTGAGTAAGTCCTCCCATGACACACTGAAATGACTCATCTGGTTAAATATTTAAAAAATGATGTCTGGTTAAAATAAAGCAGTCCAGTGAAGCATTGTTGTACAACTGAAGATGGTTTGCTGTCTATTCAGTGTCTGGTTTAGTAATGCAGAAAACATTCCAATGAACATTTTCAGCTGCACAATTAACCAGAAGTGAGTGTTTTAAAAAAAACCTTTTGTCATTTTCCTGAATGACTGAGTTGACTATGCTCTATTGGTTTGTTTTTATCATGCACAATAATGATGCTTCCAACAAATATACCTAGTGTTCTATTTTTCATTGTCTCAAGTACCTAAAAATTAACATTATATATATTATGTCTAACTGTTGTTATACTTTGGATATAAGAAGTGATTTCAATTTAACATAAAATAAGAGTACTTATTTTAAGTGCATGAAAGTGTGTCTAAATGATTGAAGAAAAACACTTTTCCCTCACTTTTAACATGATTTAAGTATACATTACCCTGAACTGACTATACTTTGAATTACAGAGTTTAGTGTCAGTATAGCTTTTGTACAGTTGCAAAACAATACTTCTGATACTTTATGTATATTTTATTATTAATGTATTTTAGTAGTCAAAAGTAGCTCAAAATATATGTTAAGTGTATGTACAGTAAGCATGCCTTAAGTGTAGCTTTCAGTATATCAAGTACAACTTTAGTGGTTTCAGTTTAACACAATGTTAATCATAGTAAAAGTATTAAAAAGTAAGTTTATGAAATAAAACGTTACAAAATATGCACAAGTATACTTATTTCACTTTCACCAATGGTTTGAGCTGTATAAGTAAAACTCAATTTGCAACAAGTTTCCATTGTGTGTCCATACTTGTGTGTGACAAATAAGCCAAATTTCAAAAAGTCATGAAAGCAGGTATGTATTTCCAAACATTAGAAGATGATGCTTGAGAGCAGTGTCTGTCTACAACTGGTACAAAGTGTTCTAAAACTATGAGAAGGTGGATGGAGAAAAACAGAGAGAAGGGGAAGAGGCAAATATGCAGGCTGGCTAAGCGTGTAAGGAATGTACCAGACTTAAACAACATCCTGAGTGAACAGAGGAGGAAGGTAGCACTGAGGTTCTGTCCAGAAGTCCCGGCTATTTTTAGATCCCCATCTCACCTCATTAAAGACGAGGTGTTTTTATAACCTCAGCGAGTCTCCCACAGGCCAAGCTTTGGTGCAAAATAACCCAAGCTGTATTAGACTAACAGGACTGAAACTCATCCCCATTTCTGTACAGTTTTAATCTTTGCCTGCACGACACAAATTATGCAATGTAGGCATTGGCATTAGGTCAAACCTTCACTCAGGAAAAGGTGGACTTTTTCTTTTTCTTTTTCTGGGTGGCTGAAATTCTTGGTGGTTATTTTTCTTGAAGTGGCATGCAAGCTCTGGTATCAAGTAATAAAAAGCATTTCTTCTCATCATGTTTCTGAACATCTGACTGAAGTCTACTGGGTACATACTGTGTTCAGTGAACCCGTTCTAATTCCATCCAAACCAGTCCCTGCTATCTCACCCAAACTCATGAAAATAGAAATTAAGTGTCCCTTTGAATCTTTACTTCAATGATCCACCCATATTTTGCAAATTGTACATTTGAGCCAGGACTTTATGAGCTACTTCATTAAATGTAGGTGTGACCAGGCTACATAAAGTATAGCCGGACTTAGATATCACTGAACAGAGAGTTCCTGTCTCATTGAAGAGTTGATTTAGGAGAGAGCAGTTCGCATGAGACTTGCGATTGAGAACCTGAGAACTTGAGACTTGAAAATACAGGGCACTGAATATGTTTTTGCCAGGATTTATAGGATAACTCTAATGTAAGTTTTGACTGCTGCGATCTGGGTGCACAGTGACATCACTACATCAAAGAATGGCAGGTCAGGAAACACAAGCAGTCAGTCAATTGAAAAGTGGACTGTGGACCTCCAGAACCAGGTTTATAAATGCTTGGGTTTCTCTGCTCGAGATTTTGAGTAGTATTATTTTTTATTGTCATGTAAAAAAATAAATGAATTTCCTGTTGTTTGTTGAAATAAATCCTCTGCCAAAAAACCTGAAGAAAGCCAGTCTGTTTGATGTTACATAACGGGCATGGGGATAGCCTGTTAGAAGCTAAAGCTAACGTTTATGTCAGGTCCTGTTTGTGTGCTGGGGGGTTTTGGATTTTATTTGACTGAAAGTACATGTTTACACTGATGTTACAGTATGGTTACCCTCTCATTCTATGAGAAAAGTTAAAGGTAGAATATGTAGAATGAGCAGAACAACGCCATCTAATGTCTCGAGATCGTAGTCGCAACAACCAAAAAGTAATTCCAGCAGTCGGGTTGCCAGGTCCGGTGCCGAGTGCGTCAGTCGATTAGCCAGCGTCATGTCAAGTAATGAATCATACAGGGTAACGACTAATTTCAACTAATTAATTTTACAACAGTATTTAACGTTAGCCAGTCTTCAACTGGAAGTCTTTCTTTGAGTGGTGTGTAATCGATTAGCTAGCTGGCTCCCAACTCAAAATGATTGCTTGTTTCTGTAGCCTGATCGGCGTGAGCAGACCAGTCAGTAAACTACACGATAACCCATAATGCATTTCGTTCCTACCCAAGCTGAAATCAGCAGGCTGAAGCGGATTTTATTTTAGCTCTAACTCTGTAAATATACCACTTTATCCACATTTATAAGCTTTTTAGGAAAGTAGCCCTTTAGATCCACAATGTGACTCTAATTTGTCCGAATAACACCTGCTTAAAGTTTTGTTCCTGCGAATTCGGAGCCACTCAAGTTAGCCGTAGCGAGTAACGCACTTCCGGTCATTTTCACAAAATAAAACACCCGTTGCCTTTCATTATTAAGAAAAACATAACGATAGAGTTGGTGCTTTTATTTTGAAAACAGGAAGCGAACATACCCTTGCTGTAACTGACTTGAAACCACCGAGGTACATTACATTGTAACGCCAGTGGGAGTAGCAGTTAAACCTGGGGAGCGTACCTATATTCCCCGGGTTCTTTGTTCCCCGATCGCGGCTAACTCGGTTGCTAGATCGGCGGCTAAGTCGGCTGCTAATTCGGCGGCTAACTCATCTGCTAACTCGGCTGCTAACTCAGCGGCTAACTCGGTGAATAACTCAGCTAACTGGCTAACTGTGGACAGGATCATCCCTATGTTCCCCAGTGACATACAAAGTGTAGGATATAGGGACATAGGACCCGGGGAACATAGGGATGATCCCCTAATTATGTAGCAATACAGTCATACTGCACATCAAATTAAATAGGAGAAACTCCGCTACAAGCACGTCATTTTTACACACACCAAACACAACTCAAACATCAAGCATATTAATGATCAAATATCAAAATCCGAATAGCGTCAGAAAGTCAACCCACTCACCACATTTCCATTGCTACCGCTCTGATACTTCATGGTACACAAACAAATAGCATCTCATATGAAAGCTAAGACCCTGGTGAGTTCGACAGTACCACTATTATTGCACTAAAAACTCAGTGAACCAGCAGCCAAAGAATACAAAGGTAAACAACCACTTATTTACAGCGACTAACAGATATTCTGTCTTACCTTCGAAGTTTTGTGATGAAAAGTTGTACTTGAGAGCAAAAAACGCTGGTTTTAGTAAGTCCAACATGGCTCTGCTTGTTTACAACTCCATTTCACCCAGTGCCAGCCTACAGTAGCTGCGCCGGAACAACAGACAACCCTGGCAACCCGCAATTCTGGCCGGTAATTGGCTGGTCCAGCCCTGGTTAAACCAGTCACAGAAAGTCTACCTGCATCTGTTTCCCCTCGAAACTACGTGAGATAATTATGACTCATGAGGCTAGCTGGTAGTGCACACAGTTGGGACCATGCACTACCAGTCACAATAATCCAGTTTCCATTAAGGAAGTTCTGGGTAAAATGTAGGAGGTGGGAACTTTACATGAACGTCCTCTCAGCCGTTGTGTCTCCATAGCAGAGTAGGACCTTGATAGGACCCACCAGACTCTGGAGGTGATGTAATCATTCTGCTACAGTTTCCATTGTCGCGTAATCATTGTGTGACAGTTTTGACGGTGATGTCACTGAGTCGACGCACCAAAAGCATAACCATAACAACAACGAGGAGGTTAACATACATCTTCTTGCCCATCTCCATCTTCTACCACTACTCTTCTTCTGCTGGGTTTTAAAAATGGCGCTTATTTTGTAACTTCCTGTTGATGTCACATCAAGCCCCACCCAGGAATTTTTCAGGGCCAAACGGAGTACATACTCAGAGGCAGGGACTCATTTTGGCCTTGTAAAAGTTCCGGGAGATTGTCCTTTAAATTACTCTGAAGTTCCTGCGCTCATAACTCTCTAAACTAGTTTGGTCACTCACTGGACAATAAGTCACACAGTTTATTTAAAATATGTACCAACAAGTCCTACCAGTTGTGTTCATAAGGACACAAATTCATTTTAAATGCATCATTTGTTTTTTGCAGTCCAGTCAGAGTTTTATAATGTTGGAACACAGCTAACAGTACCTGAGAGGTTCCTCTGCTTTGGACTCTCTGGTTCTCGGTTCCCTAAAGAGCATCAACGCTATTGGTCAACAGTGCAAATTCACATGCACCAAAGTTGAACATAATGTGAAACATTTTGGCGAATAGAACACAAATTTATTGTAAATAAAAGCAAGAAAATGAACTCTAGAACAAAAATGACAGCTGGTGGTGAAGATATAACGTGACAAACTTCTCAGAGCAGCATCTGTCCAATCAGAACGACTCATAGTCAGTCATCAGTGCTGCTAACTAATCCAAAAGGCCAAACCCAGAAGGGATGTATACTTCCGCCATGGAAATTAGTTCCAGGATAAAAGAATGTTTTACAAGCGAAATCATAATACCTTTTAGTGTTTTTTTGTGAAATGACTGGCATTAATGGAAGATGTAAACACATTGTGATTATTTGGGGGGGCAAACACTAGTATGGTCCTTTCAGATGTAATAACCATGAATTATCATTGAAGTTATAAAAGCATATCCTACAATGATGAGAAAGGCCAAAGCTGTGAGATGGGAACAGCTGCTTACACCAACAACATTCCCAGAGGATCAGCCCACTGGGGAATCACCTGTGGAAGTCCTGGTAATTACATTGTTTTATACAAAAACAGCAGCAAAGCTCAATGCTAGGATCTGGACTTTGATGTCTGGTGATACAAGACAAAAACAAACCTGAATGGGACTGCAGAGTAAAGGCTACAGACTGGAAAATAATAAATATCAGGATCTAATGAAAGATTAGTGTTGAACTCATGTCTGGTAGAGGGAGGTGGTTGTATCACTTCAGCACAATCTATCCCCGTGGGACAACTTTTACACTGTCCTGTGCACTTTTCCCCCCCTCAATCTAGTTTGCAACATTTTGTTTAATAATCAAATGAATAATATTGACATAAATTTGCTGTATAGGTTCAAAAAGTTAGTCAAGCTTTTGAGATATGAGGCTCGATCTATGATGAATTAAATGTTTTCCTCTGCTGGATGGCAGAGGGTGGGGGTGGAGGTATGCTGGGGGTTAGGGCCAAACTCAGAGGCCACAAAAACATTAGTCTTGTTGTTGTCTTGCTATAGTATTTCTCTGTAGCTGAATGAGTTCTCAATATCTGTAATGTGTTTTTTCTGGCAGTCCAAAAATCTATTAAATTCTCATTATAGTAAGAATGCTTTCTGAGCCGGTTTTGGTATGAATTTTCCTTTTTACTCTTTGTCAAATAGAAATGACATAAGCCTTTTTCATGACGTGTCTGTGCTTTTTCCATATGTGTATTATATGTTAAACATTCAATGAAATTAAGTAGAAAAAAAAGTAATGACATAAGCCAGCATCTACAGTGTTATTTGATAGCAGATGTCAAACATTCTGTCTTTAAAACTGGAGGCCAGGAAGCTTCTTTACCTCTGTTTGTTAAAGACTATAAACTACATTAATATCCTGAAGAATTACAGTATGTTCATATTGGATGTTGTTCGGCACCAATGCAGGGGGAAGCAGTCCCTTTATTTTGTACATTATTTAGTAAATGTGTGTCCTGCCACAGTCCAGCAATTAATATTGGATTGGGTTAGGTCTTTTTTCTCACCCTGACCATGAACTTTCCCTATTAAACTACTGTAGTTGCCATGTGCTCATGTGCTGATATGGTAGAAATTAAATCCTTATAAACACATGAGTGAACCATTTATCCCACATCCATTCCATATGGAGAGATTGGCCCTCAGCTTCTTTCAGGTCATTGTGTTAGTTTTACGGTTAACAAACTCTGCTCTCACAGCCTGGTCTCCAGCAGCAGCAGCAGCAGCAGCAGCAGATGTTTTCTGAGAAGCATTGCTCATAAATCCACTGTTTACTACCTGTCCAGCCCTAAACAGTATACTTAATGCTAATGATGCTCTATCACTGTCTGATGTGTGAATTCTTGGCTTATATGGTGAGTATTTCAATTTTACAATGTTATTAAGTCATATTTTGTGGTTTCAGCCTGTTCAATTATTGCAGCTTTTGTTGTCCTCGAGTCAAGGAAGGAAGGAAGGGAGGAAGAAGGAAGGAAAGGAGGAAGGAACGAAGGTAGGAGGGAGGGAGGGAGAAAGGATAAGAGGAAGGGAGGAAGGAACGAAAGGAGGGAAGGACAGAAGGAAGGAAAGAAGGACAGAGGAAAGAAGGAAGGGAGGAAGGAGCGAAGGAAAGAAGGAAGGAGGAAGGAAAGAAGGAAGGAAGGAGGGAGGGTGGAAGGAAGGGAGGAAAGAAGGAAGGAGGGTGGAAGGAAGGAAAGAAGGAGGGAGGAAGGAAAGAAGGAAGGGAGGGTGGAAGGAGGGAGGGTGGAAGGAAGGAAGGAAGGACGGAAGTAGGGAGGGTGGAAGGAGGGAAGGAAGGAAGGAAGGAAGAAAGGAAGGAAAGAAGGACGGAAGGAAGGAAGGAAGGAAGGAAGGACGGAAGGAAGGAAGGAACAGTCAAAACAGACAGGGTCAATTTGTCCCGGAAGGACGACAGGAAGGCTAAACTCTATCAAGAACTGAGTGAGGCCAACCTCATGTAACAGATTCTGGTCTAGCCTAAAACCAGAGCTCTGAGTACAACTCATCAGTTAATTGCGATGGCTATTGTTATCCAATGGAATTGGAAGGCTGAGCAATTACAAATTTGCTTCCTGACATCCAAGTACCTAGACCTGCTTTATGATCAAAAAAGAAATGAGTCTTTTTTACAATGGAAAGTTTAAGATTGTTCTTGTATACTATATGTATTGTACTTAATTACTTTCACAATGTGGTTTTATTATAGTCCAATCAGTCAGTGCTGTATTTTTCTGTAATTCTTCATATCACCAGTCCATGACAATTCTACAGTGTAGAACCTTCTCCCTGGTTAACAGTATTGAACAGTTTTACATCATCTTTCAAATCATCATTCATATCATATATTCAGACGGAAACTACATTTTCCCAGCCTCCCATGTTACACCCCAGAATGAAATGAACATTACATTTACAGCCTCATCAGTCGTGGGACATAGAATGTAAAGATTATTCTGAGCATGGCATTAGATCATTGGATTGTTAAAATGAAAATGGCTCATCTGCTATGGAGCATGAATATGCTCAGTATATTTTGGTTCCACTCTGTTCATTGTGCGATATACTGTATTTCATTTCCATCAGACTTTGTTCAAAAAATTCAATTCAATACAACTTGATTTATCTCTGTAAGGGTAATTGTATGCAGCATAAACATGAGAAACCATTCTCTGAGGAACAAATGGTGGGATATAACGGTAGGATGCTGTTAGCAGAGCAAAAATAAATGTCCAGTGTTACAGTGCACAGCTATTGCACTTGAAAGGATTATGAAGGCATGAAGGAAACCCACAGTCAAGGACCTTCCTTCATTTTCTGATATTTCAGCAGGAAAGTTACCCAATGTAATCAGTTTGTCTTGCCCAATCTCACTTCAACCCAGCACTCCACCCTCCTGGGTCATGGGCTAATCTAGCTCTAATAACACTGGTCAGCGCATTAACAGGTGAGGTCATGGCGCAGGAAATATGTGTCAGCTGAGATAAAAGAGTGATGTGAGGTCATGACCTGGACTCCGTCTCGCTGCTCAGCAGGAGGTTCAGGAAGTATACGATAAGCCTGTCGGCCTCACACATCGTCTGGGATAGGACAACAAGAAAGGAGTCGACAAGCACCTGGGAATCTCTGAGCATGCCCATTCCTGACACACCAGGAAAACAAGAACATTACAGTTCAGGACCGACATATTTTGACTTTGTGATGGAATTTCACAATACAAATGATCAATTAAGGTTATTTGAATGCATCACATACATTGAGTATGTTATGTTTAATCTCCACAAAAATGCTCAAAATTGGAATCAACTATATTACTACACCAGGACTGTCTTTGCCTTCATAAACAGTCCTGAAAATGTCTTGTTACAAGATAAGGCAACCTCTGTACAGGAAGGCAGGGATTATCCTTCATGGAGTAGTTACATTGTTCAAACTCAGAACAGAATCTACAGTTTAATACAAAGGTACATGCTATTCTATAGCATATTACATTAGCTGAAATTTAAAGTAATAATACAATAAGTGGACAATCTAATTTATGGGCTGTTGTGTGAAATGTGTTTTATTTTTTAGCCCTGTTTGAAATTGTGGGGCTCAAGAGATTGGATTTGAAAGTTCAGTTCAACTTTTTCAACCATAACAAAATATGTTTATTTTATATGTTGACCTCACATCTACTGCTGTTCCAACTGCCAAGTATTAATAGCAGAAGCGTAGAGTTTGTGCTCTTTCTACACATTTGCTGGTAACAAAAGATGACATCACATGAACAAGACATTTAGGTGGCACTTTATTTTACAGTACACTAATGAGATGCTTTGTATCAAATTAAAAATTAGAAATATATTCTTATTAGAAAGTAAACACACAGTTATACACACAGTTATACTACTCTATAGGTTATACATGAGATACCATGTTTATCATGTTCTCAGTCCTCATCATATGGATGCTTGGTCAGGTCTCCATGTCATCACTTTATAATGCACTTGATAGCACCATATGTCACAGTGCAGGGCTGTCCATTCACTCCAACATTAACCCACCTGCTATATGATGCTGTGAGCACCAGTCCAGGTGAGCAGACTGGAGTACTTATAGTACAGTATATGGGCACAAGCCAATGCCAACAAGTCAAGTCAGAGCCCATGTTAAGATTTTCTTTCGATGATATATTTAACATTTCTCAGACAAGAACATGAAAGTGTCACTTACACATAACACAACATGATAGGTTAATGTTTAAATAAAGTAGTTCTAAGAAATAAAGTTGTTTTTTTTGTCAGTTTTGATAGTGGAAGGCTATAAAGTGCATTGTTTTGTGCGTGGGCTTGGTGCATTTTTGTTTCTGTTTTGGGTCGTCTGTCATCGATGGCTGCCAGTTGACCACAACCCAACTTCAAACTCTATCTGTTAAGAAAAGGCATTTTATAGACTGACTGTAAAATGTGAAGTTGCGCATTTATATTTATATTTCCAAGAATATGTGGCTGACGATATTTAAAATGAAATAATCTTTCATTAAATAAAACTCTTTGTTTTATTCAATGAATATTGAGCCACATCATCCAACAAAGCACTGTAACAGTGTGTGTTAGATCTAAATCTTGTACTATGGCTATACAGTATAAGCGAGCTGAAGACAGGTTTATCAAACTGGACTTAACAGTTCTTGTCACTTTTTTAATATTTCATCCAACTGGAATTTAAGATTATGCATTGCATTCAACCTCCATTGTTACATAATTAAATTATTTATGCACGTCACATTTCGTTTTTGCTCTTGTCACCTTCATATATTTATAAGCTTGTAGTACTGCCCTATACTTTCAACAGTATTGTAATCTCTGAGGATGACTCAGTTTGGTCACTATTTCCACTAAAAAAACAAAAAAACAAAGCTTCATTTTATATGCTGGGCTTTCAAAGCGCTCTCTGAAACTAGGCCTGGGATGGCTTGCATCCATGAAATGAGAATGAAAACTTTGTGGCATAGCCAAATACGTAGTACACGTTTTTGACCTGTAGAGTAAGGCTTTTCAGGATATTCCTCTAGCAATCATGAATGTAAAAGTTTCTTGGCAATACATCCAAAGGTTTTTGAGAGATGTCAGTCTGAACCAAAGTGATGGACTGACTGTGAGTGCAACTAATGGATAAAGCTCATTAGTGAGTCAAACTATTGCACTGGGTGACATATTCCTTTATTACCATGAACACACACACACACACTGTAGTTTAATTTTGACTCAGTCTCACACACACACACACCATCCTGCTGCCACAAATACTCACCAGAGAACCAAATCCTCCTACAGTTTCAGAAAATGAAACTATTTGTGAGCTGTTTTAAAAGATTCCATTTATGTAGTAAGACATTTAATAAAAACTGTTTGGAACAATAATGTGTGTTTGATATGGCTTTCCACAAAAAAATAGAAAAGAGCTCCTCTGAAAAGGGCATGAACTCCCCTGAAAGCCTACTTTGAGAAATTTGGTTGTGACATATTTTGTAGTACACCCAAAAATAGGGTCCCCCAAAACCCACTGTGTGATTCAAACCCTACAGAAAATGTGAGGATGACTGTAAAACAGTCCTTTAGTGTCAAACTCTGCAGACACATCATTCTACACAGTGGAACACAAACATCCAACTGTAGGAACAAGAAGAAAAAGATATTTTTGGTGAAAGTGGACTTTAAATATTAGTGTCTTCAGTATGAACCAATGGGCTTGGAGATGAGAGCCTCAGTTAGTGTAAAGAAGTCAGAAAGTATTGAGACGGACTAACGTACTGTCTTAATATAACAATATTATATATTCACTGGGATTTGCATGAGCTTTGTATTTATTTTGTTATCGACAGTAGATTTATGAAAAACGTATGTAACAGTTTTGCTGTAAATCATGAAAATCAAAACCTGAGCTTTCATCAAGGGGTCAGATATTTTTGCTTGAGTGCTACTATTTGACTTATTTACTTTGTCATATATACTATCCCCAAAGTCAAAAACTTCCCAGGACCTTAAAGTCCGTGTAAAGTAAGAATAAATATGTGTTCTGAGTTTGACATACCACAGAAAAGTGTGTTGTGAACCACCCTGCCAAATTTGAATGATTAAAAAATCGCCAAATATATGAAATTAGGCTTCAAAGTTGTGTAAAACTCAGCCTCTTTCTCTGCTCCCGCCGAGTCAGCTGAAACCCCGCCCCCTACCAAGTGTCACCTGTCAATCAAAGTCACCACCTCTACCAGAAACATGGATGCTATGTCTGAGAGCTTTCTGCTGCTAACTCAGCGTAGGGTGACCATTTCCATAATACATTATGCGGCATATCAATAAATTACTACGGTGTACATACTCTCATTTATAGTACAATTTTGAGTGGTTTAAATATGATGTTTGTGTAGCTGCATAGGAAAAAATATTAATGAAAAGTGTTTGTTCACAGTATTTGTATTTATTCAATACATTGTGGTGTTCAAAAAGTGGCCACTGAGATAATTCCTATAAAGTGCAGAGTGCCACAAAGTGTAACATGTGTGGAAAAAGCCTAAATAACCTTTTATGTAAACAACAAAGTTGATTGTAAAAAGTATCAAAAAGTATAGCATTTCTAAAGTGCTTCAGTCTTCTGGGCACACAACAGCCACAGTGTCTGCATGTGTGCAGCAGACCTGTATTTAAGCAAACTCCACATTCACCCTCTGTAGCAGCTCAGGAGTAGGGGTGTAACGGTATGGGATTTTACAGTACGGTACGGTGACGGTGTTAGTACAGTATACCGCAGTATTTCACGGTATTTTATTTTTTTAAAGATTTTTTTTGGTACTAGGGGCCATGAAATAACCAACAACACAGACAAGTATCATTCTTAGAAGAAAAACATTGCTTTATTTAAGCAAAATGTGTGTGTGTGTGTGTCTGTCTGTAAATCACCAGACAATCATTTAACTGAAACCAATATTACGGTCATGGATCATGTGGGTCTCGCGTGTGTTTACCAAAACTACCTTTTTTGATTGGACTGTAGGGATGGTCCGATGGACGATGCTTGACAGCTATCGCCGATGGGGTGTCCATCGGCGATGAAGGAAATCAACGATTTTTTAAAAGGCAGTAATCTACCTCGTTCGCACCTATCATTGTAGCCTACATCTTGTATTGGAAAACTTTGAATTAAAACTAAAACTACTACTGAGTGAACTCTCCCGTTCTCTCCTATGAACGAGTCGGACAACGTGTATCAAACATGAAGCAAAGTGAAAAAATAATAAAGTACGTAACAATGCTGACCATGCAGCCTGCCCTGAACTAAATGGAATAGATACATTTGAGCAGCACACAGGTAGGAAACGCTTTTTCAATCTACTGCTGCAGCTGTAACATTAGATTATAATGTGACTGAGTGACGACTGACCACTGATCTTAATGTGAACGTGAAGTGAAATGTTTTATTTGTGAGTTCCCTACTCGTGTAAGTGGAGTTGCGCTGGCAGCGCCACATAATATTAAAATAATTAATTAATTACCGTCACTGTGAGCTTGGAAATTTCATGGTGTCACCACCGTGGCTTCACACCACCGCGGTATACTGAAATACGGTATACCCCTACTCAGGAGACAACAGCCCCTCTGTCATCATGGCTTCCAAGCCCCCACTGCCCCTGGGCCTGTTTATATCCTGCAGAGACTGGTACAAATAACAACATAGCAACAATATAGTTATCAGCCTTCCAAAATCTGTATTGTTTTCAACCCAATAAATATAAATACTTCATGTAGCCCATCAGTGAAATCATAAGATTAGTGAACTCACCAAAATAGTTGATTGTCTATAGCCTATGCAATACTTCTGTTCTTTTGAGGTCTTGCGTTTTGGCATGATGCTAACTTTCTGTCAATGTCATATGACGTAGCAGCACATGGACCCTTGTTTATGTTTTTAACCAATGATATAAGCAGATATTTATCTGACACCGCTCTTAGCCAATCATTTGTTAGACCAGATATGTTACTGTGTTGGATACATTTTTTACAGTCTATGATTGGATGTTGTGCTGCATCCCAGCAAAGATGAAAAAACTCTGCTCTTCAAGCCTAGTGCCTCAAAAAGGAGGACAAATACGCGTCTGGCTGTGCCGGACGCTGGACAAGGCATTGAAAATCCGGACTGTCCGGCCTAAAGCCAGACACCTGGTCACCCTAACTCAGCGGCTAACTCGGCGGCTAACTCAGCTAACTGGCTAACTGTAGACTGTAGTACTAGTAGTGTGAGCTGAATGTATTTATACCTCTACAGCAGCAGGGGCGGGTAACGCGGTGGTGATTTTCTGAATAAACAGATTATATTTTGATTTGATTCACATCTAATTTTTATTGGTGTGTCTCAGTATGGACATGGACTTGGATATGTGTGTTGCAATACAGGAAACTTACAATTAACATAGAACAGTCTGAATATAACAACACTGAATGAAAAGCATATTTTTATTCAACTCTGCAAACACTATGTACCAGACAATATATCATATATCTGAAAAACAACATGACTCACTTTCACCTGGACACTAGCATCAGTAGTTTCAATAAAAAAAGGACTTATTAACATCAACAGAACTGTGAGTTCACTGTTTGAGAGGAGTTTTCAGTGCTCCGGCTGGACTGAGTCATCCGGCTCCAGCTGCAGCCAAAAGCACCAAGCTGAGCTCTCATTCCAGTCAAACACCTTCACTCACTTCAGCTGTTGTACCGTAACACAGGATGTAATTAACTCTGCATATCCTGCTGTGACTAACAAGCTGTGGAGTCAGGTGGGTTGTTTTCACTCTGAGTGCATATGAACACCAAAGGGATCGAGGTCAAGGAATCACTGTTCACCAAAGAAAATTATACAACAAAGTACTCCATGACTTCCTACTGAGGCAATTGCAGGAGACTATTATTTTCTGCCTGGGTGCAGCCTGGAGATCATAAAGGATTTGCACCTCTACTGCAGACAATGATGAAGTGATAAACAGTCCAGCATACATATTTCTCTTTATTGTAACTGCGTACTAAAAGTGAACTAAAAGTGAACTAAAAGTGCCAAATTCTTCATTCACAGAAACAACATAATTTGAATGCAACTGCAGCACTTAAATAACCTATTGTTGGTTTCCTTTCGTTTGAATCAGTGGGTGAGTTATTTTAGTGTTTTCTTGTTGGGTTTCTTTTTACACCGAGAACATGTGAGAATGGTCACTTCCCTTATTGGTCAGATGTTGGGTGAGAGCAAAAACATAAAACACAGGAAGGTCCTTAAGTAGAGCCACTGGCCAAATGCAGTATGTTGGGCCAGTCCAGCCCGGATCTCCATTCATCCTCTGGTTAATTTTTTAGCAACTGTTAAATTCTCTCATCTGCATCCCAGCATGCAAAGCACACCTGGCTATGGGATTCATTAACTCACAATTTACATCCAGTAAGTGGGTTGGATCAAGGTTGAATCATGTTCCCCCCACAAACGAACTACTCCAGACTGTGTTTTTAGACTGGACCAAGACTCCCTCACCCCCTCACCCCCTCCCCCTCCTCTAAAAGGTCTCACTACAGGTGTTTTAGTTCATACCCAAGTGTGATTTCTGTGTTCAAACCTGCCCAAATGAATCGCACCAAGAGGGGAAAAGAACCAGAGTTCAATTCAACTGGATTAAAAAGTGCAGGTGTGAAAACACCCTTAGTAAAAATAATCTCAGCTCAGAGAACCTCCAAGTATTTGAAATGCACCCCTGTCTTTAGGGTGCTGACTCCTTGTAATTCGTAGACTGTGGTTAGATATTCTGACAGTCCAGTCACATAAGAGTATTCAACTGGGATACTTCTTGTGCTCTCTGTTGAGTTATCAATAACTCACATGATGTACCCCTCTTTGTCTAATTGCCTCCTTACTGATAATACTGATGCTCTGTTGTCTGAGGTGATTGGATGTGATACCAGCTCCGTTTGGTGAAGGCCATGAGATGTGGTTGAAAGTTGTGAAAGCTAGTAGTGGGCCTTTGTGCTTAGATCATTTTGTTATACATTAGGGCTTTAATAACAGGTTAACACAAATTCATTTTAACAGCACTATTTTTTTTGGGCCTGTAGTTTGGGAAATAAGGAAGCGATGCAGCAGTAAAGTTTTTGATAACAAGCATAAATGGAAAAAGAAAAAAGTCTTATGAAGGCTAAATTCAGTTTCAAAGCTCTGCCAGATGTTCTATCCACAAGACAAAAGTTATTTGCATTTATTGCCAGTGTGAATTGACTTACCACTGGAGTACGTTCAGTCTCAAATACCATCTGCTGGCCAAGTATACAGCTGATACAGAGAACCCTCCTCACTCGCCAAAGGCAGAGCCTCATTCTCCACTATGTTAACCGGCCTGCATGCTGTAGTCACCAATGTAGCTATCACTGTTGAAAGTTTGTGGTTTGTAGAGTTGTTCTTGTGCCTCCATTCCAAACTATCTAGTGTGGTCTGCCTTTGCTCTCTATATCAGCTGTATGCTTGGCCAGCAACTGGTTTGTTATGCTTTCAGCAGATTTTTGGAGCATGCAGTATTACATTGTTCTGGATTGTTTCAATAATTATAAACATACATTTGCATAGCAAGCGAGCAGTATTAAAAACTTGACACACAACAATCATTATTCAAATCAATATTTGAAACAATTGACATATATATACAGTATATATATAAAGTTGATGTGACTATATCAATAATGAATTTCCATGCTCAAAGACATTGACATATTTTAATGTTGCTGACTTTAAAATTAGAAGATAGAAATCAGGCAGAGCAGAATATTCTGTGCTGATCTTGTATTAGCCTGTAGTAAGAACTCGGGGTAAGGGATTCAAGAAACCTGAATCCCTCAAACTTTTCTTGGAGAGAGATTGTTCCTTGGCCATGTATACAGGTAGCTGTGTTTCTAATCAGACTTTCTGAAAAAATAAAAAGCATGACAAAAGACTGCAGACAGGGAACATATCAGAGTGGCTGGATGAAAGGTGAGCTCATTACATGTGGGGATGCATTCTTGTATTTAAAAATAATTTCATCCCAGTTGCAAAACAGATGCTCTGATTTTCTATTTGTTTCTGTCTGCTTGTCAATTTTATTCTGGTTAATCTATGGACATTTGTGATTACATTTACTTCTTTTCTGAAATGCTTTCTCTGTAACCACAGCTCTTTATAAATATGTTTAAATATTACTAAACATATCTGCCTGGCCCTCTTGGCCTCAAATTGGTTGCTGCAGCACATGTGGACAATTAATTTAATTGCCTGTATAATCTACCTGTGACTTCTCTTAGTAAGATGGTTTCTTGAGTGCAAGTAAACATACTAATTATTACATCAACATGTCAAGGAACAACCAATGGCTATACAGGAAAAACACTCCGAGTTGAAAAATCCCCTTGTAGACCAAACACCTCAAGGAAAATTCAGGAAACCTAAAAGACTTGTTTACCAGTATATAAAAGGCAGAAGAGCAGGGGCTGAGGCTGAGTGTGTGGGGAATGATGGTGATTCACTACACAGTTTAAACATTATGTCAAGCACATGTGAGTCCTGCTGTGACAGCTTGATGTACTGTATGTCATTCAACAGGCATCATGTCACCTGTCTGGGTCCTGCAGCTAATAGTCTGTAGTTAGTACTGAGGTGTTATGTAATGTTTGTGGCAGCGGAACAGGGACAAAAAACATGTAATGATGTGGTTTCTGTAGAAGGGCAACAGACTGCTGATGCACATAACAAGGACTCGCTGTCCTCATACTTACCTAAATGCTACAATTCCTTTCCTATTTATATAACAGTAATTGCAACTATGTCAGTCGTGGAAGTGTTTTCTTACATCAAAGTAGCAATACCACAGTGGAAAATACTCCAATACAAATAGAAGGCTTGAAAAACCTGAAAATTTTAACTTATTTTTATCCTACTCAACATTTCATCTGGTTCATACAGGTTCCAACTTGTATTAAATTGGATGATGATAAAGCTGAATGATCCTTGAATGCTAGGACATTCACATCCATGACCACTACAAAGGTACTGACACTGGTCTAATGCACTGATGTCAATATGGTGGTGCGCAGTTTCAGATGCTTGTAAACCAAACCTTCTCTTTTGTAGTAGGTTACAATGTCATATCCTGACAGCAAAAGTTCCCTCTAGGGACCAGGTCAGGTTTAGCCACATGTAATCATTCAATCACTACTAGCTGTGTAGGTGGTGTCCAGCAAACGATGTGGGCTTCATAGACAATTGGAAGACGTATTGGGGATGACCTGGTCAAATTAGGAGAGAATGAACTCAAAAGTAAATAGAAGAGGCATTCATAAAAATCTAACAGAATGAATACCACTACTATTATAGCACAATATGAGAATTAAATGTGGACTCTTAAACATTAAATCTCTATTATCTAAAACATTTTGGTTTTAATAAATGATAGTTCCAAATTTATCATCTTGTTGATAGTGCCACAGTCTCACTGCAGATGACACTTGGTTCCATCGCCCCCTTAAAAAAAAGATACAAAAGAGGAGAGCTCCGTGGTATACTGTAACTTCAAAACACACATTAAAGCAAGCATCGTGAAAATTTTAGAGGATTTGGCATTCCATCAAACAGGAAGAATCTTGCTTAGTCTGGAAAGATAATCTTAAAACATAGGAAGGGTTAGGAGGGAAAGATAAACTGGTACACAAGGCTGTGGCTGGCAAATGGTTTGAATGTGTGATGCAAGGTTATCTATTGTATAGTTAGTATGAGAGACATGCATGGTAAGCAGATTAAATGACTTGAGAGTCAAATCAATGGCAAAACAGCTTATTTCTGAATTGCTGATTTGAATTAAATTAAATCTCCTAGTTTCAGGCCAGAAGGCAGTCTTTACATTTAAGAGTAGGCTTAGAGCTTTCCCTTTAGGGCCAGCCAGGCTTGCCTTGGACCAGCCCCTATGCTGCTATAAGCATAGACTGCTAAGGGATTTCCCATGATTCACTGAGCTCCTCTCTCCATCTTTACACATTACCATTGATGCATGTTACTCATCTGGCTTCTATTCCAGAATTATTATGCTTTCTTGTTTCACAGCTTCCTATGGATCATGGTTGTGGACAGTCTGGTTATATGAATTGCAAGCTCCCGTAGGTTGTGGACCCTAATGTGCCAGGATCCTGCTTGACGTCCATGCCTGCTATTAGTATTATTAGTCATATTTGTTTTCTAATTGTTGTTATTGTTGTTATTATTGCTTTTCTGTGTCTCTCCCTCCTCTCTCCTCCTCCCTCTTTCTCTCTCAACCCAACTAGTCAAGGCAGATAGCCTCCCACCTAGAGCCCAACTCTGCTGGAGGTTTCTTCCTGTTAAAGGAGAGTTTTTCCTTGCTGCTGTGTGCCAAGTGATTGCTCATGGAGGAATGTTGGGTCTCTGCAAAAATAAAGGTCTAGACCTGGTTTATGTGAAAAGTGCCCTGTGATAACTCCTGTTGAGATCTGACACTATATAAATAAAACTGAATTGAACTGACCCTTTACAATGCACAAAATCTCACAAAATTGTTTTTGTAGAAATTATTATTATAAGTATTACATTTGTATTGTTATTATTATAATAATTCATTATTTGTATTCATTTTATGAACACATGTTTGAAGCGGTCAGGATGCACTTTGCACCTATGTTCGAACTATTAAGCATTGCGATCACTATCACAATTAAGCCTAGGCGTGGCATGTCCTCTCTATCCCTTAATTACTTTCAGCATTATTGAGGTGGTACTGTAGGGCTGCTCAGCCAATGTAGACAGATCTAACATTTACAGAATGTTAGATCAAAGTGAGGTCATTGACAGGCATTGTGCTTAACATGATCAAATTTGGTAGGTGACATGTAAAGGCCTCTGCTATGCTAAATGGCAATGCTTTTTAGTTTTCATGGAGCGTCCTTGATGTGGCATGTGGGTCAATTTTGCACAAAATATTTGTTTGGGCATTAAAGTTGTTATGTCTCAATATTGTCATATCTGCCTCTAGATTTCTCATGCCTGAGCACATCTACATGTCAACACGGAGAGAAAGTCATAGTGCTGACAGTAACTTTCCTGTTATGTTTTAATCCATTCAACATGGACGTTTTCCATATTGGAAATCTACAGCAGGTGTGAAGGCCAAAAAGCAATAACAGAAACTTATAGCCAGAAATGTTACAGAGCCTGTGTCTGAAAAGCATTCTGGAATATCCATATCAGCCAACAACAGACATTTCTCAAAGACTAACTCTGTCATCACGGCCCCAGGTTTTATGTTTCTCTTCCAGCTCCAGGTTCTGCATGTTAATGTGCTGATCTTGGAAAAAAAGGTTACAAAATAGCAACCCTGCCATCATCATCACCCTGCAGCTTTATGGGTTCTTGCTGAGATTGTCACAGCCTTTTTTTCGGTATTTAAAGACAGCGCTGTTATGTGTCTGTCTGGATGTCTGTCCCTATCATTGAGCTTCCACTGGCCGTTGCTGTCCTGCAGTTTGTCAGTGTTTGGCAAATGTTATCTCCATTTTCCACACTCACCTCCTCTGCCACATTCAATCGTTTTTTCGAATCCTGTGAGCAACTTTCCTGAAATTCAAACTCAGACTGTTTGTCCTCTGTGGAGTTACAGGAATACTCATGTTATAATGGCAAAGGCATGCTGAAGCTGACACACGCTGTTAATTGCAATTAAATCCCTAAATGGCAGGGAATAGTTGCTGTTAGTTAACACCCTTGTCAGCTGGCATTTTGAACACACCCACTCACACGAACTCATGATGTGACTGAGGAGGCTGTCTTTGGGAGAAGACCTGTTGAATATTTTCACCTCTCAGAGCAGAGTGGCATGGCTCTGGTTTCTCGGCTACACCCACTGGGCTGGTATTTAAGCCTGTTTCTCCTCCCAGGCCTCATCAGTCTGCTGCAGGGAGAACAACAAGAGTGAGCCTCCCGCCACAGGAACCAGAACTACTAAGTGGACTGCAGCTCAACGAGAAACATGTCTGTGGAAACTTCAGTCACATTCTGTCTTCTTCTGCTTATGATCTCATCGGTAAGTTTTATTTTTAACAAATGTTCTGTAATAATGAAGTCATGGTAGGTTTGTGATATTGTGCTGCTTTGGAAATATACAAGTGCATTTTAGTCAGCATGTGAGATATGATACCAGGGTGTAGTAGCACATCAGAAAGAGCTGCTAAATCTGTTCAGTCACAGTCTAACCTGCAGCTAATACTCAAAAATATTTTTCCTCATTATTTCCCATCTGCTGCTGTCATGTTTTCCTCCAAACCTGCTCCCTGTCTGCTGCTGTCTGAGTACAGTGGGACGAAAACAAAACATGGAAAATGTTCATTGGTCCATGTGATCACAGTGTGGTGTCGCCATCTTGTGGCATTCTGCGCAATCACTAAACCAGAACAAAACAATAACAGTGTGATTGGTGAAGGCATCAATATCTGTGCTATAACCAAGTACCTGCTCCCCATGCCGACAACATCTCACATTATATGGTGCACATATTGATATATTCATATTTATTTCACTTTATATGGTGCATTGTAAATGTTACACTTGCCACAGCCATGAAGGTTGTATTTCTGCATCTCTTGTGATTTTTATATGTTTTCCTGATTGAGCTTTGCTGCACAGTCAGCCAAAATCACTGTGGGGCACAAGGGCAGAACTGCCTTTGCTCTGTAGCCTCATGTTCCCAAATTACAGATGTACTCACATGACTGGATGGAGTCATGAAGTGCACCCAACAATGATGCTAGTCAGAGTTGAAACAGACTTGAATCTTTCAAGCAGGCAGAGAGGCCAGTGAAACTCTGACATATTTCCCTAACCCCTAATCAGTAGGTTTAGAAGTGGTGAGAACAGTGAGGGGGTGCTTTATAAATGGCAGTTCAGAACGTCCACGATTATGGTTGTTTTTTGAATATTTTTTGGAGGTTAGTATTTTTTAGTGCTAAGATGACAGGGAACATATGAGGAAAAAGTAGGGCAGAGGCACTGTGGTCATGTAGCATGTGTCTTAGCCTGTAAAAAACAAAACAAAAACCCTACTACATTAAAACTACAGTAGTTGATTATTTGGCCACTTGGGGGCAGCACAATAACCTGTGAACACAATGCTGACATGTTATGCCTCATCAAGTTATGATAACAGAGAGCTGCTTATTTACATGTCCAGTAGACAGAACAAACATTTGCACTCCTTTGAGGTTGTGTTTTTCATTATTGGGTGTGTCTGCTGTCTGGGGCTGGGGAGAGAGTGTACAGTAGTTTCATTGGAGCTTTTTCACTGAAAACAGCTGCCTGCCACTACTGGAAACTAGTTTGATGAGAGCAGTGAGACTGAACTCAACAAGATGTGAAACCAAAATGATGATTATAAAAACATCAGTAGAGCTGAGTACTGCTGAGTTACACACAATCATTTGATTCATTGTTAATGTAAATATATTTATTAGTGCAGCTTAGGTTATAAATATATGGTGGTTGTGGTTCAAATCTGATATCATAGCACAGAATGTGTCCATGAAGAGCATCTTTGCATTGGCTTAGCATGTTACTAAATGCTTATAGTCACTCACTGTCTCATTCGTCAGCTGCTTAGCTACTAACTGACTAGTAACATCCAATAATATTCACACAGATGTAGTCTGTCGATTAGCTCATGTTATCACATGAGCTAATTGGGTTTGCTGCAATAGTTCCTATCACCACCTATCCCTAACCCTAACCCACCAAACTCCTCCTTATGTGCTTTATTTTTAATATTGATGATTTAACTAACATCATGTATGTTGATTAAGGAGGGTGTGTTGTCCCAGCAGAACTCAAAGACCACAACCTTTTCCACCAGGTTATGCAACCGCTATGCCCATTTGCTCTAAATGCTCAGTGCCTATGCTAAGTGTGTTTGAACTCAGATACAATGAGGGAAAGACTGTGAATCTTAGCAGATGGGATGCAAACCACACTCTCCAGCACCAACATCAGATACCATCCACTCCTAAGAGATAGCATCTCACTACTTTCAACATTGCTTTTCAGAAACAGCAGTTATTATAGCCCATGTGGTTATTTACTACTAGTAAGCAAAGGTTGACACAATCATTTGAACAAATGATTGGTGCTGTTGATGTTCTGCTGAGGACAGTCTGGTACATGGTGTCATAGCAGCATCCGGTGTCAAATAACATTTTACAATTTTGCTCTGTTATTACGTATACTTTCTCTGTTGTCTCTTCTGCTGGGTTTCATATATGAATGTGTGATGTGTGTTTGTTGCAGACAGTGGCTCAGGACTGCTCCAAGCCCTGTGCCTGCCCTGAAAACCCCCCACCCTGCTCAGTTGGGACCAGCCTGGTCCTGGATGGCTGTGGCTGCTGTAAGGTGTGTGCTAGGCAGCTGGGGGAGCCCTGCTCCCTGCTGGAGCCTTGCGATCATCACAAGGAGCTCTACTGTGACTACGCACTGCTGAGTGACACTGAGACTGGCATTTGCATAGGTAACATATCCTCCTTAAAACATACAGTACTGCGGTGCCAGTTTAGATCCATAAAGTAACTTTATTCATCTTTATACTGGTGAAACTTTTACAATCAGAATGTAATTTCTCATAATACTAATGTTATTTATATGATCCATTGTTCCTGTGGTATAGATTATATGAAACTGCAGAACACAGGAATGACAGGTGTACTGTTTAAAAAGACCTTGAAGCTTGAAATGTTGCCTTCACATTGTTAAGTATAAAGAAATGTGTACCATCTCTCCTTATTTGTATGCTACTTTTATATTGCACCTGTAACCAAGCTCTCTTCTTTTTTCTCAAATTTTAATATAGACTTTTCTATTTTTAGCACACATTTAATCTTTTATCTGTTCTGATATTAAAAGAAAACCTACAGGTTAGTTAAACATGTACCGTGGCAGTAATACTCCACACTATTGTATGTGAAATATGCTTTTTGAATCTTTGGATAACTGTAGTATTGCTGTAGCAGTGGAAATGTTCAGTGTAGTGTGTAAGAAAGGGTGAAGTGAGTCTGACTGTCTGTTAAACACAAGCACCGATCTTCTCTTACCTGCAATATATACTACTGCATATACTCAGATATCACTTAAACTCATTGTCAGTTGGAGATGAATTACTACCGTCCTAAATGTCCTAAATGTAAAAGCCATGCACACATATACTTCCTCTTCATTATGTACACATCTGCAATGTAATGCAATCCTATACAACAACTCTGCTATAAATTCTACATTTATGAAAGTTATACATTTTCAGTTTTTGCCAAGATTGTTTAATGTGATAATTCTCCTTGATGTTTTTAAGTAGTGATTTTAATAACATTGTCATTAACATAATTTGGGGTTGTGCAGAATTGTCCACTATTGACTTACTTACTCTTGATTTATTTTATTTGATCAAATAATTAAATTATTTACTTTTAAGAAGATGAAAAGATAAATAGCCAATTCTGTAATTTTACTCTTCAGATAGGAGTCTGTTCTATATTTTCTCATTAACAAACTGTGATGGTGTTTTATGCTGGCTTTGTGTCTACAGCTCAGGAGGGTCAGACGTGTGACCTGGGTGGAGTGATCTACCGCAGTGGAGAGTCCTTTCAGCCCAGCTGTAAGCACCACTGCGTGTGTATGAACGGAGAGATCGGCTGTGTTCCCACATGTGCCAGTGATGTCTGGCTGCCCACCCCTGACTGCCCGTACCCACGACGCATCCACATCCCTGGGAAATGCTGTGAGGAGTGGGTGTGTGACGAGACACCTCAGGAACACCACTACCAGTCAGTGATGGCCGGTCAGTGTTATCTCTGTCACATCAACATCTTCTTTCATTCTACTTAGATTTGTTTTTTCTTCAGATTAAGTCATCACCATTAGAGTGTCAGCCTTTACTGTTGAACAGTTTGATTTCATTTTAATCATTTGTGCCCTTAATTCATTGTTTCAATTTGTTCTCCCAATACATGAAACCTTCCTTCATACTTTATTCCCTTTTGGTGAGGAAATTTTGGCACTTTTGTCCTGTCTGGATACAGAAATGATTTGTTTTTGTTGGATATGCTGAAAATTCAGTTTACATCACCTAGGAAACTTTGATGGGCATTATTTGGTGTTTCACAAATCAAACAATTGATTAATTAAGAATATGTAATGAAATAACTGTTGCAGCTCTGATATTACAGTTAGCAAGTTTTCAAGTTTTTCAGATCAAATCTATTTGGTCATATCAAATCAGAGCAGAAAACCTTCAGCTTGTGTCTAGAATTGTTCCTTCTGTATTCAGTTCCGTTGAGATTAGAGCTGAAATGATTAGCCAAATATTCAAAAAGTTAATCATCTGAAAATGATGTGCCAGCTCATGTAATGTGAAGATCTTCTGCTTGGGTGTTGGCCTGTTAGTTGAATAAAACAAGACATTTGAGGATGTTGCCTTGGGCTTATAATGGATAATTTCATAATTCTTGATCCTGAATGATTAACTAATGAAACAATTGTCAGATTAATGGATGAAACAAAGTGACAATAATCATTAGTTGTAGCCCCACTTCAGAAATCCCTCTTACATGCCTGGATCATGTCCTGATCACAACAACAATTTAGGGAACTGACATGTATTCACTGTATTAAAGTAGAATTATCTGCAACAAATGTAAAGCCAACACAACCACCTAACAAAAAAAAAACTTGAAGTCAGAGAAAAACATTGTACCATATGGAGAACAGGTCAAAATGCCCGAATATCAGGACCCCATCTGAGTCAGTCATTTATTCTATATTTCTCTAATTTCTTTTGGAAATCTAGATGTTTTAACGTGGATGTTAATGTTTCTCCACTTCTTACAGGAGCTTCTCAGATTCATCCCTTGCCTTCTTCAAATCCGGTCTTCAGACAAGTGTCCTCTCATGAGCCGGTAGCAGAGAGTCCCAGAGATAACTGCATAGTCCAGACTACAGAGTGGAGCGAGTGCTCAGCCACCTGCGGCATGGCCGTCTCATCCCGCATCACCAACGACAACCAGCACTGCCAGCTGGAGAGGCAAACCAGAATCTGCATGGTCCGACCCTGCAACAGCCAGCAGGACAAAGACATCAAGGTCAGTGAACTTCTCTCCAGCTTACACTGAAATACAAGGCCCTACTGTTCTAATGTAAACCCTCACACTGGGTTCAGATTCCCTGTGGAAGTTTGGGTTAAATATAGAAATGAAGTTCTACAGCAAACAAAGCTATATTCAGGTTTTGTTCAGCAGAATAATTTACAAGTCAAACTTCAACATGAACAAGCATGCATCATTACACTTACTGCATGCTAACAGAGGAAGAACTTATCATGCTACAGTTCCTTTGTCAGCCAGCCGTTACTCTCAGGCTGCCTCTTACATAAATGATTGAAGAATTAGGGGATGTTTATCATCCGATGCACACCACAGGATATGTTGTGAAATGTAATGCAAGAAGCATCATGAGACAACAAAAAGAATGTGTAATAAAAAAGAGGACAATTCTCTACAAAAAATCATCAAGAAAGTTTTTAATCCAGATGGTTTGGGTCTTGACTCTTTGTGTGATGGTTTTGAGACAGTAGAAGTAGAAGGTCTTTTCATCATATGCTTGTAACTGATTTGGGTAAAAATCCACAGTCCTCCTTCTGTGTAAAAATGTAGTTAAAAGTTGATCTATGTTTCAACGTTACAGTGTTTTTAGTAGCAAAGTCTTTTTGTTACTATACTTCCACCACAGAGAAACAGGAAACACTAAGAGGGAATTTGATGCTAAACAGACTGTAAATGTGTCAGGTATCACTTGATATGACTAACTCACACTGCTGAAGCTCAATAGAAGCTGATCAGAGACTTTAAATGACTGTGTGGACTCACTGTGGATTTTTTCTTCCATCACTTCACATTGAAAGCACATTTAAAGGAGATATTTTAATAGTCAGTATGAACAGGAGGAATGATTACAGAGAGGAAAAACATCTTTACTGTTCTCCTGACTGCTGGTTTAGAACACATTTTTTAAATCTTGATTGGTGCTATATGAATAAAATTGAATTGAATTGTATTGTATCTAGTGTTTTTGCCATGCTATGTTTCTGGGGAAGTAATGTCAGTAACTTGGTGAGTCCACCACTTCAAATTAGAATGTCTTGACAAATATTGTATGCATTGACATGGAATTTTTGGATGAATCCTAATGACTTCAGTGACCTAGTGATTATTCATCTAGCACCACCATGTAGTTGACTTTTTTATTTTTGAATGAAAAATCAAGACAACAGATTGATTGACATCCAGGTCCCCAGAAGATAAAGCCTATTTATCTAGCATTCAGTGTCAGTGTCTAAAAACAAACACAGATTTCCAGGGCATTAATAATAAGCATCCGAATAATGAGTGATGTAGCATTACTATACATGCTGACACATCATTTCTGTCCCACAGAAGGGTAAGAAATGTGTCCGGACACCAAAGGCCCAGCGGGGGATGCGTTTCGAGCTGTCGGGCTGCTCCAGCACCAGACTATACAAACCTAAGTTCTGTGGCGTCTGCACCGACAACCGCTGCTGCACACCTCATACCACCATCACTGCAGAAGTGGAGTTCCGCTGTCCAGAGGGAGACGTCTTCACGAAGAAGATGATGTTCATCAAGACATGCTCCTGCCATTATGACTGCCCACGAGATAACGACATCTTCCTAGCATCCAACACGCGGAGGATGATTGGTGACTATGACAATGACATGTGACGCGCAGGTCAAATACACAAATCAGGACCATCTGAGGACCTTTTTGCATTGACTGCACCATTCCCACAACTCTACCCTCAACCCTGACCACTGCACGCCTAACCTTTGATCTAACCTAGCCTTTAAGTACGATGAATGTTCTTGCTGCATATTTGGTTTAGAAGAAGTCGAAAAGACGAGTAGTGATCAAGCCAGACTTCATGTTGCTATGAGATGTGAAAACAATGCTCACACAGTAGTCAAATCCAGAAAATCTGAAAGAACTCATCAGCAGCTGTCTGTCTCTTCTGCTCCTGGCTAAACCAATCAAGTTTAGACACTAAAAGAGGTGATTCTCTTCTTATGTTTAGTTGATGTTAAAATGTAGCTGTAAGTCCCTATAATTTCTGACCAGTCCACCATTGATGGTACACTGATGCATTCTGGTGGACAGACGCACTGACGAAGAAATGTAAGGACACATATCAGATCTTATAATGCATATATTGATTGATTGATTGATTGATATACAGTTTATTTTTCTGAATCAAAAGATAAACTCACCCTGGTACCAAATGTTTGGTGTTAGTAAATCAGAGTAAGAGACAGCCCCATGGTTTAGGTCAAGAGTATTGTAGCTAAAGAGGCAATAATAAATATGTGGAAAAATAATCACAGCTCAAAGGTTCACTTTCTAGTCTTCTGTAATGTAATAGCAGGTGGTTGAACAGTATATGAGGTGAGTCCAACTCTCAGGCCATGTGACCCAACTGAGGGTCATGTGGTTGAAACCTCTCAAAAGATAATAAGTGCACATTTGAGTTTAGATTATGTTATGCATAGTATTTTTGAAGATCAAGAATGAATTTCCATGCTCAGAGATTAGTATGTAAGACCAGAATACATTGTAGCCATGTTGAGACTCAGGCATAGTATTCAACATATTGAGCATGTTGCTGCTTTAGATATTTAAAAACATTAGACTTACTTTCCTGACTTTCTGTCTTGACTCTCTTTAGGTTGGTAACTCCAGAGATAATGGCCTTCGAACTGTTTTCTTCAAAATGTTTCAATTCTTGTGTTGACAAATGGTACTTCTGATTTTGTTTAAGTTTGTAGTAAGGAGTCATGGATTAAAATTTGAATGTATATTTAATATGTAAATGGTTGTTATGTGTTGGTCAGAACCTTTGTATCAGTAAATATGACAGAGGTGAAAGAAAGTGGACCTACACTATGATGATATTATGAGCATTATTTGTTATCTTGAGATATTAGGATAATTGAGTTGTTCTCTTGACTAAAATAATACTATTGGATAAAGATAATTAGGATGACCCCAACAGAAGAGTCCTAAAGTCAGCAAACGGATTGAGTAATGTCACCTATATAAGTATATCTGTCTGAATTTAGACAGCTACAAGGATGCTGTCTAAAACATTGAGGTACAAGTGGAAACAATCTGCAATGAAATATTTAACTAAGAGATTAGAAAATGTAATATGACAACACACTTATCTTTGGGATGTGTTTTTTACTCTTTTATTTGGACATTAATATGCCTCCTCAGACTATGGAGGCGAATCCTTGACCACTGATGAGTTGTTCAGTGTCCATCATATTTGTCCATCCTGACAGTATGGTCTAAAGACCAGCAGATTAAAGAAAAACATGTATCATGACTAAGAAATTGCTGTTTCTTCAATTATTTACTGTTTATTTAAAAAAAAACAACGATCGGACGCATTTGGCATTGACATATTTACGTTGTGTAAATACTGTAAGACTGTGTACAGTTTTGTACTATAATTTATGCAACTTGTTTAACACAGTATTGTAGTTGTATAACTGTATCATGTTGTTTTGTTTTTTTCACTGTAACCACCTGACTAAGATACTAGTGAGTTCTTGTCTGTTGCACTTTTGCCTCTTTTCCAATAAACAAAGTATATTTTTATAGATACACTTGATGTGCATCTTGTTCCTGCGGCTGAAAATAGAAAGTGTGGAGATGGTTGTGCTTGTTCCTGTCAGTTATCCAGCTCCAAAAACAGCAGCTGTGAATTTCAGATGAAACAGCACAGCAGCAGACTCAAGTGTTATGTAAGAAGTCGAGCTGCAGGCAGTGATACAAAGGCCAGGCTCCTGTTTGGATGTTCAGACATGCAAGAAGAAAAGCTCATTCAGTTTGAAGGGTTGGATGTCATGTTTCTAAAGAATTTCTATACAGAATTTTAAACAACAAAAGTGGTAAATTTGCATGACCAAAGTACAATATCCACACAGCCAGAGTTAGTGCAATACTGCAGTTACTGCATTATTACATAATCTACTGGTGAACACTGAAATCACAGACTAAAACAACAGCCACACGTCAATGTGCTGGAACCTTTTGAGTGAATGAAACAAGCGGGGGGGGGGGGGGGGGGGGGCTGTGTGTAGAAGGATGGCTGTTCAGTGTGGTGGTGTGACATTTTGCAAGATCATAATCTATTCTCATTAACAAATTTCATACAGAGCGGGAGATTTTGAACAGAGAAGTCTAAAATCTGACCTCTAACGTTTCATTCTCCATCTTGTGGTTCTGGTTTTGAAGAAGGACTCTTCTATATAAAAATATGAATTCTCTCAGTTTATACCATGTTTATATCAGTTTTCATTATAAATAGATGTGGCAGTTACTTTCTTTAATAATGCATTAATTGTTCCGTGTATATGACTGCACACTAAAAATCACACATTTTATCCAATTTGGTTTAATCTAACACCAGCACAACTCCTCCTTAGCACCCCTCCTACACACAGAGCATTTGTTTACTAGATCAGAACCACAAGCACACCATGGTACTGCTGTGTGTCATCAAAAACAACCCAAATAAACCAGATTTGGACCACATCTGGACCACAGTTCATTTTTATTCTGGCTCTGTTCTGGCCCACATTCCATATCCTCATCCAGACCACATAGCCAAATGGAATGATTGGCATTTGGGTACTCTGCTCCTGTTTGCCAGATTTGGGCCACAAGAAAACCATAGTAACGTTGCGTGTCAACCAAAAACAACCCAAATAAACCACATCTGGCCCACATCTGGACTACAGTTAATTTAAATTCTGGTCTTGACTCCATATCCTTATCCGGCCCATATATCACATGGAATGATGGTATTTAGGCCTCTGTTTGCCAGATCTGGGCCACAAGCAAACCATAGCAATGCCATGTGTCAACCAAAAACAACCAAAGAAAAAAACAGATCTAGTCCACATCTGGATTGCAGTTCATTCTTATTCTGGCCCTGATCCGGCCCACATTCCATATCCTCATCCAGCCCACGTAACCACATGGAACGATGGTATTTGGGCAGTCTGCTCCTGTTTACCAGATTTGGGCCACAAGCAAACCATAGCATTACTGCATGTTAACCAAAATAACCAAATAAACCAGATCTGGCACACATCTGGGCTACAGTTTTTACATTTTTATTCTGGCCAAGACCTGGCTTACATTCCATATCCTCATCTGGCCCAACTGTGTACTATACTCAACAAGTTTGAGCCTTAACTCACACAATATAAAACATTGTAAGTCAACTGACTGTAGCATATGCAAGCTCTGGCTATGCACCTTTGTGTTTGTGCTGTACAGCACATGTATAAAAAAACAAGATTTCCATCAAGATGCATGTTAAAATATTCAAAAAACAAATAATTTAAAAAAAAAAAACTAAAATGAACACAGATAATTCAAGATCTTTTGGTTGATGGTTTTCTCAATGGCTTGGGGTCCAAGATTACCAGGGTCACACCACATTTAGTATACCTCTGTGTAGTAGCTTACACATGCTGAATGACTTGTGACTGATAGTTGCTTTTTTAGTTGCATATAGGAACAGGGTTTTTTTTCCATTTTTAGTAATAGGGCTGCATGGATCTGCAACTGACATGGGCCAAGACACAATCCAGTGCCCATACTGCATTTTGGAAGAAGGAAAGTCAATGACTTGTGTCCTTTCCCAGCTAATCCCTTTAAGTGCTTTGTCAAGGCTAATTTGAGCAAATCTTTCAGGAATTTCTGCTTATTTGATAGTGACAGTATAGAAAGACAGAGAAAGCTAGGGGGCAGAGAGGGGATGACATGCAGTAAGGACCTGGCCCAGATTCAAACCCAGGTTGCTACGGTCTTAGCCTTGATACGTGGAAGTCAATGAAACACTGGGGTCTTTATTTTCATTGTAAACATTCCTTGAGATGTGCCAATGCTGTAATGAAGCTTTGAAGCACCCAGTCAGAGAATTAATCAATGAAAAACAATCTATTGATGGGCTCAGCATTTTGCAAATAAGCACCTGGAGGAGATAGAAAACCCAAAACAATCAAATGTGGGTCATTCATGAGCTTTACTGCCAGTGCCAGACAGAAAGTCTGTGCCACAATATCTAACAGATGCCATGATGTTTTAAAACAAAAGTAGAACATGATTGAACGGGGACCCAGCATGAGGTGAGGTCAGGCCAGGATCCTTTGCTGCACATGTAATCCTCTACCCAGTATTTTCTGGCTCTCTTCACTGTGCCTGACTAAAGCAGAAAAGTCTAAAAGAACACTGATTGTTTAGCATTAGGAAACATCACAAAAATGTTCCTAAATAGACTTGTCATCCCTACAAACCCCAAATAACCCTATCCCAAATCATAGGGTCGGCAAATCCACAATTGATATGTCACATGTAGGCCTCTTCAGCCTCATATCTGGATTGGCCAGTACCAATTTTGTTGCATCTTTACCTATAATTGGCTCAATATTGTGCAACCATATTTGAGCCATATTTACCATTTTAAGTGTGGGACATAGTAGGCTCATACCAGCAGCGTAACATCATGGTGATAGGCCCCGGAGTGCCCCGACCCCCACCCTAAACACAAGCGCACACACACGCTTGGACACACACACACGAGAGAACTCGAGAGAACTGCTATTGTCACCATGTAGGCTAACATTACAGGCGACTGGCCACACACTCATCCTGGACAGCAGCCGAAGCTCCATATCAACACTTATCTAACAGACTGTCCTGACCTGGGCTCAAACTACCACTTCCTGATGATGTCTCCAAACTATCAAACATTCAAATATAGCCAACAGTAACAAAGCTACACAAAGATATCTTGCACAGTATGTCCATAAGCATAACCATCAAGAAAAACACAGCTCATTATATGCCTTACAAAAACACAGCATTAATGAATGGATGTGGCACCTATATCACACAATCATATGAGGTTAAAAGTACATTGCCATAGATTTAAATCCCACTAATTCCACTTCATAACAAAGAGAAGCTGTACTCGCTCAGAAGCTCATCTTATGGGCCTTGCACTCAGCAAAGTCATTTAAGACGCTGCTTAGGTCCGAAGTCCTCGCTCTGCTGTTGAGTCCAGAGAAAATCTGCTGTTCTCAATAGAGAGTATAGCCAGTCCACTGAGTCCAGAGAAGCTCTGCTGTTCTCAATAGAGAGTATAGCCAGTCCACTGAGTCCAGAGAAGCTCTGCTGTTCTCAATAGAGAGTATAGCCAGTCCACTGAGTCCAGAGAAAATCTGCTGTTCTCAATAGAGAGTATAGCCAGTCCACTGAGTCCAGAGAAGCTCTGCTGTTCTCAATAGAGAGTATAGCCAGTCCACTGAGTCCAGAGAAGCTCTGCTGTTCTCAATAGAGAGTATAGCCAGTCCACTGAGTCCAGAGAAGCTCTGCTGTTCTCAATAGAGAGTATAGTCAGTCCACTGAGTCCAGAGAAGCGCTCTGCTGTTCTCAATAGAGAGTATAGCCAGTCCACTGAGTCCAGAGAAACTCTGCTGTTCTCAATAGAGAGTATAGCCAGTCCACTGAGTCCAGAGAAACTCTGCTGTTCTCAATAGAGAGTATAGCCAGTCCACTGAGTCCAGAGAAGCTCTGCTGTTCTCAATAGAGAGTATAGTCAGTCCACTGAGTCCAGAGAAGCACTCTGCTGTTCTCATAGAGAGTATAGCCAGTCCACTGAGTCCGGAGAAGCACTCTGCTGTTCTCATAGAGAGTATAGCCAGTCCACTGAGTCCGGAGAAGCGCTCTGCTGTTCTCATAGAGAGTATAGCCAGTCCACTGAATTCATTTATGGAGCTAGCTGGCAAGCTACCGCTAGCCTCTGACGGCACGCTAGCTTTTGCCTGGGTTGCCTGGGTTTGAGTAAAAAACATGTCTAATTTGGTCATTTTAACTTTACCCTCATCCTGCTTCTTTCTTTTCTTCCTCTTTTGCGCGCTGCTTTTTTGTTTGGGCTTGCTAAACATGATACTACGTTTTCTAGTTAACTTTCATCCACTTGCTTTTTTTCCTGCTGAAAGGAGACACAACTACGTCACGTCATCGCGACTCATCATGACTGACAGCTATCAAGGTGATTGGACAAATGATCATTTCCTCCTCCCATACCAGCCACTCAGCGTTAGCCTGCCTTACTGACCCGCCCCAAGCTATTTCATTCACAAAAACAATACAGCTGCTGGACAGCTGCTTTTTTTTTCTTCCTTCAAGGGCTCTTGACGGCGTCTGGGCCCCGGTGCAGCTGGACCAATTGCACCGTCAATATTTACGCCACTAGCTCATACCCTCATTAGCCAGTGCTGACTGTGCTGTACAATTGTCAAAAGTGGTCCAAATTAGTTTTTTTTGGGAACAAGCAAAATACCATCCCAGATGTCCTGTTCAACCATCAGGATAATTCTGACTACTGTAGACTTTCCTAGCCTGAAGCTTTGCAGATTACAAGGTGTTCAGCTGGAGCCTCATGGAAAGTTGTTGTCTGCCTGTTTTAAATGGGTGCAATCCTCTCAAGGAGCATGTCAAATGTTTGCCTATCCTGAAGTGATCCCTGAATATCTCTTCATCTAGTCTGAGCTCTTAAATGAGCTGATGGAACTTGTTATGCTCCTTACATTTAGCCTTTATGGGATGTGTGGTCTCCTTCTCCCTTCTCTGGTTGATCAAATATGGCACAAGCAACTTTTTTTCTTAATAGACCCCAGTGGTAGACCTACTATTTACTAGTTAGTCACTCAGCTCAATGATTCCGGTATGGGTCAGACCTGAGGCATAATTTCCTGTTTCAGAGCAGGATGTGGGGAACATTTTGGGGAACAGAGACGTCATGTGACCACACTTTAACTCTTTGTCGAGCCAACCCCACCTGTCCTGCAGTAACACCAGCAATTTCCACCATCACAGCTCACTTGACAGGCACGCCTACACAACTGTTACCTATTTCCTCATCAGCCCAATAATATTTATACTAGCCCATTTCCCCTCATTCCCTGCCAGGTTGAAGTGTGCCAGTAATATTGGTCCAAACTGTTTCCCCTGCCTGCTTTTTCAACCCTTTACTCATCTGCCTGTGCTCCTATTGGATAAGTCTGCTTGTTAGTGGCTTTTACTTGCCTTCTACCTCAACTAAATTTAAACTTTTGTCCAACTGCTTGTCTGTGAGTCGTGCTTTGGAATCCGAAGTGTGATGATGGTGAGGCTGTGGGTTTACCAGAGGAGTGTTTATTTTCCCTCCTGGCTTCACTATTCTGCATCCATAGGGAGGATCTGGTGCAGGCTGTGTGTGTGTGTGTGTGTGTGTGTGTGTGTGTGTGTGTGTGTGTGTGTGTTAAGGGTGGATGTTGTTGATGGACACCAGTTCTGCTGCAGTACTGCTCCCCTCAGCTGCAATAGTGTACAGACTGGCAGGTAGCCAGAGCATTTTAAGAATATGCCTGTGTGTGTTTGACTGGAGCTAAATAGCCAGCCTGATGAGTGTGTGGAGACTTCACATATGCCATATTATTTGTGTGTGTGTGTGTGTGTGTGTGTGCGGGTGTTTTTGTGTGTGTGTGTGTGTGTGTGTGTGTGTTCGTGTGTGCGGGTGTGTGTGTTTATGTGTGTGCGGGTGTGTTTTTGTGTGTGTGTGTGTGTGTGTGCGTGTGTGTTTTTGTGAGTGTGTGTTTGTGTGTGTGTGTGTGTGTGTGCAGCTGTAATTGGGTTATAATACAATTCCGAAATAGTAACATTTAAAAAATATAAAATAATGCAGCAAATATGATTACATTAGAGCATGATTACTTCTACAACTATATTCCGTTCATAATTTGAAGGCTGTATCGCTACTTCCGGTATAACTGTGGCAACTTGGCGAATCATTTCCTCAGCCCCAGGCGGCCACTCCTCCGCGGTTCCGCGGTGCTTGACAGAGCGGTGAGGAGAGGTAAGCTACTGGTGATGATGGACTGATATTAGCAGGGATCCAACCAGCTGAGGCGGATGGAAAAGATCAACATCAGTCTGCGGAGAAGAGGAGCAGAGCAGCTGTCAAGCTCTCAGGTGCAGTTACCTCTCCACCAGCTGAACATTTTGTGCTGCTGTCTCATATTCTACTGTATCATACTTTCATGTGTAACTGCTGCAGTAGTTGGATGTATTATTAGATTCTTTAAGGGGAGCCAGTAAAATGTTTTTCATATTCTTGTGAGCTATATAGATTAGCCTATTGTCACATCTGTGTGTTTTCGGACTGTTGACAAACAGTTAAAAATAGTGTAGAGCTATAGAGAATACATAATCCAGTAATCTGTCACTGTGTTACTAATGTAGAAGGATTTAGCCCTGAAATATTTTACCTAACTCCATTAAAAAATCTATTATTAGATATTTTTCAAATCCTTATCATAATGAATCACCTGGTCATTCTGGTAAAACTGGCCCACACTTATTGCAGTATTATGTTAATGAAATAGAACAATGTAAAATAAATCCCTCAACTTTAAGAATTGCAGGTGAGTGTAAATAATGTGTTATTATGATTATTGTGATAAGGCTTGCTGTAGATGTTGGGTGTATGTGCAGCTCAACTGTGGCTCCAGCAGTAGATTAATGCCTGAAGTCATTCAGTGAGCAGACAGCAGAATGTAAGGGTGCTGTTGTGGCCTGTCACCCACACAGCCTCCCTGTTCTCTCTCTCTCTCTCTCTCTCTCTCTCTCTCTCTCTCTCTCTCTCTCTCTCTGTGTGTGTGTGTGTGTGTGTGTGTGTCCATGATCCCATAGCACATCACTGTCTGCATAGAGACAGAGCCTAGGCTTCCCACTGTTTGTGCAAACGTAAGCACTGCAGACATCAGAACGGGAATCCTGTGAGTCACACTGAGCAGAATTTTTTTTTTTTTTACTGGTGATTATGATGAAAACCCAGCCTACCCTGCGTAAGTTACATTACTGCTACACAGTTACTAACAATACAGTAGAATAATCTGAATAAACCGTGTCCCACTTCAGAGGCTGGATCCTTCACTATGAATGTTTCTTCTTCAAGGAGCTGAAGGCTAGAGTCAAACGTATGTTGTTAAGTGTGATTAAATCACCCTCTGCTCCCTCCTTGCTATGTTGAGTTTTGGCATCATACACAGCAATTGTACTTGATGGTAAATGGTAAATGGACTGTACTTATATAGCGCCTTTCTAGTCTTTGCGACCACTCAAAGCGTTTTACATTACAATCATTCACCCTTTCACACACATTCATACACTGATGGCAGGAGCTACCACGCAGGGTGCCAACCTGCTCATCAGGAGGGAATCTAATCATTCATTCACATTCTTAAAACATCCATACCCTGTGTGCCTCGGCCCAGTTACAAATGAACCTAGACCACTCATTTTGGTGATGCTTGAATCATTGTCTATGTTAAAATATATACTAAGGTGAAATCACAAGTTTACCAACTCATCCACTGATTAGGATCAGGTTTCAAAATGCCCAAAACCTGCTCCTCCTCCTTCTAAAAAGGGCAGGTGACAATGACAACATGATAATAAAAAGGTTACACATACTTTAGGTTACTATAGATATTATATATGACTATTACACAAACACAAGGCGTATAAAAACGTGAAGATTGAACTTTGTCTTCTGCCAAAGGGAAGAAATCTGAACTCAAAATGAAGAGTGTGAGCTGGACCTGATACCATTCATACCTGATAAGATGCTTTTCATAGATCATTTGGTGACACCCATAATGCTAGATATTAACAAGCTTACGACAAGGATGTTGACCTTAAATAAAGGGTTTGGAAGATTAAGATTAAGATACAGATTACTAGTTACCCCGTTTAAAATGTATTAAGCAATTTAAGTATTTCAATGACTTCATCAAAGTAATGTAACTTATGTACATTTGATGGCTTTTTGATGACTTGTCTAATTTTCTAACCAATGTAACTGTTAGGGTAAGTGTTCCCATTAAACACCAAAGAGACCCAACATTTATCTCTCATTGTAAAATGTATTCATTAGTTCATGTAGATTTTGGAATATAAAATAAAGATATTTGATGAAAAAGTCAAAAGTCTTTCATGAGCTTAATTGGTATGTGACACTATTTAAGTCCATGTGTGCTCCAAATAAGCCCACATCATGATTTATTTATTAAATATTGTTTACAACGAACTAAAAACAGCAATATATGGATTCAGTAACATGTTAAATATTAAAACATGAGGAAAAAACCCTCCTGAGTAAAATGTTAAAGGTGTGACTTCAGATGTAACCTCCTTTGTAATCATCAACATTTTCATCAGTAACTATCATTTAATGACACATGTTTCTCAGTAACTGTAACAGATTACACTTACATTTATTTTCTTAATTACGTGTAGCAGTAGGAAACCAGAGCAGATTCTATGATAATACATTTACAGTAGCTTAAAATACAGCTGGCATTATTCTATGTTTTTTGTGTTATTTTTTTGTGCAGATCCAAATAGCCAACAGCGTCTCTCTGTAGCTCTCAGCTGCAAGCCTATTGGTTCCTATACTGAAGACATGAATCTTTATACACACATATATAATTCCATGTTCATTGATGGAGCTCTTTTCTTTGCAGGCCTCCTTTGCTCTGCTTCTTTTTCATATTTGCTGACCTGACTTTAGTGATGCATTCCATTTGTTTCTGACTTTTTCTTAACAAATATACAAGCAAAATCACATAGTGTGTACACACAGAGAGAGAGAGAGAGAGAGAAGGATGGATGGAGAAGAAAGATGGAGGGAGGAAGGCAGAGAGATGTTGCTGCTAATATGCACTATTGATGATATACTCTACACTTGGTGTACATTGATGATATATCAAATATCATTAATGTGGGGCAGCACCAAAATGGAGCGGGGTGGGCATGGGTGGGCATGACTGGGCATGAGTGGGCATGGGTGGGGCTTCTTGGGCTCCAGCACTGAATGTTTCCTCAAAATATCTGAATTTTTCAGGTTCTTAAAATAACTTCAATTTGATATTATTTGTTATTTCCCCTCAGACTGCTTGACTGCACAGGCAAATCAATGGAGCAAAAGTTCTGTTTCTGGGGAAATGTCGCCCTCTGTAGGTCCATCCTAACATTGTCATGGGGGGCTGTGGTGTGTGTCATGATTCATTCAGCTGTGTCATCTCTGTGAGCAAGTTTGCTAGCTAGCCACCTAACTATGGATGAGCCAGGAGGAAAAATAAGAGGAAACAACAGAGGAGAGGAACCAGGGCAAGAAGAAGAGAGATGATGAGGGGACTGAAGAAGGGAAAAGCAGAAAAAGGGGGAGAGGAGAAAAATGTGTGATGGGGAGTCAGGAGGACAGGAGTGGAAGTGAAGGTCTGGAGTTGGGGAGAGAGGAGGAGAGAAAAGAGATTGCAAGGAAACACATCAAGGGAAGAATGGGAAATAATATATGAACATTTGTGGAGAAAGCAGGTGAAGAGGAAAAGCGACAAGAGTAGAGGAGTAAAGGAGAGCAGAGGTTCCAGGAGCAGATGTATGTATTTAATCTTTTTTGCATCTTCAGAAATCTTAATACTTCCTTTTTTAAAATATATTTTCTTCTCTCAGTTGAGGACATTACATGAGTGCAGTTGAGAGAAATGAAGAGGAAAAGAGGAGGGAAGAAGAACAGAGTGACCAGGAGGAGATCAGATAAAGTACCATAAAATAGGGTCAGGCTTAGTAATATAATTGGAGTTAATGTTTCTGTCTTCTATTGACATAATAATGAATTCAGAGTACTGAACAACATTTACTTGGCATTGTTGGGGATCCTTGATTTGAATTTAAAGTGGCCCAGATTATTATGGATTCAAATGTAGCAGATTTGTCAGCTAGCTAGCTGTTTACACCAAATTCTTCATCAAAATTTGTTGTGTTTTGATTTCAGAATGATGAAGACATAGAAAATCGGATGCAGGTTCTACAGGATGATTTTAAGACATTCTGTTATTTCATATGGCTTGAAACAGAGTGTATGGCTGCTGTAAATGGGGGAAACATCTCTACAAGGGAGCGTGACCTCTGATCCCCCCTAGGTTGGGCTACACCCTGAATGTTTACAACCTGCCACTGGATAGTATTGTAGTATAGAAGTATTATAGTATATACATATAGAGAGGCTTTAGAAGGTTACTTTGGAAATGTAATAGCTTACAGATTACTAGTTACTTAATTAAAAATGTAATCTAACTATGTCAATTACTTAATCAAAGTAATGTAATAAGAAAAGTAAAGTAATGTAATTCATTACATTTGATTACTTTTTTATTCTGATTTACTTTTTCTAATAGGGCCGATATTTACTTAAAAATGTAATATCGGGAAGTATCGGTATCGTTTTTATAACCGATGTTTGTTCTGTAGGCTTCCGCAATTCCGAGCCTGCATGAACGCAGCATGGGTCGTTTACCGGTGCGCGCTAGACTCGTCGTGAGTTGCTAACCGTGGCTAACAAGTTCATAGCGTCCACTGCCATATACATGGACACACAAACAGAAACGAGGTTTACCTCATAGACACATATACATGTCGTATACACGTATATATGTCTATGGTTTACCTCCTTGTTGTCATTTTCTTTTTTGTTTTCGGCGAGTCGCCTCTGTGACATCACCGTCAGAGTCCAGTGGGTCCTATCTGGGTCCTACTGTATACACAGTCTATGGTCCTACTCTGCTGGAGACACAACAGCTGAGAGGACAGAGTGAGAGGAAGTTCCTGCAGTGGAAACGGGGCTTATGTCTGTGGTTTGGAACTATTTCCACATGTGTTCTAGGCTACAGATAGTACATTTGCAATTTGCAATGACTGCAAAGCAGCATAATAAATATGGCAGTGCCATATTGGCACTTTTTTCCATAACTTAAGTTGAAGTTGTTGCACAGACAGTGTTTACATGTGGAAAGCCATGTTGCATTTATGTATGCATCCAGTGGGGCATCACAGTTCTGGTGTAAAAAGCCTGCACATATCGGTATCGGGTGATATCAGAATCATGAATTAAGAGTTGGACAATATCGGAATATCGGATATCGGCAGAAAAGCCAATATCGAGCATATTTCTTCAATATTCAATATTCAATATTTCTAACCAATGTTTCCAGCTGTTAGGGTAAGTGTTCCCATTAAGCACCAAAATCTAAGTTGAGGGTTTTTCATGGATACTGACATGATTTATAAGAGAGATCATTTCTTATAAAGCAACATTTATCTCTCATTGTAAAATGTATTCATTAGTTCATGTAGATTTTGGAATATAAAATAAAGATATTTGATGAAAAAGTCAAAAGTCTTTCATGAGCTTAATTGGTATGTGACACCATTTAAGTCCATGTGTGCTCCAAATAAGCTCACATCATGATTTATTTATTAAATATTGTTTACAACGAACTAAAAACAGCAATATATGGATTCAGTAACATGTTAAATATTAAAAAATGAGGAAAAAACCCTCCTGAGTAAAATGTTAAAGGTGTGACTTCAGATGTAACCTCCTTTGTAATCATCAACATTTTCATCAGTAACTATCATTTAATGACACATGTTTCTCAGTAACAGATAACAGTTACATTTTGTAAATAACGTTGTTACATGTAACTAGTTACTCTCCAACACTGGCTATAGATATAGCCATAGATAGTATGTAATGAAACAGTTAGGTACACCCACAGAGCCTCTATTTCTATATTTAAATCAGCTTCAAACATGTTTTTGATATGTTGGTTAAACAACTGTAAACCATATGCAGACCTTCCATGTCTGAAACACTGAATGAACATTTCAACAGTGATGGAGACAGACCAGTGGAGATGCAGTGGTAAGAAAGATGCACAGATACACAGAACAATCATATTATCAATCAATGAACTCAGAATCAAATGTTGAACTGAGGCTTGAGCTGTGTTTAACTGGGACATTGTTAAATTGATGTGAGGTGATATGTGTAGGGAATGTGAAGAAACTCTCAGCTGCAGTGTTTACTATGAGAAGCGTTCAAACATCAGTATTTTCCATTAGCTGTGCAACTACTGTGTATGATTCAGTGCTCATTTAGCCAGGAGGATAAGATGTTACTCATTCTGTCAACAGATACGCTGTAGTGCACTAACATAAAGTTGGGAGACTCATGAGAAACATTATGGTCAAAACTAATATCCTTTTACTTGTAGTTACTAGTATGGGTTGTAGGGATCACACCATTTATGTAGGGCATTTAGATTACATTTGGCTGTCAGAAATAATTTATTATCAGACGTAATGAATAATAATATTGAATAATAGGATTTAATTTACATGAAATCACCTCAGGGCACCAACCTGAAAGAATGGGAAATCATACAGTAGTACTGATTCACTCTCATAAAATACTATCGGTGTGAAACTCTGATTAATAATTCACTTGATAGCTATAACCAAGTTAGTAAAGATTGAACATGATTTCACAGACAGCATTGTATTGAAAAAGTATGTATTTAAAAAAGATAAAAGGAAAAACACAATATAACTAATGAGGCTATAACCAGGTATGTGTGTGTGTGTGTGTGTGTGTGTGTGTGTGTGTGTGTGTGTGTGTGTGTGTGTGTGTGTGCGTGTGTGTGTGTCTCTGTAAAACAAAGTGGTTGACTGGGTTCTAAATGGCGACTGAGGCTGCCTGGCTAAGAACAAAGGAAAACTACAAAAGTGGCTCAATCAAAGATGACAAAAAGAAACTAGGACAGCACTCTGAATAGACTTTTTAAATTGCCATGTGGACATTTTGGGCAAGATGCCCTTCTTCAGCGTGTGTACTGGCAATTTCACAATCAATAGACACAGGTAGGGTTAATTATGGAGGTCCATAACTAGCACAATAGGTCTATCATAGCAGAGGAAGCCACAGTCATATGATGTAGGTTACTAACATAAAACAAAAAACAGGAAAGTTCCTTTGAGAGTTGAATCAAAAATAACAAAGTGCTGATTATAAACCTGCTAACCTTTATTTCTTTTCTGTCTTGTTTCTGGTCTACTTTTTTCAAACTCCTGGACCCATGACTGCTGATGTCCTCTGAAACCCTGCATCTGGTATAATGGTGAGTCATTATATTTAAACTCTCCAGAAAGAATAAGTAAGAAAGAACAAAGTGAAAGCTTATATTAATCTCAAACAGATTCAAAGCCTTTTGTTGTACAAATGAGAGCTGTACAAATACCATTAACACATTTCTCTTACCTGGATTTTTCTAATGTGACCCACAGTATACAAACATTTTTTTATTTTATTTTTTTTTACATTTTTGTGAGGGTGATACACATCTTTATGTACACAAATGTACAGAATTAAAAAAAACACAATTCAAACATGTTTAAGTCTTCATATTCTATAAAAATGTTCTCCTGGACCATAAAATAGTGATTGTGAATGTCTGTCACCATAAATAAATAGAATACATTCTCCCACAGTTTCATTAAGGATGAATTAATGACCAATGGGGAATTTATGAATGTAAATTGGTGTAGAGACTAATTATGAGTCAGAATATGAACAGTATGTAAAGGTTAAACTGTACATGAACATTTTTGTGGAGTAAGACCTCATATCACACTATATATCACCATCAGTGACTAAGATTATTATAGAACAGTCCGTATCCATTCCTCTTTTCAATGGAATAAAAATAGAAGATTTTCTCACTTATTTTTCATCTGCAATAATCTTTACCCAAACTGTGCGCCCCCTTGTGGTGACCACACATGACCACTGCTGAGGTGGTATGATGGCAAAGCTGAAATGCACATAACGATTAAAGGCTTCTAGAGACACAATGATTCTAAGTCATGATGTCACACCAGTGTTTTATAGTATATTTGGTCTCTGGTGAACAACACACATGATAAATATTACATTCTTTATACTGAACTTCACTGAACACTACATACTGCACTTATCTACTCTTTCTGCTAACTATCTCACAATGCAATGTGTATACATGTAGTATAATATATATTCTATCTGCATGTGTGATAGACATGTAGTGATACATATAGAATACATTAGTGATGTGAATCCACCTTCAGTCAAAAAATGAGTATGTCAAAATTGCCTTGAAGTCTACCTCCACTCAATTTTTTTTTGTTTCTTGTAGTTCCTACAATTGGGTGTGTATATGTACTCAACACTGGGAGGCTGTTTTATCATTCATCTGCTGCAAGTAGAAAGTTTCTCTTTGCTCATTGAAAATCTGATTCTAAGCCTATGAGCCTGATTTGCAATGTCAAAATTAGTTTGGAAGCAAATTATTGTCCAATATTCAAACCTGAAGCCTGCAGTGCACATACACTGGCAATGGGTTTAACAGTGATGCAGGAGACATATTGTGATAAACTTTTGAAACGGACCTATTTGCATATTGATATATTCAGGGTTGTTCAATGAGGGTGATGGAATAGGAGTCATTTTAAGGAGTTTAATGGGATAATAAGACTTTTTTGTTTCGTTCCGGTTCATCATCTTGAAGGGATCCAGCTGTAATAAGCTGTGCCGCTGTCATCAGACATTGACATTGCTTCACGTGATTCAGAGGACAGGATGTCTCATTTGTATCCATTGTAAAGTTTGAGTGCACCCCTGTGGATGTTTGAGCATTGACTGATTGCAGAGGCAGCTCCTCCTCTGAGAAGGGTGACACTGCTGTCTATTAAGAAGCAGCAGCCTGAGGTAACAGCCCTGCAATAAATCCTAATGTGCTGACATTTATTTCACTCAGTATTTCAGGCTGCTATGTAGTTTGTGGTGTAGAGTTGCTGTTGTGGAACCTTTGGGACATATTGTCATAATAGTATTTCACTGGTTAATCAATCTAGTTGATATAGTCTGATATAGTTCTTACCTTTTTGAAAAAGTTTGTACTGTGGGACAGAATTATTTAAAGAGCACATCTGTGTTTTCTAGTTAACTGAAGCAGGGTCTCTGTAGCTTGATTTTTATACCTTAATGACACTGATTAAAACCAAAACCTGTGTGGAAGGTAGAAAAACACATTTCGACCCCCTTTTTAAATTTGAGAGCTATACAAACACCCTATACACATTTCTTATAGCCAGACTTTTCCTAATGTGACCCACAGCATACAAAAATGGAAATAAAATGCATCATGTTCACCTGGACAATAAAATAGTGACTGTGTCTTTTTTCCATAAGATTAATCAAACAGTATGGCTAAACACACATTTAATAATGACTAATGTGGAATTTATAATGTGAATTGGTGTAGAGACTAATTGTAACAGTATGCAAGGGTTAAAAAAGTGAAACATAGTAGCATAGTTTAGTAAATGGGCAGCAGTATTTAAAGTTGTGATTTGAAGAGTAACTCTCGTATGCTCATATAATGCTGGACTGGCAGTTTGATGGCAGCTGTAATGACAGAAGTAACTGTTAAGTGAACATAAAGTCTTTTCCATATAGAAGTCCATATAATTAATAACACGGTTGCTGTTTGTCTTTTTCCCTGTGATATTGACACATAATATTAAGATGTTCTGTATTTTACTAACAAGACCATGCCATTTGTACAGTATACAAAATAGTTTATTTCATTAAATGGAAGGAATTAAAGGGGTCGAGTGCAAGGGGATGAAAGGTGGTGATGTGTTGTGATGTGGGGCATGAGGCTCAGGGTGGGAGTGTGTCTCAATCAGCTTTGGCTTCATCATCTGCCAAGTTTAGCTTTAAATGATGAGGTGAGAGCAGGCTTCTTATGTAGTTGTGGTCAGCTTGAGTTGACCATTGGCTGATAATTGTATTAGTGCGGTCTGAGATTCCTCGTCTGGATGCTTTGGATGGGTTTGAAAGGACTTAGAGAGAGAGGCTGAACTTGTCAGTCTTGACATAATCAAACATGGCTGTACTTTATTTGTCACACATAGTTGTAAATTGAAATCCAGTCTCTCCACTTAACCCATCCCAAGTATTTGGAGCAGCTGGCAGCCACTGTGCAGCGTCCAGGGAGCAACTCCAGTTCTACGTCAGTGCCTTGGTCAAGGGCATGGTGTGGACAGCTCAGGTGGCTGATTGGAGACAAACTGTCCAACACCACAGTAACACTTGAATCCAAAGAAAGGTGCTGCAGCTGGATTCTTCATACTGGGTGATGTGGTTGTCATGGAAAAATGAATGACATTCCTGGAGGAAAGGGAATTATGCTGCTGTTTCAGCTGCATTTTACAGCCATCATCACCAAAGATCAAAGAGAACATAGTAGGTGTTAAAACCAGTGCCATTGAACTACAAGGTGCTGGCATTGGTAGAGTTTGATATGAGGGAAAAGATGGAGCTGAGGGAGCTATATTAGCTGTGACTGGAGGAAGTGAAGATCACGGGATGCTGGAATGGAAGGATGCATGTGTGGAGGTACAAAGTACAGCCTGCGGACACAGGAAAGAAAGAAATGAAGAATATGCTTGAGACAAACCAAACAGAGAGGGAGGCATGTGAGGAAATACAAACTGGCCTTCAGTGAGATTTGAAGAAATCTGTGGTTCTGTTATAGTGGACAGCATGATGACATCATCTATGTGAGGGCATGCTGGAATTTTTAAGTTGGCTATAGTGTATGTGTGTGGAGCATGTGGAGGGTCTGGGTCCTGGCCTGTCAAAAGTAGCGTTCCTTTGAGGAGTGGCAATGATACAGACCTATGTGTGGATGTGGTGGTGAAGGAGGTATCTCGGTACTGCTTGACTGAGTGCTATGGCTGTTATTTTGCCATGTGGTGCATGTAATGTTTTCAATAAAACGTGAGAAAAGTCTCTGTTGGCAAGCTCATCCATTTAATGTGTTTTTTAACAACAGGTCATCAAACATTCTTCTTCTACGCTACTTACTCATGTGGGTCTAAGCAATGTAACTGTACCACACAAGGCTGCCACCTAGTGGATGGAAGAGCTAATGGCTCCTATCACCACAGTGCAGATCAGAGGCGTAATGGCTAAACTGAAGGGTGAAGTTTGTAGTTGTTAGATTTTATATTCATATCTTCTCTTGCTTCACTCTGTCCTCATTTATGGTCTTTTTCCATTGGCACTGTTGGCCACTCCAAGTCACACCATGCTGCTTTGATTTGCATTACTATTGCTAGTTTAGACACAAACCAAAGTTGGAGCAAAGTGCACCTGACCCGCCTCCAAGTGGGTTGCAGTGGCATGAGATTGTCTTTGTCATTATTCAGGTTTAGGTATACAGTGCTGAAGAGGATGCTGCTTTTGCACACCTTCAAGTAGCCCTGCTTTAATGAAGATACAAATACCCGCTGTGCTAAAGTGATGAGCTGACTCTTACTTAATCAAGCCAAGCCAGCACATGTGTATGGAAAAGGGCTATTAGTGTGTTCCCTTGAGTTTAATGGTAGTCCACAGAGCACAATCTGTCAGTAAGTCCAGCAGGCAGCAGCAGAGAGCAGAGCAGCAGAAATGGATGAACAGGTGGTCTCTGACTCAGGATGGATTATCATCATCAAATGTCTGCATGCTGATCCAATATTGGCATGGAGAGAGGAGAGCAGAGTATTTACTCACATCCTGCCTTCAGGCAGATGTAGAATCAAACACAATCATCACAGATGTTGTTCTGTCTTTGTTTGTGGAGTTCAGGCCTGTTGAGAAATCACACTGCAAAGTTTACATCTATATTAGAATGAAGCTTCTCAGATAGTAGATATCAATATTATTCAGTTAGTTTTGTTCTTTACCCAGTGTGAACACTTTACACAAAATGAATATACACACACTTAGACTTTTATTTTGTGAATGTTAAAGGTCTTATTTAACAGCCAACATGTATAAGCTTTTAGCCAAAGAATGGACTTACAATAACATTTGCAGTGGCATACTGCTTGATGATGCAATGCATTGCAGAAAGCAAAAGGTGGTGCAACTAGTGACATGTCAGGAATATTCTGCGTTTGATGTTTTCCATGCACATGTGTACACACAGACAGGGGAGTGTTTTGGGAAAAAACTGAAAAGATAGCTTCTATTTGGCATTACAATGTAAAAGGAGTAGTTTGTTTTTTTCTGATATTTATTGGCTGGTATTTGACTTTCAATGGTGAATGAATATAAGTTGTCTGCAGCTCTCTATGGAACACCTCACTATTACTGTTTCTTATGTATCTATACCTGTAATACTATTTGTGAAAACACCAATACTGACGAGAAACACAAAACCAAGATACCTGTTGATACATAATATATCCAAACCAACAAGCTAAATAACAAATTATAACAGACAACCTATCTACAGTGGGGAGAAGTATTTGATACACTGCCGATTTTGCAGGTTTTCCCACTTACAAAGCATGTAGCTGTATTTTTTTTATAGACACTGTGAGTGACGGAATCTAAAACAAAAATCCAGAAAATCACATATGATTTTTAAGTAATTCATTTGCATTTTATTGCATGACATAAGTATTTGATACATCAGAAAAACAGAACTTAATATTTGGTACAGAAACCTTTGTTTACAATTACAGAGATCAGACATTTCCTGTAGTGCTTAACCAGGTTTGCACACACTGCAGCAGGGATTTTGGTCCACTCCTCCATACAGATCTTCTCCAGATCCTTCAGGTTTCGGAGCTGTCACTGGGCAATACAGACTTTCAGCTCCCTCCAAAGATTTTCTATTGGGTTCACGTCTGGAGACTGGCTAGGCCACTCTAGGACATTGAGATGCTTCTTACGGAGCCACTCCTTGCCCTGGCTGCGTGTTTTGGGTCATTGTCATGCTGTCATCTTGAACTTCTTCCATTTTCTAATAATTGCACCAACATTTGTTGCCTTTTCACCTATTGTCCTGTAGCCCATCCCAGCCTTGTGCAGGTCTACAATTTTATCTCTGATGTCCTTACACAGCTCTCTGGTCTTCTATCTATGTATCTATGTATCTATGTATCTATCTATCTATCTATCTATCTATCTATCTATCTATCTATCTATCTATCTATCTATCTATCTATCTATCTATCTATCTATCTATCTATCTATCTATATTAGCATTGTAAAGCATTGTATTATGTATGTGTATATATATATATATATACACTGACAGGAGTAAGACACATACACAGCTTTGTGACGCTGGGCTGTATGTTTTGCTCTAAAATGCTTGATAGTCTTGTGATTTCATTGTGCACAGATTCAAGGCACCCAGTGCCTGAGGCAGCAAAGCAAAACATAAGCAGAACATCACTGGGCCTCCTCCATGTGTCACAGTAGGCATGGTGTTCTTTTCTTTGAATGCTTCTATAAATATGGGGTCAGTGTGATTTCCCACAAAGCTCTAATTTTGTTTCATCTGTCCAAAGCACATTCTCTCAGAAAGACTGTGACCTGTCAACATGAATTTTGGCAAAGTCCAGTCTGGCTTTTTTGTGGGTCCCTCTTAGAGGTGGGGTTTTTCTGGCTCTTGAAGCCATGAAGCTCATTTTCATTCAGACAGTGACAGTTAGTGCAACTTGAAACTATTTTACCTTGAAGTTGAAGATCACCTTTTTTCTAATGTCTTCAGACCACTCTCTAGTTTTCCTTCTGTTTTCCATGTGTGTGCCACTGTGTCACACACATGACAATAACAGATCAGTGAGTTTGAAAGTTTGTCAGATGCAAACATGTTTATAATACTCAGAGACAGGATTATACTGCTCTGCCACAGTTCTAATAAATGAGAGAGCCAGAGTGTTTTTCCATGCAGGGCTGAAGCTGCTGTATGAGTGTCTGCAGCAGTCACCAGCTTTTCTCTGATGGTCATGTAGCCTTGTCCATTACAGGAGGAGGAGGTGAAGTTGTATTTTTTCACATAATTAGAATCTTGCAAAGAGTGATTGGTCTGATGGAAGAGAGCATGGAAATTGTATTACATCAGTTATGGTAGCAAAATGTCAAACCTCAATGATTTTACACACACCAACAAGCCTGTTTAGTGCTGTGGTGTTTGACCAAGCTGGTGGCTATTGTTGTGCTGGCACAGAGGTGATTGGGTGGAAGTGGAGGGAGGTAATTAAAGCACATGCTCAGCTGGAGGCCACAAAGCACAGATGTCAATAGAGGAGGGAGGGAGAAGAGAAGCCTCTTGAACACTCCACTTTGTTCATTCAGGGAAAAGATGTGATTTATGCCACACTTGGGTTGTGAAGGAGCTGTAATCAGAGACCAGCTGCTCTGAAACTAATTCATCAACAGTAAAATAATATTTATCAATGCTGGCGAGCTTCCAAACAGTATAGTAACTGCACTGATTGGGATCCATTGATCTAGGATCCTATCACAGTGGTTTCAGTGGGATGCTCTTGTGTCCCCATTGGAGTCCTGCTCAATCCAAACTCCCATCCAGCTCCTATAAGAGCATTATAATGTTCCTGTAATGCATGAACACTTTAAAAGCTCTTCACTTTGTTTAGGAGGTGGGATTAAAAATAATTCTGCTCGCAAAATTATGGCGTGTTTAAATGCTTTAGGTGATCTTGTCTAACAAATCAAAATAAAGCATGTTTTCAAGTCATGCAAACTAAATGTTCTTTTCACTTATTAAGGTGAATGAATGTATTTCCCCCCTAACTTTACTGAAAAACTGCACTTACAGAGACTCATGCCCACCAGTGTATTCGGGTTGTATCACAAGTTACACATTGTGAGAATTGGTGGACGACTCTGATCAAGGTCCACCATTTGGGACTGATGACTAAAGACCTCACAACACTTTTCTCATAGCTGTCAACCTTTGTCTCAGACAGCTCAAAAATCACAGTGTAAAGGGTTCTTTAGAGGGGAAATTGTTCTTTTTTTAACCCAAACGTTAACAAAGAGTTATAATGAAAGCTTCAGTTGGGACTTTAAGGGTTCTCTAGTCTTTATTAATGTTTTCACAATGGATGTTGAATACTTGAATCAACAATGCAGACACAATACAGAATTTAGTCAGAGAGTATGAAGTGGTTTATTCTACCAAAAAGTCCAGGTGCACAGAAACAGTCCAAGTGAGAGTTCAACAGAGTGAAGCTGGGTAGTGGGTAAGAGAGGGTTCCGGGGTCCATAATCCATGGTGGTATCATACACAGGCAGGGTGGAGTTCTGGATCCAACGATGTGACAGAAACCAGAAATCCATGCAGGAAATACAAGATTAGCCAACAAGCTAATTCAAAGGAGACGCTAAGACAAAAGCCAAGGCACACTACCACAAAGCTGAGAGGACGATCTGGTGATGACTGCAGGAAAGGACCTGGCTTTTACAATTTTTTTTCCACTGGTTTAGCTCATTTCTTGAAACAGAAATTACTTTCTCAAAACTCTAAGATCATTTGGCAGAACAGTCTTACAGTTCAGCACAACAACATAGTTCACTTGCAAAAGCTCATATCTCTCCCAAAACTGTTCACTCATGCTTCAATACTAAATTCCTTTCCCATATAAATAGTCAGTGCCACCAAAAGGCAAAAGATCCTTCTCAATTGCTTTGGCTCATTTCTCGAAACAGACTGGACATTCTCAACACTCTTGGTGCTTTTGCCAAAATAACCTGGATGGTTCAGCACAACACCATGGTTCACCTCCAAAAGCTCATATCTCTCCCAAAACAGTTCACTCATGTGTCAAAACTAAATTTCTTTCTCATATAAACAGTCAGTGCCCCCGAAATGCATCGTCCCTTTGGCATTGTGTGAGCACTGCAACTCAAAATGGTTAGATGTTTTGTCACTATGGCAGAGGACCGTTGAAATATCCCTTATGTCCACCTCTCAGTCTTAGCCCAGTCCTTCATTCACAATGGTTACTGTACTAGTTTTTTGTCTAGCTAACAGAATACAATTGTGTATAAAACTGAAAAAAAAAAATAGGACTTTACGGTAAGAGTACCCTCCAAGGTTTGACTTCACACATTGCACTCATACTGCCAAGGAAATTGTAACCATTTTTATTCACACACACGAAGTAACTTCCATACATCAGAGTTAAAAGAAAATGTATACAGCACAATATACTGTAATATAAACACATACACACAAAAAACAAGGAAAATTATATGTAGCCTACAGTGCTGTAAATAAAGCCGGAGATTCAAAACTAACATTTCTTCACTGGTCGCTGTCCTCACCCTCCCTCTCCTGGTCCTCATCCTCACCGTCCTGGCCATCCACACGCTGCTGGCCACAGATTCTCGTCCACATCACAGCGTATATTCTCCCTTGCGATGCAACGAAGGAAGAAACGGCATGCATGTCGCAACCATCCCCTGCACTGATCTCCTGTAATATCATCACACACAGCGTCCATTGCATGGAGCAAGGACCTCTGATGTTGAGTCTGATGCTCATACACTCTCCACCTCCAAGCGGAGAAAAACTCCTCAATAGGATTGAGGAAAGGAGAGTAAGGTGGTAGGAACACCATGACCATCCTTGAATGAGTAGTGAACCAGGCTCTGATGAGCGGGCCACGGTGGAAATTCACATTGTCCCACACTATTACATACTTTGGGAGGTGAGGCCCTACGAGACCTTTCTCATTTTCAGGGATCAAATCAGAACCGATGGTTGATAACATGGTCTATAAGTGGAGCCCGAATTTCATCTGGAACAGCATGGTGTCTTCTTGCTCCTCGACCTCGACCTCCTCCACCTCCTCCTCCTCCTCCTGACTGTCAATTAATCAATTTGTCAAATGTTCCAAGAGATTCATATATGATATTCATGGTATTAGGTTCTTGACTTATTTTGACAATTGAACAGACTATTTTGCATGTGATGACTTATAGAATGAAATGATGCTGACATGTTTTGGAGAGAACAACCATTAGACTGAGAATCAATCAATCAGTTTAGATCAACAGGATCTATTCACTTGGAAATTGTGCTAAATGTAGGCTAACTGTGCTAACTGTGGGCTACCTATACTTATTCATTTGCAAAGATGTACAAAGACATTTGCAAAGTGATGAAATCAATGAGAAATACAATTCTGTTGTGAACAATTGCCAAGTGGTTTGGAGATTTGTCCATGTTGTTTTGAGAATGTAATTTCTGTTTCAAGAAATGAGCCAAACCAATGGGAAAAAACTGTAACAGGGAGATGATGAGAAGATGAACAGCAGGTGTGTATGTGGATAGTGCAGGAAGGCTTCACCTCTGCCCAGCTCCAGACAAACACAGAACACCCACAAGAGGGAAGGGACCATAACACTAGGACCCTGACAGATGTGTCCATTAATAGTAATATTAATAAGCCTTTTGTCTTTATATTTAGATATCTCTTTTCTTGTAGCTGACAGCTTGCTGGCACATTAATCTCCCTTAAAACATCCAGAGCAGAAACACACATACTATACATACCGCTAACTCTTTAACAACACTGAAGAAAGCATCATGATGAAGTATTATCAATAATATTAATAACAGTTCAATTATCTCCTCATTAAAAGTGTTTATACCAAATTTTGAACCTTTGATGTGTTTAGAAAGCATCAATAGTGGATCTGACTGATCAATAAATGTGATTAAACCTTGATTCATGTTTCAGAGAGCAGAGAGAGTGTATGTTTTAGCTCCTATCACACAATATCATGTCCTATTTGACCTAAGACATGAAAATATAACATAGCAATAATGATGGAAATGAAACAGACTGCTAGTACAGGCTGTGTCTATAGACTGGTACAGACTAGTACAGGTTGGTACAATTGGATGGTGATGTTGGTACTCTCCCTGCTTCTCTCTGGGGAACCAGTGCTCCATGCTGTCACTTCACCTCAGCAGACGGCCTCGCTCAGCACCTGCTCCTCACACTGGGGGGAAGGCTGCTAGTGATAGTGATGGGGGGAGGGGGAGGCGAGGGCAAAGGGTGGCCTTTTGTGTAGTGATGGGGGAAGGAGTGTGTGTGTGTGTGTGTGTGTGTGTGTGTGTGTGTGTGTGTGAAAGTGTGAGGAGAGCTGACTGTACAGACTGCGTTTGCAGGGAGCGCTGTGCTGAACATGCCGCTCCACAGACAAAAGCATTCAGATGGGCTTAGATAAGCCAATTACAAGCATGCTGCACCCGTTGAGACCCAGTTCATACCTCTGTGTACTGGTGTGATAGTCGGCTGGTAGTTTGTTCTCCTTTTGTGCTGAATGATCATGTTGCAGCTGATTTTGAATGTTAGCATTTTCATCAGAGATGGCAAGCAACTAGGTCACTTTACCTCAGTACTGTAGGCTGTTGCAGTTTTTCAAAAAACATATAATTTTTCAATCTTTTCTGCTCTGGAATATTATAAATGAAAATGAAAAAACAACAACTTTGCACTTTCTCTCCTGATGGCATATTTATTAAATGACAACATTTTGGTGTGCAGACATTAATCAGGTGAATGAACATGCACCACAACAGTTCCATTTGATTACATCACTGGAAATGATCAGAGGACCTCAGAATTTGGGTTAATTTGAAAACATACAACCAGGTAATTTGGTAAAAAAGGAGGTACATTATATTTTTTACATCTATAAAACATCACACTGTTAAAGAAATAGAATATAGGCAAAATAACCAACATTCATTATCAAAGAAAAGTTCAGTTCTGTATGGCTGAAGGATAAAAACTGTCCCTCAGTCTGGAGGTGCTATAAAGTACAGTCCAATTCAACCCTCCAACAAGATCCACACAGTAACTCCAGACTGTTCAAACATCAGATCATTTTATTCATGAAATATTCCCTCACTATCCAACAAAGATTGAATTAATAGTAGATATTAGAACCAACAGAACATGTTTTTTGACTGCAGAATGACCCAACTGCAGTCAGTAATGATCTAACCAGACTGAACTCTGAATACTAGACTAAAAGTGAAACTAATGAGAATATCATAGTGTACATTGTTCAGGTCTGCAGAGTAAATAATGGATATTATGAAGTTGTGCTTCCATCTAACACACCTGTTGCACATTCAGGTGTGCAGAGATACATGTTTTCTAACAGCTGGTAACACCACAGCTTTGGACACAGAATATTGGGTGGATAGACTGTTAAGATACAGTTCCAGCATGTAAAACCACAAATCTCTCTCTCTCTCTCTCTCTCTCTCTCTCTCTCTCTCTCTCTCTCTCTCTCTCTCTCTCCAGTTCCATTCCCTCTATCTCCACCCTCAAATATTGCTTTATTGTTATTCATTATTTAGATCTTCTGAGTGATGCCAGACCTGATCATAGCCTCTTGCTGCACATGCACTCAGAATGTAGGCCTACTTCATTTGATTATGTAACAAACAGTGTCCAAACCAACGTGGGATTGCATGTACAATCCTCTCAGCACCACCGCGGCTGTCACATAAGAAAACGTTGCAATAAATCAACCAAAGACGGAAGCGGGCCTAAAATCACATCTTTATCAATTCATTGAGATGACTTGAGTCTACACACACTGCCTCCTGGCTCACACACACACACACTGGTTCCAATTGCTGAGTGAAAATGGACGCACTGATCTTTATGGCACAGGGAGGTCTGTATCCTTGGTTACTGATGGTGGGGCTCTGCCATGAACAGCAGCTTGGAGGGCTGTGATTGGAGAAGGCTACCTTCTACACTGCTCCCATTGGCTTCCTCGCCTCATTACATACAAAGCTCCCCCCTTCTGTACAATGGAGGGGGAGCCAAAGGGTGTTGTGAGGGTGTGTTAGCCCAATGTGCTGTCTGACAGGCTCAGTGTTTCAACATAGTCACACAGCAGGTCGGGTCTGTGGAGAATCCTGGATGTTTTGTTTTTGGGGCGTTTGAATTTCTACCTCGCTATCCAACAGAACTATTGATCATACAGGTTTATAGATTTGATATAGGAAGACATTTACAATATGTGTACAGCCAGAGAGAAACATACATTATACTGGATGTGGATGTTTGTTTTTTCCTCTTAAATATATTTTATATATATATATATATATATATATATATATTTAGATAGTACAGTGCACTTTTACTGCCACTTTTTGCACACTAAGTATTTTATTATTATTCATTTCTTATATTTGTTTAATTCTATCTATCTATCTATCTATCTATCTATCTATCTATCTATCTATCTATCTATCTATCTATCTATCTATCTTTTTCTGAAAACTTTTCTTACACATGGATGTCATGCTTGGATTCATAATCCGTTATTAAATATATTCATGCAAAGATGATATTTACTGAATATCAACAGCAAAAATTAGGAGGTTAAAAAAAGGTCAGTACAGTCACGCTGCAAACACAGAAAAGAAAAGCATACTGTATATGTTCATTTATCCCAACACACACACACACACACACACACACACACACACACACACACACACACAAGTTTATGTGGAGCCTATTTAGAGCTCTTACTACACTTCAATTAGAGGCACAGATACTCAAAGAGGTTGTGTTGTGTAAGGAGGTAAGCTGTCATTTTTTACATTTCTAAATTAAAACTATAAAAGTCCATTGTTATCCTGCCTCAGCACCCTCCCACGTTACACTGTGGCTTTGACTATAAATAGATAGTGAGGTACTTTGCAGTTGCACAACTACTCAGCAGCTACAGCAGCAGGTGAGTATGGCAGAGGAGGAGCTGCCTGTAAGACAATACTGAGGGCTAACACACATAATAGACGGCTCGTTCCTGGTACCTAAACACATTGTTAAAAGCCGCTTGATAACGCTTATGAATTACCACTTTGTTTATCTGATGCTTGGGAGGAATAGTGAGCAGTGAGCATCTACTTTCACACAGGATCTGTTTTTTTCTGCTGGATGATCTGAACAGAGCTAGGTGAGTGATTTCTAACATCACACTGAGACGGGCTCACACAATTTGTTGACATTTTTTCACATTCAGCGCCATTTGCAGACAGGTACACCTACCGCCCCTTTTATTGTCCCCCACTCTCTAACTGCGCTGTTTTATTCTGAAACTAAAGCAGCTGTAAAAGGATGAATGGATTGAATAAAGCGTTTAAATGATGATGTTATATTACGTATCGGCTCATAATAAAGAGGTGCAGTGATAATAAGAACGGGGGCAGATGGGATGGTTATTTCTTTGTAAACAGCCATCATTTTCATATTTTTGTTACAGTATTGTGTTATTAAAACTATGAAATGTGTTTATTATTGTAAATGGTTCGGTGTATTAGTCATCAGCATCATCATCATCATCATCAGCATCGAGCGCTCATAATGCCTACAGCGGCTCTAGTCAGTTATCCGACAGTGAGAGGAGAGAGGCAGCAGGCGGTTCACGGCATCATTTGTTTTTCAGGCTCAGTGTAGAATCAGCATGGAGACTGTTTGGAGGTACAATAGTACAATGATCGTCAAATATACTCTTACTTGATCTGTTGGGAGAACAAAGTTAGCTCCATTCAGGTGTTCTATAAGAAAAATCATTCCATTGTCTTTTATGACTCATAGTGCTGCTACATGCTACAATGGCTACACGTTCCCTCATGTACATCCTCTTATCATAAATTAAAGGCATCACTGACTTCCACTTCATATTTTTTTTTACACTTTTAAGTCCCCCCCCCCCCCCCCCCCCCCCCCCCCAGTCTTTTCTTTTCAAATGTAGAAATGTGGCTAAATCATTATTTATGTAAACTCATGTTTTATTCATCTTTTTGTTCATACCCATTACAATAAATGTGTCAGAAGAGTCAGTGTAAAATGTCTTCAGTCCCAGTTAGTTGTTAGTTAGTTGGTTTAAACATATATGTGATAACTATGTGTTGTTTATACTCTCACATGTCACTGAAAGGCATTTTAAATATAATACACATGCAGAAGACAGAACATGTGTCTATTTATCAGATTTCCTTGTTTTGAACCTGTACTGTAAATTGTATTAACATTTGTGCATTTATGGGATGTTATGTAACTTAATCTACCAAATTACAGAATAATTCTTCTCATCCCACAAATCCAAGCACACACTTTCTGGATGTTTCTTGCAACTCCATAACATCTGTAGTTGTGGACTATGAAATAGAATAAAACTAACTCCATAACTTAAACTGATTGAAAATTACTTTTCAAAATATTTTATGATTCAAATGCTAACTTCATAAAGCTGATTAATTAATGATGTCATCAGCCTCCTTTTTTGTCACTTCACATTAAAAACATCCTGTGTTCTCCACACTGAAAAAACTTCAAAACCAACTTTTAATGATGCATTTAGTGTGTTGATGTTGAGATCTGCCTGAAAATTAACTAACGCCACTTCCTGTCTAAGTCTCAGTAGTTACTTAGTTACTAGTTCAAAGTTGAATTCTAAACCCTTTTCAATGGCCACTGGGCTCTGATGGGTTTATGACTGCTCATTATTTGACTCATCATGTTGGATACAGTATATAGTATTATAGTATATAATAAATATATTCATACACTCTTGTGTAGAAGTAGATGTGAGTGTCTCACTAGAAGCAGTCAGGACTTAATCATTGTTTTTGCTTGTTTACATCACATATATTTGTTGTGAGGTTTGTGATTGTGTTTTTAGCTTCCATTTATTTCATCACAGTATTAAAATCATCCCACAAAGATAAATCCCAGCTGAGTGCAGGACAGGAAACTATTGTAAACTATTGTCATCCAAGTTATACACTACTTCTACAGAGCCGACTTGACTAAAGAAGTACTTTCAGCTCCATTACTAGTATATGATAATGCAACACTGACATCAATACCAGCTGACCTGATGCTGATTATCGAACTCATTGATTTCCATACTGCTTAGAGAATGAATCACTATAGAGAACCAGTATATGAACGGTCAAAGTAGAAAGAAATACAATTGAAAATATCCACTCAGTCAGAGCTGGATATCACTGTCCATCCTACTGTTACTGCTGCTTTAACAGGTGGCTCATCATTGCTGCTCTCATGCATTTATAGTGGGCTTTCCCCTTTGCATAATGTTTCATGACATGCATCTGTGTGAGCTGAGGTGATTGTTAGAATGACCTGATGTGACACAGTAGCTTCTACTATACGTATGTGTTTATGCTTGAGGAGAACAAGAGGAGAAACTGAATGTTTTCCTGCTGTGTTCACAAAAATGACTGATATGAACAAGCGTAAAGGGATGTGAAAGCACTATGCTTTCACATTCAAACACAGATGGGACACTAGACATAAACTACATACTATATGTAGTTGATGTCTAGTGTCCCTCCATGTTTGAAGCTTCCAGTTGTATCAGTGTGTTGTTTAATAGTATCACTTGCCAGAGTCTGAAATGTTCAGATGTTAGTCACATACTCACACATGTAGGTGTTAGGCCCTTGGTGGAGCACCCTGCCACTTCTCATTGGCCTGTGTATCTGTCTATATTTATCTCTCCTCTTCTGTTGTATTTCACACACTCTCATGTTCATTATGTACAACTGATGTCACTTCTTCATCTCAAGAGACTGCCGAGGAACAAATCAACACATGCAGGCGAACACCTCCTTTTCAGTTTTCTTCTTTTCCACATTTAAGAAAACATTGACATAAATTGCTCAGAAAAAGAAATAAATAGAAGGAAGGAAGGGAGAGAGAGAGAGAGAGAGAGAGAGAGAGAGAGAGAGAGAGAGAGAGAGAGAGAGAGAGAGAGAGAGAGAGAGAGAGAGAGAGAGAGAATGATGACTACCTGACAGGTCAAACTTTTCAAAATGATGAGAAGGTTATGAAGAAGAATAGATAATAACACCAACATCAGTTATAAAACTATCAGTTGTTGTTCCCATTGTACTTATGTATGAGTGTGTTTGAGTATGGAGATGTGTTCTTGACTTGGAGAACACATATTGGGGTTAAATATTCTAAATGCAAGGATCACTGATACTTAGCTCTTCTGGACCCTATTCTGCATAACTTGCACAGTTATCATTAAGTGATGAATATAACTGTCACATGGCCTCTGGTGTCAGATGTGAATGTTCTACTTTAATGTCTTCTGGTTGTCCCCTGGCTCCTGGTCAATGAGCTTTGATCTCCTCTCAGTGGATGAAGAGGTCAAAGTGGTTTTGGTCTGCTGTTCATTCAGTCTGCTGTTCATTCAGTCTGCTGTTCATTCAGTCTGCTGTTCAGGATCCTTGTCAAATTCACGGATGTAGTACATTAGTCATCATAGTGTACATCAGTGAAATGACAGCTGTCACATGTGATGTTATGATGATGTCATACACCACTACAGTCTTCTTCTCAGAGGGGATGCTGTGTTTAGGGTGAAACTGCAGAGATCTTAGATCTGTCAAAGTTTCCTTTAAACTACTCCGACTCCTCCACAGCCACATGCTGCATCTTTTCTATTCAAGACATTTACAAATGGAAAATGAGACATTTGTAGAGTGAAAAGCTGCTACCTAAAGTGACAGAAACATAGATGTTTTAGTTTGACCCATCCGCTAACATGGAGGGGGCGGGACTTATAAGCTATTCTGCAGCCAGCCACCAGGGGGTGATCAAAATATTTTGGCTTTACTTTTTGGGAGCTGTCCAGTTACCCAACTTTATATACTGCTTATGCTCAATACTGACAAAAGCTACATTTTGTAATGCGTTACAAGTATCAGTCTTAAAGTAATCCATTACTGCCCAACACTACTTCTGACAGTAAAGTCTCACTGTGTGGAGCCTCTTCTGGTATTTTGATTGTTGGTAACTGTTGACTAGCAGTGTCAGGGAAACTTCTCCAACATCATCAGGTTGTCAACTTGTAATCAATTTAAGAAAACGTACTAACAATATTGCCTTCATAACTCTGCTGCATCATAGTCTATCATGTTATCATGTATGGTGATGTAGAACCAGATTATATAGAACTATAAATAACACATGCAGAGGATTGTGCGGTCTTGGTTGAGGCTTAGAGACAGTTTCTCTTTAACTATGAACTCAACGTTTAATCTTTTAATGTGCTTTTTCAAATTAATCAATAACACCTGCACTCTGTCTCAGAGTGTGTGTTGTGTTGTCTTGATATTGATCTGTGTCACTGATGCCTCCTGAGTCTTAATCCTCTTGGTGACCTCACACTGCTCTCCTCTAACACAGATGAGCTGTTAGGACTCAGCTGTTTGTGTCTGTTTTTCTTCTCTCGTGTCTTTCATCAAGTATTCTCTGCTTCTGATTTCATCTGGGTCAGAGTGACTCCTGTAGTTCCTGGGTTGTTCTCTAGCGCTCACAGCAGCAGAGTGGTGCTGTGTGGATGGGAGGGGAGGATGGAGAGGAGGATGGAGGCTTGACTGATAGACATCCAGCTTCCTCTAGCCTCCACATCAGCGCACAACAGCTTTTAATCCCACACAGGGCCCGATTAATTTTAAAGCCGCTTTCAGTCCTTAAGCTCACTTTCAGCACTCTGACACACGCTACCATGCAGGCACAAATGTAGATACTATGCTTAAGTGTGTTTTTTTATTTTCATAAATGCATTTCATAAAAAAATAGCTTTATATTTTGTAAAACTTTAGAATGGTAGGTGTATGCACTGTGGGTGTTTGCATGTGTTTGCAGATAGATATATTCTCTGTAGAGTATATGATGTCATATGTTCTCATAGCAGCTGGTTGAATCTCTGATCTCTGACCTCACAGCAGCTCAGTCTAAAAACATATTTAACCTTTAGAATGTCCTGAGAGGTCGCGCTGCTAACCACCAGAGGCTAAATCATAAAATACAAATGTCTAATAGACTGTTCATATATATTCTGTGTCCACTAACAATGCTGACTTGATAAATATTGTTTTCTGTCTGTGGCAGTGTACCACAATTACACTACACAGCTGTATTCAACAGATGTTTTTGAGTTCATTAATCAGTCATGCAACCAGACCACCATAGATACTACTACTATTGCAGATGCACCATATTTAACCCTTACATACTGTTCAGGTCATATTTGATCCGTTTTGACATTAGACAACTGTTAAAACACCCCAAATGTCTTTTACTCTGAAGTGACCCAAAATGCACTAAAATGAAAATATTATAAAATATTATACTTTTGTATACAGTAGATGCAACACATTTTTGTCCATTGAGTGTGTTCTGGGTCAAATGATCTCTGTATCTATTGACATGTGTTTATGTTAAATGAATAGTTCATAGTTTGAATCATTCTTTTTATGATGTAGCAGTGAAGACTGATGGCTCTAATGATTATACAATAAACCCCACAGTTCATTTTCACTTTACATTAAATACATTTCCATCATTATTGCTATGTTATATTTTCATGTCTTAGGTCAAATAGGACATGATATTGTGTGATAGGAGCTAAAACATACACTCTCTCTGCTCTCTGAAACATGAATCAAGGTTTAATCACATTTATTGATCAGTCAGATCCACTATTGATGCTTTCTAAACACATCTGTGCTTCAACATTTGGTATAAACACTTTTTATGAGGAGATTCTTAGACAGGGTCAAAATGAACCCAAAACTATATACTGCGAGCGTGCAGAATATGAACAGTATGTAAGGGTTAATAGATTGACAGAGAAATTAGTTTAGGTTAATTGAAAGATGGAAGAGATTTGAGTGCTCTTGAGAAATTTGAGTGAATACATATTGTGTTTTGTAAAAACTATTCCAAAAACATGACAGTATGATGATATATAGTGATCTATAAGTCACATGACTGATTCATAGGCTGTGTAACAAATACCCGTGTTTTAATTTTGCTGGACTGAGCATTGCACTCCTATATAAACGGTTGTTTTAAGTATCAAAAATGATGCAGCAGAGATTTTTTCTTTTTTTATTCCATGCACTCGACCTCTTGGTATATTGGGGTGTGTTATGTTGATGTAGCCTGGAGATTCTAGCCTCCAGCAGAGATGAGGAGTGGGTTCTGCTAACATCACTTCTTCTTACTCCACACCACTCATTTTCAAACTTGTAGCCTTCAGCTCCAACCGACACAGACTCAGTACAAAGAAGGACTTGTAAAACTTTTTCACACATGTAGTAGTTCTCCCTTAAACACGTATATGTAGGAAATATCTGTTATCCATTAAAACCCACTCTGGCCTGAACCTGACTACTACAAAGTTACAAATAATGGAGTGATTGTCTCCAGAGGCAAATGGTGCATGATCATCAGGAGAATCCAATGCATTCACACACACACACACACACACACACACACACACACACACACACACACACACACACACACACCGATGGCAGTCTTCAGAAGCAATTAGGGGTTCAGTACACTTGGACATGTGAACTGGAGGAGCCAGGAATGGAACAGCTGATCTTCCAATTAGTGGATAAGCCACTCTACCTCCTGAGCCAATAATAAGGATGAATACTTATTATTTTGATGGCCTGTTTTTCCTTCAGTGTCTCCATCTAGACAAATTGAACATTTCAGCTCAACTACTAATAAGGTTGAATAACAAGATAGTCAGTTTGGTGTAAAGGACATGGCAGCATTCATACATCTAGTGCTGTACCTTCACTGTGGGAAACAGCAGAAACAATAACACTGTCAGAATATGGTGTGTTGAGACTATTGTGGGTGTATTATGAATATTTAGTCTATTCTATATATATCCCGAAGAGTCTCTGGACAGGAAGCACACACTGGTAGTTCCAAAAATACAACACTGATATCATATGACAGAATGATCATACTCTCAATGTTTAGTAACAGAATAAGAGAAAAATCATATGTCACTATATGATAAGTTAAAATAAGATAGATTAGAGGTAGTGGAATATTTTAAAATAATATATTGATGTTAGACATTAGAGCCTGACAGGGTTTATATCAGTCAACCAATATTATGGGCTGATATTGACTTATCACAGATGTATGAGTATCTGTGTTTATGCCGTCTGATATGTGCCGATATTTACAATTATATAGACAGCATATTTATATATATTTGATCAGTTCAATTATTGATTAATTCAAGTTTAATAGATGATAGTAATAATAATTATTATTATAATGATAACTTTATTTGTGTAGCACCTTTCATACAATAAATGCAGCTTAAAGTGTTTTACAACAAAAGAAAATACATACACCAAGCGCTTTACATAAAAGGAGCATAAAACAATGTTAAAAAGGAACACAATATTAACACCATATTAAATTCTAAGTGAAGTTTACTGTTTCAGTTCAAATTATTAAACTACAATATCAGAGCCTCCATTACACATCTTTTCAAATTTGAGGGATCATTGCAATAAATGTGTTTATGTATATATTCTGTATATATAAGATTGTTGGTCCATATCGGAATTGTTTTACTCCCAAATATCGATATCCGCATCTGACCCAAAAATCCAGTATGGGTCGGACTTAGAAATAACATGAAATAATATTAAATAAATATTAAATTAAGCTCACTGTAAATTCACTAAACATACCACACACTGTATATTCTAACATGGACATTGTATGAATATTTTATAGGCTTATATCAAGAACAATTTTTATATTTAGACTAGTAGTTATTTTTTTGCACACACAAATGTAATTGATTAACTAAGCCACTTAATACTAATTTAAATTGTTCTTACATACATGTATATTCTCAGCTGGTGGAACAAATGTCTCTTAACTCAATCATTATTTTTCATTAGGAAGTGCCAGCTTTACACATAGAACTGCTGCTGTCGTGGATAGTAAACCACAGCGCTGGACAAGGAGGCAGCCTTCACCCCTCTTGTCATGTGACGTCTAATGACATGAACTCATCCAAAGAGTTTAGAGTAAAAGTGTTAACTTAACATGGGCTATATCCAAAATGATTCCCTATTAAATGATGATGATTAGTAAATGTCCCAAATCTCACATTTCTGTTTGCTGGTAACTATTGAGTGCCTGTTATATAAGGAACAGTGAATTAATGATTTCAGACACAATCAAGGTTTTAGTTCATTTCACTGAGCACTTTGAGCTACAGAGGAAGAGGAGCTGTGGTGCTGCAGACTCTCGTGTTCTCAGCGACACATCTGCTACACACTGCTGCTTTGACTGAACAATCAGCCGCGAGGACATGTACTACTTGTTTTTTTGTAATCAAAAATAGTGTTTAGTTGATCACTCCTGTGTGCACCTGGAACTGCAGAGCCCACGCTCTCACTTTTATCTGCCCTGTCAGCACTTGTGTGGCCGTGCCAGCATCTACTCAGCACTAAAGGCTGACTACCAGCAGCTTCTGGAACTTCAAGCTGTGATTTCTGTACACCCTCAATCTGCCAGCAGACCTTAAAGTGTTGTATCAGGAGACATGAGCGTATTAAACATTTTACCCTACATAGTAATGGGTCATCTGTCTCTGAAAGAAGAAACTAAGGAAAGTATTGAATGATCCAAACTAAGACTTTCCAGATGTCAAATACAGTTACAGTATTTATTACAAGTCCTTAAAACAAATAAACATTGGAATCTGTTTCTCTTGCTGTAATGATTCCTCCTGTTCATACTGACCATTAGAAGATCTCTTCATAATACACTTACAATGGAAGTGATGGAGGACTAAATCCACAGTCCTCCTTCTGTGTAAACATGGATTTAAAAGTTGATGTGAAGCTAATATGAAGCTTTAGTCGTGAGTCAATAAGTGAGTTGAAAAGCAACTAAATGAATGTTTGAGTGTCAGTGTCACTGGACAAAAGCAGCAGTTCTGTGTCTTTTTGGTCTCAACACAAACACAGATAACTGCACACTTTCACACAGTCTCTCAGAGTGTTGAAACAGTTTTTCACAAGAAAAGTGACAGAAACACAAGTGGGCCTATCGAACACAAATGTTCAGTGTTGATGATTTAATCCAATTTAATAACAAAGTTTAAAGACCGTGTAAAGTGAATTCAGACATTTTCTTCTAAACACATTAAACAGGTCATAAATGTATTTCTAAAAAAAGGTGTAAAAAGCAAAAGTGTTCAGGATTTAGTGGGTGGGTCTGAAAATCATGATTAGCATAAGCTAGCAGCTGAGCTAGCAGCAGAAAGCTCTCAGACGTAGCGCCCGTGTTTCTGGTAGAGGTGGTGACTTTGACAGGTGACACTTGGTAGGGGGCGGGGTTTCAGCGAACTCGGCGGCCACGCCCACAGCGTTTGGTAGCAGAGAAAGAGGCTGATTTTTACACAACTTTGAAGCCTAATTTCATATATTTGGTGATTTTTTTAATCATTCAAATTTGGCAGGGTGGTTAACAACACACTTTTCTGTGGTATGTCAAACTCAGAACACATATTTATTCTTACTTTACACAGACTTTAAATGTGTAATGAGTATTATAAATGGACACATGCATATTGCTTAACATATGAATGCTCATTCAGCCCTTAAACAACACGTCAGCACCAACTTCTCTCCTGATATGAGGGACACATACAGAGTATTAGAGTGGTTTAATACACAGTTCACAGTTCAATATCACTCCATGTTATAAAGTTTTTCAGGGCCTGGTCACCCAACATGACAAACTGTATAACTGTATAGTGACATTCTGTACATTCTTTTCAACTGTCATTCACATACAATCTGGCATCAGACCATAGTCAAATCATATCAGTACTGACTTGCAATCATTAGCTAGTCAGTTATGTTGTCTACCTCTGCTGTGTTACCTAGCATAGTTTATGCTGCATGTGTTGCACAGATCTTATGCTGCTGTCTGTGGCCTGGGTACAAGGTGGATGTCACTGCTTTTGCATGTGTGTGTGTTGTTGGTGGTGGTGTCAGGCTCTTATAATGATGTGATTTTTAAAAGAAATTTAGGGCTTGGGCAAGAAAACATAAACCCTGAAAGTGTGAGGAACCTATGTTTGTGTAAAGATTATTATTGGGGCCTGAACATGACACCTACTGTAATTCCATATTTAATTTTTGAAAAATTGTTTACAACTTGTGTTTTATTCTGTGTGAATCATTGTGGTTTAAAATGTATATAGCTGTGGTTGTGTCTGCCAGCTCATGGATCCATATCACACTGTCCTTCCCCAGTCAGATGACTATTGTAATTATCAATACACAGTACAATGTGCCACAAGTTGGGTGAGCATTCTGATGGAAGGCCTGTATTAATATAAATAATGTAATAACCTATCATTACGACCTGCAGAGAGTATGAAGCTGTGCCATCATAAATCCACTGGGCTTCATGACAGGCGACACTTTTCCCCTGCTCTGACTTCATCAATCCTATTCTCAAAGAGCAGATATTCAACAGTCTACTGTACTTCCACTTTCTGTGATAAAACTGGGACTTTCCTGTTGAAGCTTCAGTTTCTGTAGGAAGATTTATTTTTGTGATGGTGAAACTGATAACAAAGATGCCAGCTACAGCTTAGAAATAGATAAAGATCCACAAAGCAGATTTACCGAAGAGGTTAAGACTGATATCAAATGTGGGCTATTTGGGAGGATTGACTAGAAAGAGACTTTTTTTTTGTTTTAGTTTTATTCTTTTTATCTTGACCCTCTGTGGCGCTACCAGGGATGGGCACAAATACATCAAAATGTATTTCCAAATAAAATACCAAATACCCAACTTAAAAATGTATCAAAATAAGCTACAAAATACAGCAGCCAAAAAATTTATCAAAATAAAATACTGTATTTAAAAAAATTTAACAAAATACTTATTTCCCCAAGGCAGTTTTTTAAACAACCTTTCTCTAATAGCCTTTTTCATCTATCCCTTCACTTGTACACTACCTGGAAAAACATCTGAAAGCAAGAGACTCCTCCCATAATCAGTCAACAGATTAGATATGCTGACCCCTCATGTTAGAGACATGATCCCAATATAAACCTCTGCCCTGAGAAATGTTCCTTAAGTATACTTATTTACTCTCTTGGTGTAATAGATTACTATGAATCAGTGACAATAAGACAAATGGATGATTTATTTAGAAATTTTAAAAAAAGCGACCCTTTCAGTTATTTAACACCATCACTACCAAACCTATGGTGAGTTTAATCACAGTTGAATAATTTTGTATACACCTGAAACTGGTGTGTGCACAACCTCTATCAGTGTCAATACAAAAAAAAAATCTGGTTGTCACATTAATACCATCCAACAAGTTAAGCCAATTAGAAGCCAGTAGTTATGACATTATCAATCATTTCTTATTTGAAATGTGCAAGAGGTTGGAAATGTCCTTGTTTGAGATAGGAAATGATCTTGTCAAGTCACCATAGCACTGAAATATTTCATAGGTCAGAGAACATAGACACATTTAAAGTCTAGAAAAAAACTGTAAAACAGAAAAATGAAAGAAAAATAGCAAACTCAAGTGTTGCTATCAAAGCTTGTGAACTCAAGTCCTTGTGTGAGCAAAGGAGTATGTGTAACCTTAGCCACCTTAGCTAGTGGTGTCTCCTCAGTTGATGCCTTTAAGCACAACCAACTTCTCAAACTGTGTTGCATTCAGACGACGCCTATGGGGCCTGTTAATCAATCCAGCAAAGGAAAATATAAGCCCGCCCGTAGCGTGTGGAATGTACATGCCCATAGCAAGTGTGAAACAGTGCCAAGAATTCCCAGTGGCTGAGAGCGGTAACACGGGGGCTTGACCATGCGAGGGTACCACAGACAGACAGATAGATAGACAGATAGATAGATAGATAGATAGATAGATAGATAGATAGATAGATAGATAGATAGATGCCAGAAAAACAGTTTGGAGTATGGAAAGTAATGTTAACAATGTGATTGTATGTACTTTTTCTGTCTTGTCAGTCTCCATTGACTTGTGTTTGTATAGGCCATGTAGTTGTGGTGATGTAAATGCCAAAATAAAAAAACACAAGTCCCTCCCCAGTTTTGCACCACCCCCTACCTCTCTTGAATATTTAACAGTGCCTTTATAATTATCCAGTCAATCAGATGACAGTTATCTTAATAAAAAGTATTTGTCCTTAAAGCATTTTTTGAGACACTATGTGTGTAGTTGAAGGTTATGAAACAATGTTGCTTTAAATAAATAATTCTTGCCATGCAGTAGCCTGTATTTACTGTTAATAAATCTGATTAACTGATTGTCAGAATGAAGGCCATCTGATGGATGGTGATGTTGATCATGTTTTCTTCACCTGCTCTCATCTGTTGTGTACAGGTAACATGGCTTTTAACAGGCTGAGGTAGAGAGGGAGCAGGTTCATTGTAAACAGATGATGGAGGATATTGCATGTGCTGTGTGTGTGTGTGTGTGTGTGTGTGTGTGTGTGTGTGTGTGTGTGTTTGTGTGTGTGTGTGTGTGTGTGTACTGACATGGCAGCACAGTTGGCGGTAGGGCAGTTGAAGGGCGGATTAACACCAGTCCAATGGTATCACTGGTCATTAGATGTAAACAGTTGGTGCTAGTTCACAGCTGTGGTCTGTGATATAAACTGTTGAAAATCAATGGCTGGCATGTCTGTGATGTCATCTGTCTGTCTCACAAAGGAGGCTTTGAAGCCTGGTTTGATTTTACCATTAGACCTTGGGAAGTTGAGTTTAGATGTGGTCAGCCGGGTGGAGCTAAAGAAGTATGATTGCACAGCTACCACCACGGCTGACTGTGATAGAATGAGATACGCTCAGTCAAGCAAACATGATATCAATATGTGCATATCACAGATATATCGGTACTGGCGTGCATTTTTTCCACCGATATGCAAACTTTTTTATAGAACATATGCAGAAAATGATGTTTGCTGTGATTTGGACATGGTGTCATTACATAGTTTGTCCAGCAGAGCACGCTTCTACTCTATAGGCAGCATGAGGGGCGAAACTAGCGTCAGAGATCACGGTAGTGCGGACTGGAGTCTCCATAGTAAGTTATCATGAGTTTGTGAAATACATACTGAGAAGTTATTGAACAATGACTCCATCATTTCCCCTTGTCAATATAACTAATATAACATTAAGTCCATCCCTGACGTTTTTACATGTTCACTATGTTAGCAGTTACAGTTTATCAGTACAGTCAGTAATGTAGCAGACTGAAAGGTTAGTATTAAGGCAGCTTTCTGGACTGTCAGTCTGTACAGTGTCAATGTCACTGTGTCAAATGTAACAAAAATCAAGTGTCTCAAAAGAAAAAAAGAAATGAATAAAAGTAAATCAGACTAATCTTAACTGGCCTAACTCAGGATAACTCAAACTTAGGCAGGCTTAGGGTTCAAACCAACATCTCTCCCCTTAAATAGGCCATCCAATCCATCATATGATAATGTCACTTGTATCAGTTAACATTGTTTACACACAATGCATTGTCCATAACATAGTCCTCATTAGAAGCCAAAAGAAATCCCTCCATACTTGGTCATAACTGGTGATGTCAGCAATACTTCAAAAACCCCTCTAGTCTTGTCTCAGGGGGTCTTATCTTTAGGGTGTACCAGCAGAGATTTTAAGGTTCTCATGGTGTTGATATATCCTATTGGACCTGCTGCACCTCCCTGTGTCTATCCTCCTCTTAACTTATAAGATGCTGTGCATGGAAATAGCTCTCTCTCTCTCTCTGGAATTGACTCAGTTGTCTTAAATCTTTCCCCAATGTAAGGCTACTTGTAATAATTTGACCAAAGTCCGATAACTGATGCATCTTCATTTGTTGATGAGGACCATGATGAAGATTTTTTTACACATCAAAACAACATTTATAATTCTTTATATTTTATATTGAAGTGATTTTCAGAATGGGTAAATAAGATATAAAAGATTTGAAACAAGAAACACAACCTGACCATGAATTTCCAGTGTTACATACAACAGGCAGCACTGGAAATGTAAAATATTTTCATCCTGAGCTTTAAATAATGTCTCATCCAGCATCCACATCATTGATTAAACCCCATCATTTAATATGACTGCTGCACTGCAGCAAGTGTTCCTTGGGTTGTAGACCAGCTGGCTACTAGTCATAGAGCTGGAGGTCCAGTCCCATGCTCCTCTATATATGGATATATACAGCGCCATTCTTTTTTTAACACGATGTTGTCCTTTATCTCTACAGCTGTTGCCATGACAACAGACGAGGCGGAGAGTCACCAGAAGAAGCCGAGGCAGCAGGAGGAGGCCGGCCAGGACGCCCGGCCGCCCTCACCGGAGGAGGAGCAGCTCCGGCCTCGAAACCGCAACTCTGCCGGCCGCGGCCTCTCCCGCCTCTTCTCCTCCTTCCTGAAGAGACGCTCGCAGTGTGAAAGCGAGGCGGGAGAGAAGGAGGAGAAGGAAGAAGAAGAAGAAGCTAAAGCCCCCATTGCTGACCCTGAACCTGAACTGAGGACAGAGGGAGAGGTCGCCCTGGATCAGCACTCAGTCAGCAGTGCTGAGGCTCAGGTCAGGATACATGCTGTGATATCAGCCATGCAGTTTCCCTGCATGGCTGCTGTTCCAACTGCAACCACATGCTACTTATTGTTATGAAATTCGGGATTTCATTAATGAGTCTGCTTTAGTGTTTTAATGCCCCACTTTCATGACTTAGTCATTTCATGTATCAGGTGTATCAGAAAGTCTGATTACACACAAGTTACTACATCCTTCGTGGTCTATGAAAGTAGTTTCTACAGGGTAACATTGGTTTGATAGGATTTTCCTACTTAACCAAACATCTAATTCTAATATGAGTGATGATAACACAACTGATTTAGCAGACTGTAGACTGCATTGTAATCAAAGTGTCTTTGCCAGGTTGTCCAGGTAGAGAAGAAAGAAGTGGAAGAAGAGGAGGGGGAGAGTGGAAAGGACAAAGAGAACGACAAGGAGAAAACAGAGGAAGCTGCCCTGGAGAAAGAGGAGGACAAGGAGAAGGAGTGTGGGGAGGGGGAGGGGGAAGGAAGCAGTAAGGAAGGAAAGGAGGAGAGGATCACAGAGGAGGAGGCCAAAGCTCCCAAAGCTCCACGTCGACCCAAGACCATGCAGATTAAAGTCACCCTGCTGGACGACACTCTGTATGAGTGTGAGCTCGAGGTAAAAGACACACACAGCTGCTGGAAGTCTGTGTCAAACAGTGACATTCTTTTGTTCTTTTATTTCCATGATTTTTTTCTATTTTTCTTTTGATTACCAATTTGTGGTCACTAAGCCTGTACTTTGGGTAGGATCTGTATCTGCTTTCTATGTCTGACAGGTTTGATATTCTGCCAATTCACAATCTCTTTTTAGGGCCAGATAACATTTTAATCTACTTTGGCTTTTATTTTTTCTTTACAATGTTCCGAATAGGTATCTTTAAGTTGCATTATAGTTTGGTTGACTCTAATGTTGTACAGTACACGTTAATTCAAGTTTGAGGAGTATACATGATTGGTGGTATGGTGTTTTGGGAGGAAACCAATTTGTATTCTACTCAAGTGTTCATCAAGGAAATCTAGTATTCCTTTATTTATGATAATAAAAAAAGAAAATCTACCAGAGGTATATAACTAGTACAGAGATATACTGTACTGTAGATCCCTATCAGTCACGCCCATGGTTTGATCTAACCTGTTTTATTGGTGAGCTGTGATGTTCTACCCTTGCATATATTTTTTAAATTTAATAGAGGACACCATGACTTCATTATAACCTGGAAGACAGTGAGTGAGCAGATCAATTTGATGCCATGTTTCTGTCAACACAATTACATCAACGTCTTCTTTAAACCCACTGATTGTCATGCCTTACTAGACCAATCCACCATCACATAGCATCTTCTAGAACTCTACATAGAAAAACATCATACTCCTTAATAAGATCCATGACTTCCATTATCAGCACCAACAAACACCATCCATCTAGTAGCCAATCACAGACTCGACCTGCATTAAAATCACAGAACAATTCATAGAACTACCTAAACACCACTGACCCAGCAAGTCTTTTCACACCATGGATAGAACCTCCACTGTCTCTGAACTCCTCACTGAGATGCTCTCTGAGTTTTAAGTCATCTGTTACTGAGGTCTCGCTTTCTCTAGCAAACTTCCAGTTCTTCCAGTTCTGAAACTAGATTCTGTAGAACCTCCAGAGGAACTTCTCATCTTGTACCTAGGAGAGAGTGTGACTATGACGATGTGTTGTACTTCTCTTACATCTCAGTTTTAAATATTAGATAGTGGTCAAATTCAAAGTGCTAAAATAGTATAGTTATGTTGTCTTTTTACGGTTATGCGAAAATTGTGCCAACATATGAGAAAATTGAGAATTTTTGGCCACTCAAGAGTGATTTCCTACTTTCAGAAGCTTGGTCAGTACAGCTGCAGAAGTTCATTACAAGCTCTGTTGCTCTGTGGTGTTGACGGGCAGGCACCAGTACATCCAGGAGGCCCTATGGGAACTTAGTTTAGTAATGAGCTACTGTATAGTGTTTACTTGGAAATAAAAGATCACTGTGGCTACAATCCTATCTCAGTCTAGTCCTCTCCTCTACAGAGTCCTGGCTTAATTTGGAACCTGACAGCTATTAACATACCCGTGGGAGAAGCTGCTACCTCCCCTGAGGCTCTGCACAGCTCTCACCATCTGCTCAGACATGCTAAACATATTACTGAATACATTGTCCTGTATGTGAAGTCAGGTCAGTTACATTAGCAGGCTAATGTCTAATTATTTTGTGTCTTGTTCTCTTCTTCTGTTTGGGTCAGAAACATGCTAAAGGCCAGGAGCTGTTTATGAAGGTGTGTGACCACCTCAACCTGCTGGAGAAAGACTACTATGGCCTGGTCATCTGGGAGACAACCACTATGAAGGTGAGCTGGTTTCTAAAGGCTGATTTATACTTCTGCGTCGGAGCGATGACGTTGCTACGCCGTCGGAGCGACGCCGCCGTTGTCCTTTCAAAGTTCTGCGTCGAGGGAACCTGTTGCTTGGGGGTGTGACTGTGTGTGTGTGGTTTCAGATGAGTCTCTATCTGTATCCTTGTTTATCTTCCGGGTCACAGTAGCATGTAGCACTATGTGCTCTAATAACAGCAAACACATACCTTTTGTTCATTATTAATAAATAAAGCAACTGCCGGAGGAACTGACGCTTTGACCGGACCAATCACAGCCCTTGTGGTCCACGTTGCCGTGATGCGTGGTTAGGATTTTTTGGAGGTGCACGTCAGGCTACGGTGTAGGGGTCTGCATCAACGCAGAGAGCTCTGCGTAGGTACGCCATAGGTACGCCGTAGGTACGCCGTAGGTACGCCGTCGTTCCGACGCAGAAGTATAAATCAGCCTTACCTGCCACTCAATCAAACAATCCCTACCTCAGCCTTCAGTTAAGACAAGGAAAAGGCAGATGTTAAAGTGTGTGTAAAGTAAGAATAAATATGTGTTCTGAGCTTGACATACCACAGAAAAGTGTGTTAACCACCCTGCCAAATTTGAATGATTAAAAAAATCATTCAAGTGCCCGCCGAGTTCGCTGAAACTCCGCCCCCTACCAAGTGTCACCTGTCAATCAAAATCATCACCTCTACCAGAAACATGGACGCTACGTCTGAGAGCTTTCTGCTGCTAACTCAGCTCCTAGCTCGGCAGCTAACTCGGCTGCTAGTTCAGCAGCTAACTCAGCGGTTAGCTCGGCGGCTAATTCAGCTAACTGGCTAACTGTAGACTGTAGTAGTGGTAGTGTGCGCTGAATGTATTTATGCCTCTACAGCAGCAGGGTGGGTTTATGCTAATCATGATTTTCAGACCCGCCCACTAAATCCTGAACACAGAAATCTTGAAACACAGTTTGTGAAGCCTAGCTCCACAATTCAAATCTAAATGGTTGAAATGCTTTTTACACCTTTTTTTAGAAATACATTTATGACCTATTTAATGTGTTTAGAAAAAAAGATCTGAATTTTCTTTAAACAGTCTTTAATATGTAAATGTCACTGTTGCTGTGGATGAACCGGTAGACCTCAGTACTGAATGGTGTTTGATGACATCGAACTTCATGTTACATCCCACATTTTCTTGATCAGGTTTGGATGGACCTGGCCAAGGAGATCCGCAGGCAGGTACAAGGTGAGCTGAAGTTTTCCTACAAATACACCTTCTGTCATGTGTGTTTGACATTACTTATTCCTGATATATGTCTACAATTATGTCATCGCACCTTCCTTTTTTGTCTCAAGGTGCCAACTATGACTTCACCTTCAATGTGAAATTTTATCCACCGGACCCTGCCCAGCTGTCTGAGGACATAACAAGGTACTGCAGCTGTTCCACTGATCAATATTAGCAAACATTCAATGGGGAAAGGATTTATTTATTTAGTCAATTTAGACTTTGACTTGGGAATTCAATTACTTCAGGAGTACAGGTGTGATTTTATCCCTCTACTTCAAGACTAATTTACAGTTACATCTATAAATATTTGGACAGTGACACAATTTTCGTAATTCTGGCTCAGTGCACCACCACAATGGATTTGAAATGAAACAATCAAGATGTGATTGAAGTGCAGACTTTCAGCTTTCATTCAAGGGGTTGGACAAAAATATGCTTTAAAAATGTTTTGGAATTGCAAGTATTCTTATACACAGTCCACTTATTTCAGGGGCTCAAAAGTAATCAGACAAACTAAATAATCATAGATAAAATGCTCATTTTTAAAACCTTGCCGAGAATCCTTTGCAGGCAATGACTGACTGAGGTCTGGAAGCCATGAACATCATCAAACGCTGGGTTTCCTTATTTGTGATGCTTTACCAGGCCTGCAGCTGTTTGTTAGTGGGTCTATCTGCCTCTGTCTTCAGCAAGTGAAATGCATGTTTGATGGGGTTGAGATCAGTTGATTGACTTGTCCATTGCAGAATATTCCTGGGTTAATTTCATAGTGCAATATGTTTTGGGTCATTGTCCATCTGTACTGTGAAGCGTGGTCCAATGACCTTTGCTGGATTTTGGTGAATCAGAGCAGACAGTATATCCCATAAACCTCAGAATTCATCCAGCTGCTTCTGTCCTCTGCACATCATCAATAAACACTAGTGAACTATTGCCATTTGAAGCCATGCATGCCCAACCATCACACTGCCTTCACCTTGTTTTACAGATGATGTGGTATGCTTTGGATCATGAGCCGTTCCAAGCCTTCTCCACACTTTTTTCTTCCCATCATTCTGGTTCAGGTTGATCATGAGTTACATCTGTTCCTAAACATTGCTGCTTCTTAGATGTGTTTTTGGCAAAGTCTAATCTAGGCTTTCTATTCTTGAGGTTTATGAATGGTTTGCTCCTTGAGGTGAACCCTCTGTATTTGCTCTGTTGAGGTCTTCTCTTTATGGTAGCGTTGGATAAAGGGGTTATTCTAAACCATGGAACGGATCCTGCAGTCGTCCACCACTGCTGTATTCTGTAGACATACAGGCCTTTTTGTGTGACTGAGTTCACCATTGCATTTTTTATTCCAAATGTTATTGAGATCTCTCTGATGGGCTTTTTGTTGTTTTTGGAAAGGATGACCTTGCATTTCACTTGCATTGAGAGTTCTTTTGATTGCATGTTTTAGGTTCACAGGAACAGCTTCCAAATGCAAAGGCCACACCAGTGTGCACTTAAATACATATTCATTATATGTTTTGGTAAACAGGTAAAATAACAAAACATTTTTTTTCTTGAAGGATTTGGCTGCTGATTTTCTATATTTTTATCATTGTCAACAAATCCTATGTGCAAAGCCAAACCAACAATGAATTGATCTACTAACAAGTAGGGATGGACCAATTTGACTTTTTCAGTCCTGATTGCTGATACCTGAGCTTTGGGTATCAGCCAATTGCGAGTACCAATCTGATTCCAGTGTTGAATTAATAAGCTATATGCCTCACTATGTGGAAGAGATTGGGAGCATTCTTTTATGTGTAAGGCAACGTCAGGCTTGACATATCTGACTCAGTAACAGACCCATATAGTATATGACCCATATACCATATATATGGTGGTATCAGTGCATCTCTACCAGTATTGTGTATGTGTATCAAAAGCATGATATATCTTATTCCTCTGTGTTGTAGACCTCTTTTTTCTAAATAGTAGTAAAAACTGTCAAAAAGTTCCATGAGAAATATACAATACACAAAGTCAAGAGGTTGTGATATGTAGTACAATACACAGCGAATGAAGCTATAAACAGAACCACATTCCCACTGATGCACAGTGGCATCTGCTGTATATGTGTAGGTATGTAGACTCATTGATGTGTTTTTAATAGCTCCTGGACAACAATGGAGGTCTATGACACAGAGAAATAAGATATATCAAGCTTTGGATACATACACAGTACTTGGTAGAAGGATGCATTCATTGTTGGTTTTGCTCTGGAGTGTATATGTTTATTATAGTTTATAAAAAGATATAAAAATATTTTACAAAATAAACATTAAACATTAAATCATGCACAACTTTGAAATATCCAAGGCACTTGATGTACAGTGAGCAAAGATGAAGGAGTCAATCATATTACGGACAAACTAATACAATACATTCCAAATGACATTAATAAAATCACAAATATGAATACAATAAGTTATAAAAACAAGGATGGGAATGGTAATGATACTTCCACTTATCTTTTTGTTATATTGGTGGTTACATATTATTTAAAAAAGGAAATTTTCAACTTATTCCATTTAAACCTAGTCAAGTAAAAACAGTCTGTCTGATGGGAATGAACTGTCTAAAAAAGCTCTGCCCAGCCATGTTTTAAGACATAAATATATTCTGCCTTTTATAATAATTAATTATATTAATTAAATAATAATAATTTTTTAAAAAGTTCAATTACCCAGTTCAAATCTTCCTAATTAAAAAAATCCAGAATCTATGAGTTCTATGAAATGTCATTCAAGTTAAACTGCTAAACTTCAAGTTTCCACATGTTCCACATTTAACTTGCACACTTGACCACGATTGGCTACAAATTAGTTGTGATGTCACAAATCATGCTTGCATTTACATGTGTTAAACTGACATTTTGAGTGAGCAGAAACTCCTTCAGCAGGTAAACATGAAAACCGCTGACAGAAGATTAAAAATCTCTAAGTACATGTAGTGGTCTTTACCAGAGCTCATGAGTTACAGTTGCAGTAAGGATATCTATGATCACCTGCTTTCATATGACTGGAGTTCCATACTTAATACGTGTGATCCCTGTTTGTGTATTGCAGGTACTACCTGTGTCTGCAGCTGCGTAAGGACATCCTGCATGGCCGGCTGCCCTGTTCCTTTGTGACCCTGGCCCTGCTGGGCTCCTACGCCCTGCAGTCAGAGCTGGGAGAGTATGACCCTGAGGTGCATGGCAATGAATACGCTAAGCAAATGAAAATGGCCCAGGGTCAGACCAAGGAGCTGGAGGACAAGATGATGGAGCTACACCGCACATACAGGTCAGAACACTGACTCAGTCAGCCAGTGATAGAAACTAATATAAGTAAAAGTACCACAATGAAGTGGATTTGTTGGACAATTATTTTACAAGTCATACTCAGTATTCAAATTCTACAGAAGTAAAAGTACGGTGATGGTGATGCATTGATATTTAAGCAGCATTTTAACGAAGTATTTGATTAAATGTTCACATTTATATTTCATCAGGATTTAAAATAGTGGCTTTCAACTGAGACATGTGGATGTGGTTTATTTATGAAATGACAATAGGTTAATTATTTGCACATTGTAGTGGATGAAAAAGGGTTAGGGTTAAATATTATAAATCCCAGTGAAATATGGTCTCACGAAGGAGCGTTCCTATTCCTGGTCTTAAATCCTGGTCCTCATATATAAAGGTCAGCACCACAAGACACACAGTCCTGTAGCTTTTTATTCATCTATGACACACAGAGAGGCAGTAGAGCGGAGCAAAGGAGAATGATGTAGACAGGAACTGAATGGAACTGAATCCCGGCCTGTGTCTTGTTTTTTTTCTTCCCTAAAAACAAATATTTGTATGGTTTGAATACTTAAGAATAACTTATTCATAACTAATGTAATTACTTTAGGCTTGTGTTGAATTTTATTTGATTTAACTGAATGATTATAAAAACACCACGGAGAATGGACTGCAGATGATTAGTGAATGAGAACAGTATTTGTTGTAGTGTTGTGCAGAGTGGTGAGTATAACATGACTCTGTTGTTGTACTGATGGAATAAGTGTGGTGGAAATGACAACTTCTCCACACTGTAAGCCACATGAAAATATCTAAAATGCCCTAACCCTGAATACATACCATGCTGTGAGGCCAGATTCCATATCAATATTTGTATCACAGATTGTACACTGTCACAGTAATTAAAGAGTGCTGTGGTGTGTTGCCAGGGTGATGACTCCAGCCCAGGCTGACCTGATGTTCCTGGAGAATGCCAAGAAGCTCTCCATGTACGGAGTGGACCTCCACCAGGCCAAGGTGAGCAGGAGCCTCATCTCTGCAGCACTCTGCTCATCAGCACCTCTTTATAGTTAAATATTTAAAAACGTGCTTCATGTAAGACATCCTTACAAGTATCCTTCATGCAGCCCCCCAGATGGTAAAAAAAAAAAAACAATAACCAAAAAAAACCACATACAACCTCGGATGTTCTGTGTGTTTTTAATATCATGCATGTCAAGTATTTTTTTTAATTTCATGTCATCTCATAAGTGTGCCTGCCTGGCCTGAACAACAGCAGGACATGTGACTTGTCAGGTTTTACAGCAGAAATCAGGTCAATCTGTTTGCATCAGCAGGGATTTAATCCAAATATGGAAGAAGGGACTTTCAGAGGAGAGTGCTGCCCCTCTGTGGCGGGTGTTGAGAAGTACAAGATATTTGCATCATAAAATAGCTGCTGCATATGGAAAAACAGGAGAGTGTAGTCTGATTTACGAGGATAATCATCTAATCTATTAACCTTATATTCAGTGATATTGCCTCCTTGTCTCTCTGCTGGTAAACAACAGTAAATGCCTAAAAGCAGCTGTGTGTTAACTTGGGAAGCACTACCAACAGGGTGAAGAGCTCAGAACTAAGTTTTTATAAGCTGCCAAACTGAAATACTGAAGCTTTAACAAGACTAAAGTGGATAATGTTACAAGGTTGTCAGCTGAGGGGTGGGAGAGACATACCCAACCAGAGCTGCAAGGACAGCCTGCAGCCTAAAAACCTCATATACCTAGACACGCTGCTAGTCACAGAGAACACATATGACAGTAAAGACTACAGCTGTTCAATTGAAAGGTATGCAGTGTTTGTTATAGATGTTTAAATCATAGAATAGCTAACTTGCATACAGCTGAAATTTTCCTCAAAAATGTTTTGTCAATGTCAAACTGTAGTCACCATATCAGCTGTGAAAAGTATAATGCCAGCCTGCTATGTGGCAGAGTTTGCCATATCTCTCTCTACTGCAGATGTAATGTCATTGTGTCAGTGTTGCATATTATGGCACTGATTGTTTTCCACAGTTTTTAGTGTGGTGCTGCACTCTGTCTTTATGTAAATACTGTAGTAAACATTTAATACAATGTGTTTAATACAATTAGTTAGAATAACCTGTTGTTATAGTAGTATGTATGGCATTGGACACTTAAAGGGATGTGGCATGTTTAAAGAATCAGCTCTGAATTGAAATTTTAAGTTTTTAGCAAGTAATTGAAATGTTTTATTATTGTAAAATACAAAAGTTCAATTCAGATGTGTAATCACCTTTTGATGGATTTTTAGTAATAGCCTGATTAATGTTTAAAACCTGTAGACATGACCTGGAAATATTTATCTGATATATTGGAGTTAGCCTCTGGATCCAAATATACAAAAGCTTTTACAATTGCAATATCAACAAATATGTAAAACTAACTAAAGCTGTTAAATAAATGTAGTGGTATAGAAATATTACAATATGTCCCTCTCAAATCTAGCTGAGTGGAATTATAAAAAAACATCAAATGGAAATACTTCAGTAATGTACAAGTTTGTGTATCAAAATTGTGTATTAGTACATTAGTACTGACTTACTCCACCACTGATCCTTTGTGAAGGTTTAACAGCCAGATGTGCTGATCCAGCAAGAGAATGTGATAAAGTAGCTTTTTTGAAGAGGTAGTGAGCAGTGATGCAGAGAAACAGGGTCTGCAGTGTTTTGCTCTTTAGAAAATAATTTCCACCAACATCATCAAAAGACCAAGTGAAGGAATACATTTTAAAGAAAAATGCCTCCAGTAGAGGAAGATCTTACCAACTCACTTCCTTTCATTTGTCATCTATTCAAAATCTTTCTCTATCGTTATTGTTAAGCAAGTTTCTAAAACCTGCACATCTTGTTGACAGTTAATCAAATCTATGTGTATGTGTGTGTATGTGTGTGTCTCAGGATCTGGATGGTGTTGACATCATGCTGGGTGTTTGCTCCAGTGGTCTGATGGTTTATAAAGACAAACTGAGGATCAACCGTTTCCCCTGGCCCAAAGTCCTCAAGGTCTCCTACAAACGCAGCAGCTTCTTCATCAAAATAAGACCATCTGAGGTACAGAGGGCTTTCAACAAATATTCATCCACATGTGATATGTGATGTAATAAAACCATAAAGTTAACTGAATTATTGTCTTGTTTTGACAGGTGGAGCAGTATGAGAGCGCTATTGGTTTCAAACTGCCCAACTACAAGGCTGCCAAGAAGCTGTGGAAAGTGTGTGTAGAACATCATACCTTCTTCAGGTAACAGATGGTGATGTTAAAGTTCCCATTCATGTGGCTGTTTATGACAATGCAAATATTTTCTTAATATGCTTGCCCCAGGTCAAATTAGAGGATTAACACATTTCCTTTGTGTGCAGACTGACCTCTACTGAGATGGCCACCACACCCAGGAAGTTCTTGGCACTGGGCTCTAAGTTTCGTTACAGTGGTCGGACTCAGGCTCAGACCAGGCAGGCCAGCTCTCTGATCGACAGACCAGCTCCTCTGTTCCAGCGTTCCTCCAGCAAGAGGAACTCACACAGCCTGGATGGAGGTACAGTAGACTGTTCCATCTGCTGGTCTCATCACAGCTTGTAAAGCAGTGATCAATGCAGTGCTGGCTATTGAGTTCTTGGCTCTGTGTGCAAGATTAGGTTCAGACCTTTTCAAGTCTTTGTAATATAACCCTTATTAGTTATTGGTTACTGTATCCCTGCTCTGGCCATTTGTAGCTGAACTGCACTGTTAAAAATGATCCATTCTGTGTGAAGATCAAAAGCTCAGCCAAAACTAATGTGAGGCTTCAGCAGTCTGAGTCTACTTCTACCTTAAAAAACAACATCACACACCACAGCAGGATTTTCAGCTTGTTTTTGCAAATACATCCGTTCACATTAAAAATAGAAACAGAGGGTCCAACAAAAGTTCAGTTCCAAACAGGGTGTTGCATTGTGCTGACCAGCACTGCATTACTTGACTTTCCAATAGAAGAGGAAGCAATTAAAATGATCTTGACACTCGGTCACATTGCATTCACTTAGGACACAGTGTGACATCGTTAGAAGGCTATTGTGGATTTGGGTTTCCAGTGGCTTTAACCTGATCACAAGCTTACTTTAATCGTAACGAGTTATCTCTGCTATTACTAATCATAACCATAACCTAGTCATAACTCTAACTGCAGAGGTGGTGCTACGTGAAACACAGTTTTAACAGGAGGGGAACATTATTTGAGAGTGAACAGACTACAGTACAAGCATCTACCAGCAGATATCCCTCCACCATAACTCAGCAAGTAAACAGTGTCTGTGAAAACAAAAGGATGGTCTCATTTTAGCTTGATCTGAACTAGGGAAACATTTTAACACTGACGGTGGATTTTGTTCTCATTCTCTAACCATGCATTTACTCATACATATGGAAAGAGGCTAATGCTTGTTTGAGGCCTGAGCCATGTTTGTGTTGGACATGACTGAACAGACTCAACTCCAAATAGACATATTTTCTGTAATTGCCTCAATATGAAGCATTTCATTATTTAAAGGATGTGTTTTAATGCATCATTTAGTGAAATCCATGTGTGTAAAGTTCTACTGTAGTGAGTTTGTTTGAGACACTATAACATGGGTAAGTGGAAAACCAGTCTGTGCATCTGTTCCAGGAGCAAATGGGATTGATGCTCTATAGGTTGTGGCTCCTATGTGGTAGGAGACATTTGCAAAGTTTGGGCAGAGTGGCTTGTGAATGTTTGAGTAGTAAATGGACTGTACTTACAGCACTTTGACCACTCAAAGCACTTTAACACTACATGTCATATTCACCCATTCACCCATTGATGACGGGGGCTACCACTCAAGGTGCCAACTTGCTCATCAGGAGGAAACTAACCATGAATGTGTATTCATACACAGTTGGTGCAGCCACCGGGCATATTTTGGGGTTAAGTGTCTTTCTTAAGAACACATCGACATGTGGATTGGAGGAGCCTCGTATATATTATGTTTAATGAAGTTACATTTTTTTATTGTAGGAATTGTGCCGGTAACATCTGGCAGGGGGGACTACCAATGGAAATCAGCCCTTGGCTGCCATGGGGTGCATTTACGTTTTTAGTTATCTGAAAATGTCCCTGTGGAGAAATAAATAAATTATTAGCTGGGAATTGAACTGTCAATCTTCTGTTTGGTGGACAACTGGTCTAACTCCTGACCTGAGTCACAGTCACCCAATGGTGATTAGCAATGGTTGGATTTTTTGAGCCTGTATGATTGTTCACTTCTGTTTACGCAGAGCATAATTGAAAGAATGATTTGGCCTTTATCTGTTCCCTAGTGGATATGCTTTTAAATACTCCAATTACACACACAGTATGCAGACAATGACATGATACTGCATTCCTTGCTCCTGCTTCGTTAAAACAGAGAATGTTTCAACGTTGACTAGTTCTGTTCTTTCCTGCTGTTACTTTATATCTTCACTCTTTGATGACGCATTGCTCCGTACCTCACAGCCCTGTCATCTGGGAGCATTACGTAACTTGTGTACTTACTGTATAACTTCAGTTTTGTTTTTAAATTGCTGACGACACAGAGCAGGGTTGGTGGATTAAACTAGACTACATTCAAAAGCTTCTGCTGCTGTTATCTAATATCTTCTTCCTTGTATGCAGCTTCCTCTCCCTGGTTCTATTCCTACTATTTACAGTGGGTCGGAGTTGGACATGGTTATATTAAACGTGATACTTAGGGCTTAATTAGAAATCACTGACGCTGCTCTACTTTATGTACTGTTGGCGTTGCATCTCATGGAAGTGTTCTGGATTAAATAACACGTTTATAGCTAGCAGTGCTAGCAGCTGTAGACAAGATATCACATTATCTGTTTAATCTAATCTCATAATTGCCTCATTTAATAAGTACAATCATGCACTCAAGCAGATGCACATTATTCTGCCAACCAACATTTTACACCCCCTACTGATTATTGCATCGGTGTAACCAACGTTGTGTCCGCTAAGGTCCAGTCGTCTGTATAGAAGAAATGGACGTTACATCCGTGACGTCAACAATTGGTTTGTGGACTGCTGCTCGGAAGCCAATAGTTTCGAATCTGGGCAGCGCCATCTTGAAAATTTCAGGTTTATGCTGGGAAAAATGAAAACACGGATTCTACTTATATGGGCATGAGGCGGGGCCATGGGTGGAGCCACGGGCAGAGCGGGGAGGTTGCTAGGGCTGGATCTCGAGGACATTGTGTATCAACCTGTCAATCACAACGTAGCCACGCCCTAATGCATACCCTGTTTTATCGTCAAATATAAAATCATGGAGGCCAACATTTCACAAATGAACATCATACTGCATTGAAGAAGGCTTTAAACTAGCGATTGAGACCATAAACACATTTTGAAAACGTTTACTGAGGTTAGAAATCAAGTGAGAAGTTGGTGAATTCCCCATTGACTTGTATAGAGACGGAAGTCCTTTTGACACCAAAACGGTCGCCCCCTAGTGACCTTTTGCGTTGGCCTCATTTCAGAGGACCGGAACTGAGATCATCAACAAATCTATTTAGAATTGCCAACAATCTGTCAAGTCTTGACAGGTGCTTACATTCAGTTCTGCATCATCTCAGATATGATGTTAACAGATTGACAGTACTGTTTTATGCAAAGAGATAAATTAAACATGAAGGTTTTTTTTATAAACACTGAAATCCTCTTCCCCTGAGGCTCCCTACCGGTGTCAACTCTCCTGAGAAATGCTCTGTCTTCCTGCCGCCTTCTATCTCTCCCAGACACACAGTCACTATGTGGAAGACTGAGCCAGGAGATGGTAATAGACGTGTTGCAGGGCCCCAAGCAATGTCTACACCGGACACTATCCAGACATGAGTTTTAACACTGAGATCCCACTGGTCGCATTTTTATTCCGTTTCCGACATAGTTTAGTTCCGTCCTACCCTACAGAGAGACATTTTAGATCACAGCATTGTGACTGTGGGCAAGCCATCCGCCTTTTAAATTCAGTTGTGCTGTTACTACAGTAATTAGTAGTCAAAGCCATATGAGTGCCCTTGGGCTACTGCAGTAGCAGCACAACTAAATGGCCCGATTTTGTTTACTTGCTCAGATTTAGTTAATTTTGTCATTTTCCTGAATTTTTTTTTACTCTAAGTATCTACATATTTAAATGGCCTATTTAGCAATCAGCTTTAATCATGTTTGTTGCTGAAATACAATCAGAGGTGTGCAATTTTAAAAACTGACTTGATTCTGTGTTTGCCTTCGTGCCCAGCTCGGTCTGCTCTGTGCAGCTTTACCTGTCCGGTGGGGACAAGGCGTAGTGGTCTTAGTATCATCCCTTCCCAGTTCCCCTTCCCACTTAACAACCATTTGCATTTAGTCTCATGTGACAACTCCAACACTTGGCCTCAGGTGACTCCAAAAATGACTGTTGATAGAACAGCCAGGAGCACTAATTAACCAAGCGGTATCAACAACCTTTATAACAACCTCGCAGAGGTTAAATACCTGAGACCCCCCACCAGTCAGTTAGAACTAAAGAAGCCCCCTGGATGAGAAATGTCTCTACAACCAGGTCTAGTTGTCCTCGATTCAACACTATTAGATAACCGATGACCTGGATGACAAAGTGGTGGGTAGATCATCAAACTGTATCTGAAAAGTCCTCGCACCGCTTTCCATTGCTGGAACAGAATAGAATAGAATAGAATAGATCTTTATTGTCATTGCAAGTAAACAATTAAACTAAATTTGTGCAGTCCAATTGCAGCATAAGAAATAAAATAGGATATAAAATATATACACATAACACTAACACACACACAAACCAAAACACATCTCACCCCACTTACACATTCATACCCATACCCATAAAACTTGAGGTCTCAACTTGAAGGTCTTGAATCTGATGGTGTTGTCACTTCCTGAAGCTAATCACCAGTTTTATGCAGTGATCATCTTGGGACCAACAAGCATAAAACTCTTTGTAGATCCATGACTAAAACAGAGTTGTATAAAGCCTCAGGGGCTTTACGATCTATACACCTTTACAACAACCTCTATCCTTCACCCTTGATTCAAATAAGGTAAAAAATCCTTTGACAGGGAAAAGATGGAAGAAAGCAACAGGGGAGCGAACCTTCTCCCAGGACAGACAGAGATGCAGTAGATGTTATGTGCACAGAATAGACCAAGAAACAAAGTTACCGAAATACAGCACTGAAAACACACGATGGATTGATGGAAAGATGTATTGATAACATATTTAAGGAATCTGATGTCAAGACAGAATAGAATGAGGTGAGGTTGAATCTCCAGCAGGATGAGGAGCCAGATCCAATACCTCTGGAAATGGCAGCTAATAGGTCCAGCAAAGAGACGCCTAAGAGAAAAGAGTGGACAGGCAGGAGAAAAGGGGTTGGTACACATCTAGGACAAAAAGATATGCAACCTTTACTGTCATGGCAACAGTGAACACCACCATTAATTGACATGAGCAAGATTAAGTCCATTAGAGTCCATTATCCTGCATGTCATTCCCCCCTCTCTGCCTCCATTTTCCTGTCTCTCTCTACTAACCTGTACAATAAAGGCAAAAAAAGCTTGAAAAAATATACTATAAAAAAAAAATGTTGGTTTCGATTAATTGCCCAGGCCTAATCACTACTCTATAGAGAAGTTATTAGAGCAAATACATTGAATGGCTAATGTTTGAAAAAGTACAGACTATGCCAATGTAATAGGGGACAAAGTCCACAGTCTTCATTGGCTTCTTACTGGTTTTAACAGACATATCACTCCGACCCTGGATTCTCTGCACTGGCTCCCTGCTGGTTTTAGAATTGATTAGAAAAGATTTTACTCATCACTTTTAAAGCATTCCTGGGTCTAGCTCCAAGCTGCATAGCAGAAATGCTCATCCTGCAATAGCCGGCCCACAGTGTTAGATCCTTGGGGCCCTTCTGGCTCTTCCACAGTCGAGTGTGAAATCAGGGCCCCTCTGCTTTGGTACAACCTGCCTGAGGAAATAAGGCTTGCAGAATTGTTAACTTCTTTTAGATCACTTCTTAAAGCTAATTTCTTCAGACTTGCTTTCATGTGATGTTAGTTGTTTATTGTTACTGTCTTTTATTTTATTTTATTTAATTTTCATGATCTCCTTACTGTACAGTATTTCATTGTCTTCTACTTTCATCTTGGCCTTGTTACTGTTCTCTGTGTTGTGTGTCTTTGCTTTGTGTGTCAAAGGACTTTGTAAACATTGTTTTTAAAAGGTGCTATATAAATACTACTACTACTAACAACTAACAATAATAATAATAATAAGTCATTCTTTTTATTATTACCTTTCAACGTTACAGTGTTTTTAGTGCCTCTGTTTGTTACTAGTGCAGTGTCTGTTCAACATGTGCCTGACTGTGAAACAGTGTGCTCCTCCAGCCACTACTTTAACACATAGTAAAATGAATAGAGCTGATGTGAGGTACAGTATGAATGACTATATACACCAACAACATGAAAGAATTCTATTATAAACACACACATGTTAATAAGTGAATAATAAGTACTAGTGAATACATGTTTTTTTCTCATTTCAAGTAAAATCAGGGCTGCATTTAAAAATAAAATAAACGCATCCTAAAATAAAGTAGATTGATCATATTTGGCTCTTAGATAATTTATTTTCTGTGCCTTCAGTTCAGATGTGGGTGGGTTTGTTTGATACAAAGATTTGTGCTTTGTCACGAAGTAGCTCTTCACAGTCCCCACGTTCTCAGAGTATATGAGACATACTGACGTTGAAATGCCCGTGGGCAAAAGGAACATGTAAGAGTTTGTCCATTCTTGATTAAAAGCTCTGTTTCCGCTGTCTACTTTTCTCTTTTTAGAACATGCCATGTGAAATTACTTTTCTCTGACTCGCTTATTTCTCCGACTGTAGACTCTGGTCTTGTCTCTCCTCTGTCTGTGTGCATCTCACTCACTGACTCCAGTCGAATGCACAGCTTTCATTTACAATGCATGCAATTGGTCTGTGAGTCTCCTGGGCCACTAAACAAGTACCGTAAAGGCCACAAAAGCTTTGGTGGTTAAAATAGAAATGCTTTGTCAACAATTTATGAATTGTAATGAGTAGATTGAGCTTGCACCTACCATGTGTGAAGTCAATCAGATGAACAATGATTGTGTAATTCAAAGAACAGACAGACAGACAGACAGAGGCTCCTTCTTTTACAGTTAAATACTTCCACCACAGCTCAACAGGAAACACTAAGAGGGAATCTGATGCTAAACACACTGTAAATGTGTCAGATATCACTTGATATGACTAACTCACACTGATGAAGCTCAATAGAAGCTGATCATCTACTTCAAAATGAAATCCTCCACCACTTCCATTGAAAGCACATGTGAAGGAGATCTTTTAACAGTCAGTATGAACAGGAGGAATGATTACAGAGAAAAAAAACTCTTTACTATTCATATGTGTAAAAGTGTATATATGTATATTTTCTTTGGACCCTCCCCTCTTCTTCTAATATACTTAAACTAGGGCTGCCAAGCTCATTTTAGTTCAGGGGCCACATGCAGCCCAATTTGATATCAAGGGGGCTGGACCAGTAAAAACATTCCATAATTCACATTTCAGGCCAACAATTGTTTTCACATAGACACCAAATCCTACATTAGAAGAGGTTAACATATCAGAGTAGTGTATCCTCTTTACAAAATATTGCAACTGTTGTCCATTTTTGAACCAAGAACAGTGAAATGAATCTTTTATTACCAGTGTATTAAATGAATGAGGCTTTTTAGTCTCAATGCAATGAACCACACAAACACAAATATCATTGTACACATTAAGACAGAGGTATACGATATATCAGGCTTTGGATATACTCATAAATTTAGTACATACATATATACAATACTTGTCAGTATATCACTTCAATGTTGGTTTGGCTCTGCACATGAGATTCATTCACACACAAGAAAAAAAAACTGAAAATGACCAGCCTTATCCTTTAACACATTTTTCATTCCTAAAGTGAAGCCTGCGGCAATTTTAGACCCTTTTTATGGGTGTTCTCAGCACACCTTAATAAATAAATAAATAATCTTAAAATTATACAACAACAGCCTGTCTGCTGTCTGTTATAGATGTGACACACACTTAGCTATGCTAATACTTTCCCTCAGGATTCATTGACTATCTTAGTGTCCTCTATGTAGAAATCTGTGATGATTTATTCTGAACCATTATTATTATACACTTCAGTAGACCACTCTACTATGTATTAAGATTTCTTGTTGTAATTTACGTTATCCAGTTAAAAAAGTTAAGCAGGGGGGTTTAAACACTTCCAGGGTATTTCATGTCAAATTCTCATTAGATACTGTAAGATAAGATGCCTTTATTGTCACTGTACTTAAAATACAATGAAATTGCTAGTGCCTATCACAGTGAGTGGTAGTTTTACATACATACATACACACATACACACATACATACATACATACAGTACATACATACATACATACATACAGTACATACATACATACATACATACATACATACATACATACATACATACATACATACATACATACATACATACATACATACATACATACATACATACATACATACAGTACATACATACATACATACATACATACATACAGTACATACATACAGTACATACATACATACATACATACAGTACATACATACATACATACATACATACATACATACAGTACATACATACATACATACATACATACATACATACATACATACATACATACATACAGTACATACATACATACATACATACATACATACATACATACATACATACATACATACATACATACATACACACATACATACATACATACATACATACATACATACAGTACATACATACATACATACATACAGTACATACATACATACATACAGTACATACATACATACATACATACATACATACATACATACAGTACATACATACATACATACAGTACATACATACATACATACAGTACATACATACATACATACATACATACATACATACAGTACATACATACATACATACATACATACATACAGTACATACATACATACATACATACATACAGTACATACATACATACATAGATACATACATACATACATACAGTACATACATACATACATACATACATACATACAGTACATACATACATACATACATACATACATACATACATACATACATACATACATCAATCATGACCCATCATAAAACTAAACAACAAAACTAAACAAAGGCAGGTCAAATTAATACAAGGCAGGTAAGTAAAACACATAGAGTGTAAGAGTCTGTGAAATATTTCTGAGCTGACCCCCCCTAAAGGTCTGATCCTAAAATCGCCACTGATTGAAGGAATTGTCTCTCCCTTCTGTCTCCTCCAGCCATGGCGTCCACTCCCGACAATAAATCAACTCGTCCAGTCAGCGCTCCTATCATGTCACCGGTGTCTCCCGGGGAGGCGACCCCGTCCCCGCTGCTACCTACCCTGCCACGCACTGACTGCCATGATGGATCCACACCCAGGGGTCGCCGCTCAACAGACAGGAAGTCAGAGTTAAAGGCAGCGAGTCGGCCAGCAGAATCCACCAAGAGCCACAGTCCCAAACAAGAGTCCACTCCAGAAATAAAGGTAGTGGAAACAATTCTTTACATCACTAAGCTGGGCGTTTTTTTCTATGAAGTACAAGAAGAGAGATGTGAAGGTAGTTAACTTCAGACATCAGAGACAAAGCAAGAGAGAAGTTCTTACTGGTTAATGAAATACACTGTTTTTTGAGGTGTTTGGTTGCTCGCTTATCATTTGAATAATGAAATCATCATTATTATGCTTGAGACATATTTATGAAACAGTGTGCCATGCATTTACTGTAAGTTGAAATTTTAAGGACTGTTAATTTATTCACCTTTTTCTGAGAGTGAGATGAGAAGATTCATCTCAGTCTCAAGTCCAGAGAGATTCAATAATTAGAGACACGTTGTTATGATATATTCATTATTGTTTCTGACTAAACAAATGTGCAGCTCTGAAATGTTTCCTGCAAAACATGAGATGGACAAAGTGAGATTTAAAGAGTGAAATAGTATATAAGTAACTGTAGCTACATTTAGTTGTGAGCTTTCTTCTGACTACTTACAGTAATGTACAGTACTGGCTAGCTAACATGCTAATTTTATAGTTAACAACATTTTCGCTAACCATTTCTTTTTCAATATTTCAGTATTTAATTCAATTTAGTGTCAAAATTGTCAATCAATCATACTTGTAGATAGTTACTGATATGGGGACAGTTTGATCATAAACATAGAAGTCAAAGCAGATAAGAAGTGGTAACAGCTTGGTTTGGTGTTTGGTATCAGCAGGATGCCTCTGTGTGCAGGTATAAACCTGGCAACCTCACTTTGACAACAAGATTTTGGAAAGCATCACAGTCATTGCTCCTGGCCAAGAAATATGTCCAGCATATAACTCACCCTGTAAACTACAACTTACTAAATAGCAGTTAATTAGCAGGCTTTAGAGGTGTTGGTGGGTGTATTTTTGAAGTATGCACAGAGCCAAGCAAACTAGACTAACCACATCCTGACTCCAGCTCTGTACTTAACATACAGACATGAGCTTAATTCATTCTCTCATCTAAGTCATAGAAAGAAGCAGAATAAATGGACTTACTAAACTATTATTTAGAGTGTTTGAATGGACCTAATAAAATAAAGTATTAGTGGAGCACTGCCATAAACAGGACAATGCACATGTTTTCTTTTAGCCAATATAGAACAGAATAGTTTGAAGGAAGGTTTTAGTCGTGACTGTGCATGGATTTGATCCTCATGTGTGAGCTGTATCTGTGCTACCAGACATTGGCCAGGAGAGAGCGGAGGCATTCCCCCTCTGTGACCACCGCCAATGGGGAAAGAGAGAAAAAGAGCCAGGTTTGTTTTCTTTGCATGATCAGACTGAACCAGAAGAAGATAAAACTATAGATATATAGTTAAATAAATGAGCAATTCCAAAATAAATAAATAAATAAAGATGATAAGTACTGCATGCAGTATATTTTAAAAGAGCAGGTACACAATAAGCATGGACAGTTGTCAAAATGGGGATACAGCAGCATGTAGAGAAAAAAAGGGAAAAAATCAAGGAAGATAGAAAAATAGAAAAAGAACAATGTGAAAGAAATTGTAATTAAATGTAAAGAGTATGGAGAATGAAAGTATTAGAAGGTATGGATGATGATTTTCTATATTTTTCTTATTGTCAACAAATCTCATGTGCAGAGCCAAACCAACAATGAACTGATCTACTTACAAGTATCGTGAGTAAAACACATTAGTGAGCCACACCACTGCATTGGGTGGCATGTTCCTTCATTATGAGGAGATTGCTCACATTAGTTTATTTAAAAATGTCTTCAAAGAGTAAAAACAGCAATAATATTTTCAGTCTCAGGAGAGTAGTTCCTTGTATGGCAGATGCCACTGCACATGTGTATGAACACAGTTCTGGTTACAGTGTTTGTCTAGCTTGTTGTGTTTCCTAACACATGACTTTGTACTACACTGTACATTGTAAAGAACCTTAGTACAAAGTCAAGAGGTTGTGATATGTGGCACAACAAGCTAGCAGCAGCAGATTCAAGTAAAAGAGAGAATGTCTGAAAGTGGGTGTGAGCAGATAGCCCTGCTTGTTTCACTGAACCTTTATAAGTGACTGACCTGTATTTGTTCCTGCTTATTTGAGCCCCAGATTTTAGTTAGATCACCGGTCCATGCATGTGTCTTACAAATGAGCGTGAGGCCGTATTCTAATACAAACATAACTATCTCTTTTCTTGTGATGGCTGAGCAGCACTCTCCTCAGGACAAATCAAAGACGGAGATGGTGCGAGTGAGGAAGGTTAGCATGCTCCTCAGTTGGTGTTTTGCTGACTTACCATCCTCATCCCTGCATCAGTTTCACACCATGAGACTTTTCATTTCCTTTTTGTTTTCAAACAGTGCTGTTTCTTATCACACAAAGAGACTTTGAGTGTTTTTTTTAATCTCTGTACTGTTCTATGATTTCCGGCTGTTTGTCTCCCTATGAAGATTTGTCCATGTGCTGTGAGTTGTAACAGAACTTGCTGTGAGAACACAAAGAAATCAATCAATTGTGCAAGTTATTACATGGCCAAATTATTTACTGCTTCTTTTAATAAAAGGCAGTGTTTTTCTTGGTTCTTCCCCCAGAAGCAAACATGCAGATATACTGCTTTACAAAATAACTAATAATTATTCAATAGTGTATCATCTTATAATAATTGTAGTATTTCCAGGGTGAAGTGGGGTTTTTGATCTTATCTAGCATTAAAACAAACAGGTTGAATAGACTAATTTGAAAATACAGGCCTCAAAGTACACCCTCAGTGCAACAAAAGAGAGTACACCTGTGATCACTGAAACAAAAATGAGTACAACTGTGACTTCCAATAAAGACTACCTGCCTGAGCAAAGTTCCAAAAGAATGCCATCAAACATTGAACAGCAGACAGGCAAATGCTTCTGACTTGGCACAAGGATTATCTGTGGACATTAACCCTAACCCCTAACCCCTAACCCTTCTCAGACAGTGCAAAGGACATTGCATGAAGTCAACCTCTACAGACAACAAAGTAAAAAACATTGCTCAGAAAATGGCACAAAGCTGCAGATTAACTTTGCCAAAGAGCGTGAAAAGAAACCTGATTAATATTGGCTCAAATGAGATCCAACATGTTTGGAGTGGACCATAGTGCCAACTGGTAAACATGGAGGAGGGAGTGTGCTGATATGGGGCTGCGTAAGTGCAAAAGGTATAGGGGAGATGACATTTATACATCGCTCTGTGGATGGAAGTTTGTATACCCAAATACCCAATCAGTGTCGCCAGCAAAGCCCCCCCCCCCCCCCCCCCCCCCCCCATTTGCAGTATACTGTCAGCCAGAGAGTCAGGGATGCATATATAAAACATACTGTAGCTTGTATCTGTATACTAAACTGAGCTAGACTAGCTGAGGCTAGTCAATCACTTCTGAAATTCTAAGATTCAAAATATTCATGTATCAGTCAGGAGAGTGGGAGAATGGAAGTGGAAGAAATTAATGTTTTTTTAAACTATGCAAATCCCTGAAGTGACTGTAGTGAAAAACTCAACAGACAAGCAGACTCACAGTGATGCTTCTCCTCCTGTACACTCCACTGCACTGCAGCAGCATTTGCATGCACAGCATGTAACTTGCTTCCACTTCCACTCACAGCAGTGAGTGTGTATCTGCCTGGCTTCTCATAAACATGACTGGTGTGTGTGCGTTTGTGCGTGGGAGGGAGGGAGGGAGGGAGGAGGGAGGGAGGGCTCAGCAGTGGATGAGTGAATCCCTGCTGAGCTGAGCACACTGGATGTTGGTTGTGATTGAAGTCATTGCCATGATCCTGCTGCTCATTGGACTCCACTGCAAATCAAATATTCAAATGTTTGAATGAAATCTGCATTTCCAACAAGCTTTTCCCTTTTTCTTCATTTTCCACAGAAAAGAGCTAAGAAACTTGAGGGTGAAACTATTTATATCAGACATAGCAATTTAATGTTGGAGGTTTGTATTTTAAGTCTTCAGATATCTGTTCTGACTGTTTGCCGTCACGTTTCTCTGTCTGCATGGACTTTTTGTTGATTTTCACTTTTCTCTGACACTTTTGTTGATCATCTCTTGCCTTGTTTTCAGCTTAACCCTAAAGGCTTGGCATGCACTATTTTCCTCTCTGATTCTCATGCAAGTAGCTTCTCATTTCTCTTTGACCTTGTCATTTCCTATTTTCATTTTATGAAATATATGATTGGGAGTCATCTCTTCTTTAACAAAGACTTGATTAAGTTGAAACTGGTACTGCAGCTGCAGCCTTTGGTGCTGAAACAAAAAACAACAAAGCTGAAATGTCTGAGACAAACACTGCTGTCATCTGTCACACTTACATGTATCAATCTACACAGAGAACAGAGAAGATTTACAGGCCAGTTTTCAAAGTTGCTACTGTAAGATCAGCATCAGAGATCAATGCACACCATCTGTCTATTTGAAATATTAAAGCACAAACACATATTCAAAAAATGCATATAAATGAGCCATAGTATTCAGAATGTGTACGCATGTACCTAAGGCACATGTGTTTATCTGTTTTTATTTGTGGTTCAGATTAAAGTGGAGTTTCTCTTTGGATTAATTTAATTTAATTTATCACTTAATTTATTCATTTATTCATTTTTATTTATATTGATTTACTTCTCTTAGCATTTTGGCACTGGTTATTTTCCCAAACTTATTTATACCTGTATTTCTTTTTACATTTATTTATGCAATTCTGCTTCATTATGCACATGAGGGGAATGTCATTCAAAGAATGCCATGAGGTTAGCTTTCTGATTATTGGTTGATCAACGAGTGCATAGATCAACTCTGTGGCTGTCTGGTGATGAGTAATGGTAAAATGTTCATTCTAACAGTCAAGCATTATGTGTAGCTTGGAAAATAGAATTTTATGAATTTACTGTTTATTAAACCACAAATGAGACAAGAAAGCACCAACTCTCTTTTACTTGCGGTCTTCTTTACAGTCTTCTCCTACTGCAGATAACTTAAGAGAAAGTAGCTGTCTGTGTGAGGCAAGACGACGGTTTGGCAGCTCAGGGATCCTGTTTTGCCTTTTTCGTTCTTCCTTCCTTGTCATATCTCTTTTCCCAGGACTACTGCTGATGCTGCACCGAGGAGCCACACGCCACACGCCAGCCACAGTGCACCACAGGATGGATTCATGTGTTGTAGATCCACAGCTTTCACAGGCCAGCTCTGTGCAGTGTCAGTGCTGGGAGCTACTAGTGGATAGTGCAAGCCTCAAATGTCCCCAAACTGCATTTCATATGGGAGACATTGGCAACATGTGGATTTATCCTGCGGTGCACTGTGGCTGGTGTGCAGTGGTGCGGCTGGTACTGATGAACCTGCAGAGAATTATCAGAGACTCTGCAGCTCTCCTCACCTTGACGGAGCTTTATAGCATGTTCAGCTCATTTTTTAGCTGTCCAGCTACAACTTTACTGTTTTGGTTCACTCTCAGCCCTCTCATAGCATCCTTATCAACAACAGCAGGCAGCTGTTTTCAGAGAAAACACTGTAAAAAGCCACTGTACACTACCTACTCAGCACCAATCAGAAAACAGACAGTCAGCTGTAGACTAAACATACATAGTGGAGCATTCAGCAGCTAAAGAGCCAGACATTTCCTCAGGAGTTGGTAGAGAGTAAACAGAGCTAAAAGAGAATGAATACTGGACTTACATTTAGCAGGTGGACAATGAATGATAGTGTTACTCCATAACTGGATTTGGAAATAAATAACTGTATGCCAACAAGTTGAACATATCAACATAAAGGTTATGATATGTCAGTGTTGTGCTCACTATTTGTTTCCACTGCCCCTAAGTGGCTACAAATTAAGTTACTGCAGGTTTAAAATCATGTTAGCATAAATGCTCAGTTTTTATGTTGAGCTGCAGTGAAAGGATATTAATATAAAAAGGGAATTAGGCAGTAAACAGACTCACTTGATTGGTCTAGCTCTGACTGAGATGACTTTTGTTGTGATTTGGCGCTATATAAATAAAAATTGACAGATTGATTGACTGAAGCATCATAATAACTTAAAATATTTAAGATCAAGCAGGAATGATTACATCAAACAGAACCATTTCTAATGTTAATTTGAGCACCTGACTGTTGTTTTATGATAGACTTCACACTTTAAAAAGTCCTTTAATGACTTGTTTCAGTTACCTGGTCTGCTGCTTTGCCAGAGAACATTATAATATCATCCAGATTTGATCATTCCCAGTCATGTATGTCACCATGATGTCACAAACAGGATTCTGTACACTGCTGCTGTTCTCATTGTATGGCCACATGGTGTGAATCCCATGGTCACTGTGGACGTCTCTTCATTTCATTTTTCCACACCAACATCACTCCCTCATACAGTATGCTGTATTTACTGTCTGTCTGTGACTCTTACTTTAGCTTCTGATTACTTCATTGTGCTCTGTGACATTCTGTGCTGAGTTTGTATTATTTTACGAGAGAGGGATGACATGTATAGTGTGAAATACTCACTTTAAAGCAGCATTCATCAATATTTTTCTACATTACATCCAGTGTATATAAAGATTCTGTGAAATGTGAAAGGGGTCAGTCGTAGGGCTGGGCCATATGGACAAAATCAAATATCACAATATTTTAGACCAAATACCTCAATATCAATATTACAACAATATTGTAGAGATGACTGTCGATGCTTTCACAAAATATTTACACTATGAAATTGTTGATAAATAATCATCAGTAATGTGGATATAATGATAAAGTGGGTAAAAGGTAAATAACAACAGCTAGAACAATCTGATAAGTTCAGAAAATTACATATTTTACTGTAATGCAGTATTTAAAAGCAGAAAAAGACAACTCTGATGACATATCGCGATATTACAATATCCAAAATGTAAGACGATATCGATATACTTTCAATATATTGCCCAGCCCTAGTCAGTCATATAGATGAACACACAGCTAATTGTCACCAACTTTGCATCTCCACTGAGTATTTTTAGCATCTGTAAAGTAATACCTGGATCAGCTCCAACTTGCAAATGATGTCACATGTCATCCCCTTCTCAGTGTTTCTGTACTGTGTGTATATTTGAAAATCAATGATTAAACTTGCCACCTTTCAGCCTGCAGATCACCTATGAAATCATCCTTTAACAGTGCAGCAGTTAACACACTATTTACTACACACTATTTGATAGTCACTATTACAATGCTATTTCATGAAATAGCGTGTTCACTGTCAAACCCTGAAGAGCAGGTTAATATCAGTTTGTACTGTATCTCCCACACATATTTAGCCTAACTTAGCACCAACACTGAAGGTAGTCTTTGTATACTGCTCTGTATTGTGTGCCTGTACCAAAAAAGGGGTAGGATGTGTATACCATTCACCTTCTTTCCTTTAATTTTCACCATAAACAGGTTTTTCAGACAAATACAGCACCTCCTGTTTCCCTTAACATTAAACATCTTCTTCCTGGCATTGATCTATAAACACTGACATAATGTATGTGGTTTACCAGTAACCACTAATCAGGAGATTCCTCTGTGTGTCTGCTGCTATATTATGTTATCGTGACCCACAGGCAGATTTTGCAATGGCTATAAACTGGAAATCTCAGTGGTTGCTGCTGGGCTGAAATATGGATCACAGGAGGCAGATGATGACTCCTCCCAATGCAGTCTGGTGTCTGGTTTGTCTGAAAAATGTTCTTCCATGACCTCAGTAAGTCATTGGGAATATGCAAGTTTAGTTCAATCACATGCTTTTGAAATAACACAAGGCTTTAAAGCATTTTGTTTTAAAGTCATATTGAAATTGAGGCAAATTTTTCTTAAACCTTCCTTTTCTAATCTGATCTGATTCACCATTTTTGTCTATTTGTCATCCTTCTTTTTTCTATAAACTTTCATTTTCTTTGTGGAACTCCTTTCCTTCACATCTTACTCCCTCACTGTGTATTGTTTTCTTCAATTACTATCATTCTACCTCCTCTGACTTCCTCATTTTTGTTGAAGGACGTGGATAAGACCCAGACTGAGATCATGCGTCACCACACTAGCATCAGTGAGCTGAAGAGGAGTTTCATGGAGTCTGTACCGGAGCCTCGGCCAAGTGAGTGGGACAAGCGTCTTTCCACCAACTCGCCTTTCCGCACAGCGAGCATCAACGGCCAGCTGCAACCAGCGGTGAGTCTGACAACCTTGAGTGGAAATACTCATCAGTGTTTTGGTTATTCTTGAGAAGCCATAATTTTCTTCAATTTTTACAATGAATGTGTTGGAAGGTGCTGTTTTCAGCTTTGCGATAAGATATTCTAAACACATTCATGGTCAAATTAAACTTTTATCATTCTTCTTGTTTGACTATGAGTAAAGTTTTAACATGAGGATTTTTCCCAAATCGTAGACTGGTGTTTAAGCCCAAGTCTTTACTGCAAATGATCTGAGTTGTAGTTTGAGTTCAGGCTGCTCAGTAAATCTACAGTAGGTGGCCCTAGGGCAAAAATTACTCATTGGGCCCTAATAAGCCCTCCACACACATTCCCATAATACAGTTTGACCCAAAGCCCATACACCAGCCAGGATTTCTACAATGGAATGCCTTTAAGTTGGCTATCATTCAGGATTTAGTATGTGATGATTTGATTAGCCTAGTAGCAAAATGATATAGCCCAATTTGCCTCAAAGTACGTTGCCTTCTTTACACACTGATGCTTCATTGATGTTGCCTGATTAGACCTTTTCTTAGGACTACGTGACATCTCCCTCACTGTCCTGCATCTGTTAAGGTGGGACAATTTATCTCCTTATAATGAAAAAGTTCCAGGAACTATGGAATCAGAGGAACTAATCTCAGGAACTAAACTAGAAAAAGTGCCAGTCACCATTTGTTTGCCTGATCTACTGAGAATCTGTGTAGATTAGGCAAATGGGGCCAATGACTGAACAAAAAAAAACAGATTGATTGCAATTTTCACACATAAGCAAACAACAACACAGTTGAGTCCCTTGTTGTTCTTTGTTCTCACACTTTCTATGAAATATGATCCAGCTAATCCAGTTGGAGTAACAGATTATTGCATTTAAAGGTTAGAATAACACTCACATGCTGCAATACAAACACTTGTTTCCATTGTTGTTTCATGGTCCATGTGCAAGTCCACAGCTGTCTGCAAATGTTGAACATGGAAACCTCTGGCCTTTAGTTTGGCTGCGTTGTTGGGAAACCGAAAACAGGGACTAACATTGTTCTTGATGTAAATCAACAGCAAGACATGTTCGTACCTTGTCATATAATCAATAATGATCACGCCATGTACTTGCCTATTGTAGAAATGAAGCAGTAGCCATGTCGTTGTTGCTGCAGCATCTGTGTTTAAACACTCAGCGATGTGTCCTCTCCTCGCAGAAGATAGTACCACTGGAGTAGGGAAGTGTCTGGTTCCTCCTTACACTGGTTTAGTTCCTGAGTTACTAAAAAAATCATGGTCCCATGTGAAAGTTTCTGTAGTGAAATTGCCCAATTATGTTTTTTTCATTCTTATTAGTCCATTGAGTTGGGTGACTGTATTTAATTACCATCATAGCTCCACCCCACTTCCACCTGACTAAAGGTCTAATCAGCTAGAATAACTGAAAACAAATGATCTGGTGTGTGCAACTGAGATATTAAAGATATTAAAACTAGATCTTAATACCTCAAGGCTGAGACTAAAGGTTTGAGTCACCTAAGATCCACCCTTTTAGTTGGTAGTGTTTGAGTGCATATTGCCAAATAAATTAATCAAATCACCACTTTGAGGGCCCCTGGGGGCACACACTGGCTAATAATCCCATGTTGGTCTTCAAAAGACCTGTAGAAAGTGACATAGAGCAACATAGAGCCTTGCTACCTCTAGATAATTCTATAGTTACACCATTTTAAATGTTTTAAATCATATGCACAGACTTGCATGAAGGGATACCACAGGGAAGACACACACAAATGTACAGTACTGATCAGTAAATAGTTGTATACATATTCTTCATGCAGTGTATCACAGATGTCCACACTTTAATTTACTCTATAATTTGAACTGTACACTGATCTTCCACTTGGTGGTGCTATTGGCTTTCTCCATGTCATTCCATTGCTTTAGCATGACTGTAACTGCAGTCACAGACAGACTAGACACATTGGGAATGTTTTTTTGCTGAGTGAAAGATGGCATGTGTGTGTATGTGTGTGCAGGGGAGGATGTCCACAGTTGTACCTGCATACATAAACAGAGTTGGCGGCATGTCTAATTTGGTGCTTTTTGGCGCAGGCTGCAGTATGTCAACACTATCCAGCGTTTCTTTATGAGCAAAATAAAGAATGGCACCTGGAGGCTATGTCCATGGCCTACTGGCAAGAAGCAGCTCTTCAACTTCACCAGATTGCGTTCAGCTGTAACCTAAAGGGTTCAGTATGCTTCAAACCAACCACCACTTAGCACAAATAGTCGAATAGTCGATGTTGTAAAGCCTGTGGTCAGAGGGAGTTGTAGGATGTGATGAATTGTACAAATTAGGGATAAGGGTGCACACAATGTTGGAAATCCTCTTCTCAAAGACATGCATGGTGTTCCACACACCTGGTGGGATTGTCGCATTGTCAGTTTCAGAAACGTTGCATTCATTGTTGGACAAAGTCCCCTGAATTCCAATGTTAAAAAGGTGGTGGGGAAGGGGAGGGGGTTTTGGCAGTGTTTGACATCTGACAAGCATTTTATTTGAAGCATACTGACATCTTTGTAGGTGCCCCATACCCTTTAACCCTAACTTCACACCCACTGCCTTTACTCTATGAATGGCTGCTGCAAGCTTTGTCATCTTGCTCGATCTGCCAAACAGTCGCATGGATGGGTTTATCCTTATAATTGTGAATACGCATGACTCTTTTGCCTGATTTGACCAGTGAAAAACTGAAAAGCAAAAGAACGCAGGAAAGCAAGCTAAAGACCAATGATTAGTAGGAAGAAGACTGACCCCCCTCCTCCCCTCCTCTTCATCTCTCTCACCCTCCAATCCTCCTCCCTGTATCTATCCCTCACCGGATGTCTTTCTGTGTCTTTGTGTGTCTGTCTTGTATCTCTGCCACTGCTGTCTTCATCTTCTTTTCCCAAACCCCCTTTAAAGTTCGGGCCAGTTTCTCCTGTCAAATCCCCACCAACTCCATCCTCTTCCCCACAACCTCCACCATTCTTTTCTGCACGTTTAGACAATGACACTGAAGGTCAGAGAGGATCTCAATCCTCCAGTATGCCAGTGTTTCCATCTGGATCTGGGCCCTCCTCTACCCATGACTTGAAGACTCAGTTTCTATCCCAGACATGAGATATCATCCTTTTATCACATCTTCCTTTTTTAATACTCAAGAATCTAGCCATAACTGCAGTTTTTTTGCTGACAGCCTGAGGCACAATTTCGTAATTTCATATTATTGCTGAATGCTAGGAATTATGATGACACATAGGATGAAAAAATAGAAATAGTCTCCATTGCATCACCAGCCACACGTTAAGAATTCCCAGATTTTCACTGAGCTGGTAGATTCTTGCAGGATAAACAATGATCTTGCCTAGTACATCACCATCATATTGTGTGCAATGTAGAATTCCCTTCCAAAGTGTTTGAAGCTCTTCCAGAGTTCCTGTCATCTGAGTTGCCAAGACAACTGACAGAATGTTGGTACAATATAAAGCAGGGCGGATGACATATGGTTTTGACAGCTCATACCAGGCAGCTTTTCTGGTGTTTCTTCCTTCCTGTTGGCATTTAGAAGACTTTGCACTGCCAAAATGGTTTGCACTAGCTAGAATTTTTGCTGCCAGAGGATGCCTTTCCTATTCCCACCATGGAGATGAGACTTATATTAGAATCCTCCTTTTCCTTAAATAAGTTTTCCTCTTCTGCCGCTGCTGCTCTCTCAAAGGTGCAGCCTGATTAGACCACCTCACTGTCCCTATCTGCCATCTTTCAACACTTTACAGTATCACTCAGTGGCTGTTCTCCTGTCAGGGTAATTCAACCAGTGGTCATACTCTAATTAATTATTGACTTTAAGTGTTTAATGAGCTTTTGATATCGTGTGATTTAGGCCACATCGCATTATATTGCCCTCTTCTTCCTTTACCTGAGCAAACAAATTATAGTTAGATTATTACACATGGCAGTAGTAATTTGCCCTTCAATAAGCTCCGCCCCGCTACACCTGTCAAGCTTTGCATTCTTGCACTGCACATATGCAGATAACAGTGACAGATTAGCATATTTTATACATATTTATACCAAATTTGGGGTAAAAATGATTTCAAACAGGAAAATAAATGTCAACATTTTTAGTCAGCAACTGTAGATTGGCTGAAATGACAACTGTGGCTACCAGATTGGATCAGCTCTAGTGAGCTAGCAAATCAACTTTAAATGTAAGGTTATTGAAAACTTTGCTTAAAACATGTCAAAATTAGAACCTTATGTCTTAAATATGAATTTGATAGTTATATACATCATGCTAAGTGTCACATGATGAAGCAAAAAAGACAAAAGCACAAGATTAAGGCAAAAACTCAGCATCCTCACTACTTGATCTGTGTAGAAGAGTTGGAAATAAAAAGAGGAGCTTTGTTCTGATATTGCAAGACTGAATTAGTTAGCTCTAGTATTATAGTGCGGAAAAGAAACATGATCAAACTGTCATTTCTTGCATGAAAAATTCATAAATTATTTGCATAAGCAACAGAGAGATTAGATGTGTGCTTTATGCTACATATTAAAAAACAATGTTTCACATTTACATGAGAAAAGGCTTTAAAGATGGACAAATCTTTCAAATTTCTAACATCATCTATAATACTACATCATAATGTACGTTAGTTAAAGGGAACATTTAATGATTTCCAACCAGCATTGTATCATTAAAATGCGGGTATTATATGCAAATAAAAAATATTTAACTTCCCTCCATGTTGCCATGGAAGCATAAGACAAAACAGTGACAAGACAAAGTGACCAGGTGTACAGTAATGACTGCAGCTGTTAGAGAGGCATTCTAGCAAGAGTGGCTGCAGCGATCATCACAATGATGAGTGTAAAGAGACAGAATGAAAAATCTGCACCCCATCAAACTTTGCAGTGCTTTGTTAAACCTGACTTTGTTTTCTGACAGAATATATTCCTATCAGACTTTGCCAACTCTGAATACAGAACAACAGCCAACAGTGACTGTATTACATTTAACTTGTGGCTACATCCAGCAGTACCGTGCAGCACTTGGTAAGTTGATCCACATAACATAACTGACTCCAGTGCAGTTATTTTTATGATCCTTGCACACCAGTACAATAAAGACTCCAGACTCTACAAGGACAAACGTTGTAAACCAACTTTGTAAATGAAAATAAGCTTCAGTAAAGACATATAATGGTGCTCACTAGCTTTGTCTTCTTATTCACCCCCTGCATTTTGTAACCATGAATAGAAGAGATCCACAAAATGGAGGAAAATGGCACTGTGGTTGCTGTTGGATTCCTCCTTAAGAGCGGTATGGGGAACCAACATCCCTTTTCTCCATTTTCTCTAGTCATTTGGCAGCAAGTTTAAAAAATAATTGCACATTTATAATACTTAGCTGACCTCCTTTTAAGACATCATCATATTCGCAGCAGTGAATTCTTCCTTTAATTAATGATATACTAATTCATGCGTTTGGAGGTAATGCATAATTACTACAGTAGCTTGTCAGAGCAGATAAGCACACTATTAAATATATCCCTTAAGCTTTTGTCCCTGTATTTTTGGTTACAGAAAGATGATGATAGAGATACCCTCCCAAGTATTGCCAAGTATTGCGCTAATGTGGCACACTCCCTGCTTCATCATGTGGTCAAATCCCTACAGTTGCTAAACTGTGATTGGAAGGTCACTGTTTGGGGGAAGAATATGGAGTGGTCAATAGTTTGTATGTACCCTTAAAGTTGATTTCAAAGATGTTTTTTTTACAAAGGCATTTCATTGGTTTCAAATGGAAAACCATCTGTAGCCACTGCAGCTTTGCTTTAATCTGCATTCACCTGTACTTTGCAGTATCTTGCAGCTATCTGCATGCTAACAAGTTTCCAACTTGTTCAACTTGTCAAACACAACATTGCCATTGTGTAGATGACAACACTGTCCTACCTGTTGGTTACTAAACACCTTTTCACCAGTTACAACTAAGAGCTGGATACTTTGTACTGCAGAAATGTAGGATAATTCCAGTTTATTACAACTTGGATCTTATCATTCTTCTGCTTCTTCTACTGATTCTTCATTCTCAATGAGTAGTAGTAACAGTGTACCCCCCATGTTAAATGCTGAGATGTGGGTAAGTGGTGACATCACTAAAAAGAAGTCAGAGGTCAAGTAACATGAGCAGTCAGATGATCATGATATCTGACCATGATACGTAAAATGATTATCCAAATTGTTAATATCCATTGTAGTTATATTGTAGTTATATTGTAGTTCATGGCACTCATGGCTTAATTGTGCTATTAGCAATTATTAGCAACATTACAGGTTAACAGTAAGGGTTAGAGTCGTATTCCAGGAAACCCCCTAACACTAGGGTTAGCCAAATCTAACCCTAGTCCAACTTTTAGAGATAGTCTGGCTAAACTGTTGGCTTATTTACAATCTGACCATGTTTTTGTCCTATCAGACTTTGCTGTTGTGATGTCACTGTGTCCTAACTGCATTTTAAGGTGATAAGGAGATTCAGAAAATCCATTCAGTGTTGCAGTAATCCTGTAACTACGTAAATAAGAGAAGCATTTAAGATGCTACAGAGATGGAAGAACCAGATTTATCCTGTTTCATGTGGAAGCTACTCAACTTAACCCTCTCATAATTGTAGTATGAGCTTACCTGGGTAGTTCTAGCTCAGTTCTGATGTTTACATGTAGCTCCTCAAAGCTAACACACAGAGTAACACACGTAACAAACTTCTGTCAGACAACACCGCAGACAAAATATAGGCGACTTCTTGCAAACCCATGACCCCATCATGCTAAATACCGTTGAGCCTCCCCTCCCTGTACTTTCCCTTCAACATCTCTGTTTCTTCATCCTACTATCTCCCTATCACCTTCTCTTGTCAGTTGACCATATCCCACTTGTCTGTTCATTGTTATCTGTTTCTCTTGGTCTACCACTGCTGAGCACAGCGAGGGAGGCAGTCTCTGTTCGGACACAAGGTAAGAGCATGTAGTTTGTCCCCAGTGCGAGGGGGGGTGCCGCTGTACAGACATGACTACCTGCTGGAAGAAGATGAGGAGGACAGTGAGGTTGATTGGGTTGATGAGGGGGAGGACGAGGAGGAAGAGGAGGAAGAACAAGCTCATGGTCACACTGTAAAGGTGACTATCAATGTGCCAGATGAGGGGAGGAGCTTGGATAACCCTTGTGTGCTAAACCCAGCTAGGATTCAGCACTCCCGGATGTCCTTCTTTCTGTCAGGGCTGCTGGTGATGGCCCTAACCATGCTGTGGCTGGCCTTCATTTAAAAGACAAATGATTGGCAAGAACATTTAATCCTGCAAGGCGCCTTGGTCATCTAGAGACTGCTTCATTCAAGTGCTGTTTCGTCCCTCTACCTCGAATTCATTATCCTGACTGACCTGTACTTGCATTTATTATCTTTCCTTCTGTCCATTCACCACTGCCTAAAATGGCTGAACTCAAAAAGAAATGTCCTCTTTAAAGTGAGCCCCTGTACCTTTTACTACACAGTGGCCACAAGTGGTAGTTGACCCTTCAATAAGGCCTACACCATTTTACTAACTGTTGCTTCGCCTGTCAAGCTTTCCATTCTAGGCTACACACATGCAGTTTACAGTGATAACATTGGCAGATTTTCTTGTGGAAATTTGCAGTTATTTTTGAGAGGAAGACGTGATGTCTAATTTTTCTGTCTGAATGACAACTGTCACTGCCAGATTTTATCACCTCTAGCGATCTAATCAAGTAACTTTTCCATAGTTGGTTAAACTGTCTGCTGCTGTCTTTTTTAAAACCAAGAATGCATACATACATACATACATTAATCTGAATCTTGCTAAAAACCTGAGGCCAAAGCTACATTTCCCAGGAAAAAAATCAGCATCCACATCAGTTAATGCTCCATATATCTGACTCTGAAATAAAGGAGCAGTATTGCTGTTATACTGCGGTAGCTAGTAAGTTCTAGCAATACAGAGGAGTATTAGGAAAATCTATGGTAAGACCATTGTTCATTTCTTAACTTATTCAGATGCCTTCTATAGAAAAATCATACATAAACAAGCAACACACAAGTTTGCTTTATGATTGTATTTTTTAAACAGTATGTTTCAGATAAGACTTTGGGGAAGAAGACTAGTGAATGAGTTTGGTGAACATAGCACTATCTTGGGTAGTGAGTTTGGCTGAAGTTGATTTTGAGTGATTTTCCAAATCCGATAAAAAGCAGGACACAGACCGAGATAGCTAAAACTAAAGTTACATCTAGGAACAGCTAGTGTGTTAATGTCCTGAACAAGGTCTTTTCTAGTGTAACCCAAAGGTAGTTTAGCTATTTGTATGCTGATTATATGATTATGAGTAAACAAATAATATGACTCCAGTGAACACCGGGTTACTACTGTAGGTAGTAAGCTAGTTAGCCATGCATACTAATATTTGCAGCTTACATTAGGACAGACAAACACACAGTTTAATTGTCTATTTACTCTTTTCCTCTTGTGTTTTTGATTATACAATAACCCAGTTCCCCCCATAAAATATGCTTCATTATGTAGAGACATCCAAAGGTAGACAGAGCTAACATGCCTGGTTACAGTTGCTAAGCTATTATTGTTGGACAGTCGCTAGTCAGGGGGGAAAAGATCAACTAAGGTAACCCTAACTGCTAAAATGTAGCACTGTAGCATAAATAAAGTGTCATCATAAAATCGACTACAGCAGTAGTTAGTTGACTTACTTCAGTGTACTAGGGTATTAACCATAAGCTGTTGGTCATATCAGACCAGGTAATACTGCAATGGGAAAATCACTGAATGTATATATTGGACAAGGTTGCCTTTTATTGCTTATGAGGTCATGTTTTCACTTGTAAGAATGCTATTTTCTATTTCAAAAGTTACATTGCCACGTTTTCAGCAATCAGCAATTTAGCATTTCTATTTCAGTTAAAGTGAAGGTTTCTTTCATCACATAGCAAAAGGAAAGATTTGTTACTAACAATTTTCATTTTGTGCTTGCATTGTAAGTAGTAGTTTCTGCCGTTAAGTATATTTCCTGTGGTTGTATTACAAAGGATGTCCTTTACTAAGTTGCATGTTACATTTCAAGATCTAATTTTTTATCCTCTCTAAAGTCTTGTTAATTGTACTGAATTAGAGCCTGAATTCTTGAGCTTGTATTTTAAATCACAAGCTCTTAACGTTACTCACTGAAAATATTTCACTTAGGACATTTCTGTAATACAGCCTTGTATACAATATTCAGTCATGTGTCAGTTGACTAAACCGCTCAAACAGTTTTAAGAATCTGTATGTTGTGACTGTCGTGCGTTAGCCATGTGTTAATGTTGGACCAAGTATCAGCAGACAATCAGGCCATATGTAAGTTCAGATTTCATCAATGGAGATAATGAATAACTCAGGAACACATCACAGCAATTTTATTTTATTCCAGTAACATGTTATGGAACAATGCCACCATGATGTGATGCAGGGATGATCATAGACCAAAGTCAGGATGGGATAAAGTCAAGCAGTTCTCACAAGGGACACCAGAAGCATTTTGTTTGCTGATTGGTAGTTAAGGCTGAGGTTTCTCAGTCTTTAAAGGTATTACAATTTTGGCAATTTTGGAGATGCAGCACAATAGTATCAAAACATTTGAATTTTTGACATAATTCAGGGTTTCATGAGCCTAACAAGAAATTTTCCTCCTGAACCCATAAAGAAATGTAATAATTTGCCTCATCGGTAAATTGTAACCATCATCATAGCAGAGGTTATGTGGATGTGTCCTGCCTGTTCATCATAGCGTGAGGGGAGGCTTCAGGTGAATATAAAGTAACATGATATAAGTCAGTTGCACTTGTCAAGTGCCAACAACAGTTCAGTTTTGTTGATCTTTGGCATTCAAATTTGCAGTGTTGAACAACTGCATACTGTCTTGGCAGTGTTGAACTTTGAGGCAACAGAGACCCTGAGAGTCTAAACCGTGAGAATATTCAGTAATCTTGTCCCTTCCAAGATTGATTAACCCTGCCTTGAATATCACCAGTAAAGATACAGGATGGATTACAGTCATACGTGAGAGGGCAGTTGATAAAATATGTTATCGTCAGGTAATCTAGTCAGCCCCACAAATAGTGACTACATCACATAGCTTCCAGTATCATCTATTTAGGTGACATGTGGGTGAATCTCACAGTGCTACTTTCTGATGTGACCAGGGCTTAACGGTGACAGAAGTAAGGAAACCAGTAGAGCAGTTTCTTTAAACAACAAGGAAGTACCTTGGAAGTATTCTTTGTCAGGCCATTTAAAATCTGCAGGCCTAGTAGGTGTCTTTGAAAAAAGGAAAAAAAGTAATTTAAGTGATGTATTCTTGGACCCAAATTAAAATGCTGACATTATATAAAATGTCCATAAGGAAGAAGTTTGACAAAATGTAAAGCATCTCCATCCAACATCTAAATAAAACTATATCTGGCAACAGTCTGGCAACTGTTACGGTTAATGCTGCACTTCAGTAGGCTACTCAGTGGTACATGTGCACCTGATAGCAGTGTTGAGGGGACAATAATGTGATAACCTAATGATATGAACTAATTAAACTGATTCATAAATATGAATTAAGTAATTCAAGAGTATGAATGAATTTTGTTTACCCTCAGACTACCAAGCTCTGTAGATATCTGATGAAATGCAAATGACTTTTGTTGACCTAAGAGACCTGCTCTCTTAGGTCTGCGAGTTAGATATTTGTCTAAAAAGACTGAAGGTTGTATGACACTGCTCTAATGAATACAAGAGCGTGCAAGATGGAGGGTACAGGACTGGAAAGATGGCTTAGAAATAATATTAGTCTGTCTTGGTGTAAATTAGTCAACCTCTCCAGCAGTGAGCAGTAATTGAAAGTTGATGGACATACAGTAATGATGGTGAACCAGATTTGGGAGGCAGTGTGGAAGCCTGCCAGCCACTGAAACACTGAAGAAGCATAATGTGACAGGACTGACCTTACGCTTTCACTTTTGATGCATGAAATTACAAATATGGAATAAAACTCCTCAGTGCGCTAGCTGTGTTTTGAACAGAATTTAGTTTTATAGTTAGTTTAACTTGACAAACTGGTCTACGTTAGTAATAGTCCATTCTAGAGATGGACAAGATAAAGACTTGAAAAAAGGAACTACTGTAAAATCAGACAGAATCCACATAGTGGATGGTTAACAGCAGCCATAAGATCTGATTGAGTTAAAGTTATTTGTAGTAACATAAAAGAGACAGCTGACAATTCTCTTTTCTTACTTTTTCCTTTATTGTTACTGTTGTATGGTAACTAGCCATTACATAGCTCATTGCTGGCCAGGTCCATATAATACACAGGCAGCAACTAAAAATGCATAGTCTATTCTGTTAACAGAAATAACAGAGTGAGCTAGAGTTATACATGGGTGTAAAACGAATACCCCAACTCACATTTCAGACCTGTGCATGACCACCAAAGAATGGTTTGGGTTGGGCAGCTAAAACACTTGGGAAAGGTTTGGGCATGCTAGGGAAAGAGTATGGTGAAGGACACTAAAAGTGAACAGGAACTACTGGATTGTGACAAAAGCTCTTTTCTCCTATATGAAAGTCGAATGCGCTAGATACCTGTTCACCATCCCAACCTCTAGGGCTGGGTATCATTTAACCAATCCAAGTAGCCTTAAAGTGATATCGATACCAACTGAGTACTTCATTAGATACATTACACATGTAGGTCTCTGTCTTTTATCAGTGGAACAGTGTGTAGTATAGACACACTTTAGAGCATTTAGGTGGTATTTTGGCTGCTAAACTGTTAAGCGTGCTAACTCAAATTCACCACAACTTCACTACCATAGACGGACTGTAGCTGCTCTGACAGTGGGCCAATCACATGTCACATTAAATCGGAGAATGCTTGATTGGTGGGGAGCAAGTCTTGCTTACCAACCTCTAAACTCTTATTTTCAGTACATTAAAGAGCAGGCCACTTCCTAGATGGGCACTAAACGTTGACACGACTAATATGAAATAATTCCTATTATAATCTAGCTGTAAAGTGCAATGAACCAGACTGCATTTTAACAACTACCTGTAATTTAAAGAAAGGTAATCATTTTCGAATAGGTAAAATATCCAATATTATCTAATTCTATACAGTCAATATATATGACTATGTCATAGTATGAATATAGTCTCTGTAATCATGTTTTACTTATTCTTTAATCAGGCAGATAAAAGAATAATTCTATTCAGGTTTACCAACCTCTTGAACCTCCATTGTTCATTGTCTAGTTTATAAGACTAAGTTGCCCACAAACTTAGTCTTGTTGACTTAATTTCCAGTATCAGCAGCAAGCAGCTGTTTTAGTGAAAGAAAGCTCTGAGAAAGACACAGTTAGAGACAAGTTGGTGAACATAATTTAGTAGATAAACAGTCTGATATTTTCTTCAGTAATTCGGTGTAGACCAAACCAGAGCTAAAAGTTTTATTTTTTTATATTTGTGGAGGAACACGTTTGTATTATATAATACAAAGGTATCACTTTGGTAGAACCAAAAATGAGGTATTGCAGTTTCAGTACTCTCGAAAAATGTATACAGCCCTGTAGATTAGCTGTTTATATTCAGGCTAAATTCTCATTCTGATGATAGTATCTATACTTATATTATTATTCAGTGTGAAAAGTTGCATATTTAGCTTTAAATCAAATCTTTCTTAAATGTGCTCCTTAACAGTTGAGGTAGAAAGGTGTACATCTTTGCCCAGCCTGGGTATATGTAACCACGGGTGCTATGGTCTATATGTTCATGCAGGAAGTGTTTGGTGCACTGATCATGGTCAGGCTGACTCATGGTTTAATTATATCATCCTTTTATACCTGTTATTGCTGTGGTGCCACACATTTTCTTAGTTTCTGGAGATTTCTAGGTTTTTTTTCAGTTTTGTGTTGAAATCTACAGTATTTATATGAGTTCAGTAACACTTAATTTGGCTCACTAAGCCATATTCTGAGAAGTCGTTACAATATTTCACATTTCAAAGATTTATAAACATTTTACAGTGTAGATGATGTTCGGGGCCTTTAATGATGGTAGGAAATGTGGACCATTTGCTAATTTTAACACAGTATGGCTGGATATAACTCTGGGAAAGTATTATGTTTACCCTTTGAAATGTTGGTGGGACTGACATACAAGCTGTAATATGTCTTTACTACTTTTACAACACAAATATTTAACTAAATATATCCATAAAAGACATGCATGCTTAGTTCATGTTCTCAGTGTAATGGTGGGTGTGTGCACGTCTGTATGATCTAATGATTTAATGTCTTTGTATTTTTGGGTAACTCACTATCTGTAAGCTTGTACTTTCACTGTGATACTATAGGTAATTACCACATAGAAGTTGTTTTTCTCTCTCTACTGCTGGACTTTCTGTTATTCAGTCAATTCATTTATCCAGTCTTTCTGGTTATACTGACACGTTTCCAGTCATAATTTATAGTTAGTAGATATAAGGTGTGATACATGTACTATACAAATAATAAATGCATCTAATATGGTGTGTGTATACTTGAATATGTATAATATAGTTGTGATCCTCTGGTCAGAATGACAGTTGAGTCATACGTTTTTTTTCTTACCTGCTTTCCGTCCCCGTTCCATTCTCCACAACATGCCAAATCAAAATGAATGCCTTTCATTTATTTCATTTCATTTATCTGGGGTCTGGTAGTATATGCAGTTATTTTATGTCACCTAAAGGGAAACTTTGTTTGACCTGGACCCTATTTTCCTATCTTTTAGCATCTATGTGACTAGTGGGAACAACAATTTTTGAAACTGGTCCAGCGAGAGCGCTTCATCCAGCAGCTGTGAAACAAAATCAGCAAAATATTCAGCCATGATCACTAAGGCATACTATATGCACTGCAACACAATCAACATCATCCAGCACTCCTCTCTCAAGGTCTGTCATGGCTGAATATTTAGTTTATTTGTTGATTTGTTTCTCTGTATGGTTGTCAGACACTTAAAATTACAATCTGAGCCAATCAGAGGCAAAAACAAGCAGTTTTAGTGTATGTACATGGACGAGATGCTATTGACTCAAAAGGATTACATTGAAGGTTGTTTCACTGCTAATGGCTGAAGCATTCAATTCAATACTGGACCATTTTCAAAAAATGTTGCCCTCATTAGACATTTAGACACATAATGATGTGATGAGGGTCCTGGTTGAAAAATCCCGAAGTGTACCTTTACCTTTAAAGAGAGCATGGACAAGTTGAACAAAAACAGACTTCAGTTGGGAAAAAGTGTACCTTTTAGTAGGAACCCAAAGGGTCCTTTTATTGTCTTTAATTGGGAAATGAAATAGCACAAGTTGTCCTTTAGGTTGTATAGCACCATTCATCAGTTCATCTCCAATGGTCACAGGGCACAAGCAGTCCCTCTTCATTCAAAGTTTCAAAGCTAACAGGAGAACATCACATTAAATCCAACTTTACCAGAAAAGTCTTTAATTGAATCAAAGACTACCTCAGGAAACAGTGAGTAGGAAGCGAGTAGGTCGCACCACCTGTAACACCGGCAGCTGTGATGCACCTGCCTTTGATGATAGCACCTCTAGAGTGTCCAGGGTAGTCATATATGTAGAAGTCGCTTTTGCATTCAGTTGGTTTGCGAGGCTTTCTGCTGAAGAAGTAAATCCTATGGAAAATGTTCGTAGTGAAGTGTATGGACCATATTAGGCTCCAAGTGAGGCAAAGGATTCAGCCTTTAGCTGGCATTTAGACCGTTAGCAACCCTGCATTGAATTAGGGGCTGTGCTGGTGGTGGTATGTTGCTTCAGGTCACAACATCACTTTTTTTTTTACAACTATTTACATTGGCAACAATGTTGTGTTGCAGTAAACTTTGAGTTCTTGCTTGATGACCATGCATTTTTTAGCAGAGCCCACTCTTTTATGTTTGTACCCCAGATCTGGATCAGGCCTGACTGGCCCCATCCAAACAAGTGAGAGGAATGTCTTCTTTTCATGCAGGTCTAAAATCTGTCTGAATGTAGTCTTAAAATATAGGAAACAGCTTGCAATATGACATAATTCATATAACAAGTTTTGTTAACATAATAAACATTGTTTATTGGCTAATATTTGCATAGTTGTTAATCAAACTTTGAGGCTTATATTGTTTGACTTTTTTTAACTGATGTTTATTCTCTGCTGGTGAAGATGTTCAGAATTAAGGTAATTCAGGTACAGTACCTGTGAATTTAGGGCCTGACATTGTCATGAGCTTCGGGTAAGTTTCCTTTGCAGGGTGGCAGGGTCCTAAAAATAGGTTGGGGAGCTCAGCCATCCTGAAAGAGCTTGGAATAGATCAAGCTCCTTCATATCAAAATGATGATCTTCTACGCAAATAATGTAATTCTCCCTCATCAATGCTTCAATGTCCATTTTTTTGCAGATGATACAATGTTATACACCCCAGTCTCAACCCCAGCACAGGGGATGCTTTCCAAATATCATTTCTTAATTGCAGTCTAGTTTCAAGTACAGAAAATACCAAATACATGGTGTTCTCCATCTCAATGGCACCCATATTACTGAGTCACACAAACACTTATACAGTACTGTGTCTAGCCAAATAAATTGCCTTGACAGCAGACTGTCATTCACATTTCATTTCACATTTGACTCAGAAATAAAAAATCAAACTAGGCTTCTAATATAGAATCAAAGGTCTGTTCTCTTCTGTAAAACGATTGTGCAGTCAAACTTCATGTCTGTCCTTGACTATGTATTGTCATACTGCACTATCAATACTTCAGAGTCCTGTGCTTCACAGTGCATTACGCTTTATCACTAATGAAAACATTTCATACTCATTGTTTTCTGTATCACAAGGTTGGTTGGACTTCCTTACATATGAGAAGAAATAACCATCTTATGTTATTCATCTTTACTGTTGAATCCTACAAACTACCTCACATCTCTTCTCTCATTTAAATCTAGTACTAACTAAAGTGCATGAACCAGTAACTGCTTAACATTAGATATCCCTCATGTTTGCACTGATGCTGGTAGAATTGGTTTTAGGTATTATTCACCTTTTAAATAGAATGAACTGCCAACTGCCCTCAAACTTGAATCTTACATTCCTCTTGGAGATTTTAAAGCTTTATTATCTGATGTTTTGTGATTCTAATAGCTGGTATCTAGTAACTAGTAACAAGTAGTGTTGTTTCTGTCTGCTGACTGTGTTCTTGTTTTATGAAGACAAGAACACAATGCTCAATTATCTGTCAGAAAGGAGATCTTAATCTCAATGAGATTGCCTGATCAAATAAAGGAAAAAAATGGTACTATGTCAAACCATCTGTCCACTGCTATAGGTTTGCTTATCAACAACATGTTGTATGTGACATTTGCGTACACAGTGCTCAATAAATTGCAGTTATGTTGAAAGCCCATTTATATGCAACAGTACTGTTAATCCATGTTTAAAAATGAAGTATAGGTTATTGCACTTAAATCTTAAATGTCATGTGTTATTCTGTTATTCCTCTATTATTCTTAATGTTCTGTTTCTCTTTGCTAGTATCTGTTTTGTCATAGTGTTTGTTTGGACACTTTCATTTTGCTGGCTGCCTCTTCACTGAATGCTTGTGCCACTGAGCTTGCTCAAATTGAGCTGATTGGCTGTGGCTAATTCTTCACTGTCAGTTAGATGCTTCTTGAAACATGCACTACATGATGTTACAGCTCACTTGTGTGATGACATGTTTTTTGTTCTCACTGCTCACAGTGATCCGTTTCAGTAGTCAGCTTGCTACACCGTTGCTGCTTTGGCTATTAGCATCCCATGGTTGTATTTTTATGTTTCAGGCTGATCTATGCAGTTCTTTGCTTTAGGTCTATTTTTAATGACTACAGATTGCTGATCAAGCTACAGTTTATTCACTTCAAACTCCATAGAAAATGCATCATGTGTGCTCCCTCCTATAAGTAACATATATTTAACAGTTTTGAATATTTCCCTTGTGTCAAGATACTGAACATACAGCATGATACATGATACAACATGCTCATTTAAGGAAGCAAGACACTGGTAGAGTTGCTCCTCCAATGAGAGAGGTGTGAAATGAATTTCACAAAAGTTTGGTATATGTAATGTTTACCAAAACATAGGTCACATCTTCTTTTGGAGATGTATCCTTTCAGAGGAATGATGGCTAGATGGCTGAATATGCTTCTCTACTCCCAAAAAGACAATAAAGAGAGGATGACAGTTCCCGCTTTCATTCTCTCTGAGATGAAACCTAATGATGGGTTCAGGCAGACCTCATCAACTTATGAATCTGCTTTGAACATATATGAACATTTTAACCATAAATATAGGGAGTTAATGGATAATTGTGTTTTGTTATGCCAGATATGGAACCATGCAGATAGTTTTCATTTTGTGCCTTTTCAGCATGTATCTGTCTTGGCATGCACTCAATGTTAGGCGTAGGGTTAGGGTTAGTTAGAATATTAGCCTGTATTTCTGTATTATCAGTATCTTGCCATCCACTTATCTAAGTACCATAACTTTACCACTCAACTTCTCAACTAAAATTGTGAAAGATCTGCTCCATGTTGTGAGACATAAATAACTCTGCCTGGAATAATATTTTGTGACTGAAATGTTTTTCCCACAAAATATTTAATTAGTTAGTTGATAGAATAACATTTACTTTATTTAGAAATCTAGAATCTGTCAATATGCAAGTATTATTCATTTCAAATGTTTAACTGCTGGACACAAGATGTCTCTTTCTTCATAGTAAAATGTTATTGTAAGTTGCATATTAGAACTTGATTGATTTCCAGTTGTGATGTCACAAATCATGCCTCTATGCACATGTAACTGAGATTTAAGGTGAGCAATGAGAGAACATTCCCCCTTCATCAGATGAATGTGAAAGCAGCCATCTAGTGTCAAACTCTGCACATACAGTACAAAAGTGGAGAGGGTTTTTTTTTTAAGGAACATATTCAATGAGATGGTTTTTTGCTGGGTCTGGTGTTTTGGGAACTCTGATGCAGTCCTCTTGAGGTCCAGCAGTAACATCATCATGCTGCACAGAGCAGCTGACACAATGCTCCATTAAAGCTTATTCATAACAGCTAATTCATTCTTTTTTGTGAATAAGTTTTGAAACAACAACAGTTTTCACCCTCTGACCATCTGTCTCTCCTGTACACTGTATACAGTGGCAAAGTAAGGAGAATACATGTAAGTGACACTTTTACTGCTACTGTTATATCCCCAAAAATAAGTATTACACTGGGGCCAGCAAGCTGGTGATAAATGCCATAATGTTACTCTGCCTTAAAGTCCGTGTAAAGTAAGAATAAATATGTGTTCTGAGTTTGACATACCACAGAAAAGTGTGTTGTTAACCACCCTGCCAAATTTATATATAAAATATATGACATTGGGCTTCAAAGTTGTATAAAAATCAGCCTCTTTCTCTGGTCCCAAACGCTGTGGGAGTGCCCACCGAGTTCGCTGAAACCCCGCCCACCACCAAATGTCACCTGTCAATCAAACACAGAAATCTTGAAACACAGTTTGTGAAGCCTAGCTCCACAATTCAAATCTAAATGGTTGAAATGCTTTTTACACCTTTTTTAGAAATACATGTATGACCTATTTAATGTGTTTAGAAGAAAATGTTTGAATTCACTTTACACGGTCTTTAACTTATTAACTTTAACTGATTATATTCAGTACATAAAAAACTAAAGATAGGATAGTAATTTCATGAGTAATTTACAGTACCCCACTCATAGTAATGATACACCAGTATTCATGCATTTTCTTGTAGAAAGAATACTTTTCTCTGCCTGCTTGTATGGTGGTTGTTAAAAGCTATGACGTCAACCTCAGTCTTATAAGGATGCAGTGGGTGAGTGTGTTTGTATCTGGTGGTGCTGAATGGGAATGATAGATCATGTGTGACAAGTGTTGTGTCTCGATCGAGCCTTCACAGAGTTTATTGCTGACTGTGTGTCTGATCCCTTCAGTCCCCTTTGCTGAAGACCCAGACAATCACCATCTCAGATGTCACCAACTCCCTGAGAGGAACTGTGGCCTACAAGGACATTCCCCTCGTTCACACTGAGACCAAGACCATCACATACGAGTCAGCACAGGTGAGAGGAATTCTAGGAACTGCATAAAAAAGAATCACAGGGATTCTGTAGGCCCTTGATTAGACACAATTATAAGTGTAAAGGGTCTATCCGTTATTTTTAAGATTGTGATATTGTACTTGTTGAAACATGTTCATTGTACAATACTGGCCAGACATTTTGTTCCCAGCCTGACCTCTGTCGATTTGTTGGAATTGGGAAAAGTTAATGTGAATACAACACCTGAGTATCAGTATCAATACCAAAACAATACTTTTTTACTTTGAGAAATGTAAACTTTTTATAACTATTATATTCACTGACAACAGAATCCAATGTTTTCAAATGTTAAAATACTTTTAAAACAAGCAGTTGTACAATAATCTTTCAAATAAAATATCCTAAAATTGATTTAAATAAAAAATATGTAAGATCGTCACTCTGGCAAAACACGGATGGTTTTTCATGATCAGCCTTGTAACCACTTCAGGCATATATCTTACATTACTGACAACCATTTCTCAGTTTGCCCAACCTTCGAGGTAGCTATTGGCGTCAGTTCCTTTTGCAGCACTATGAAAATCAATTCGCAGAAATGGATTTAGTTAAATAAGACCGGCTTCCATCCACTTGCTCTTAATTCAGCCATTGTTAGAGCACAGTAGGTTTAAAATGAACCTGTTACTGGCCTGATCTTTGATTGGTGTTGTGGTGATAAGTAGCTACAACAGTTAGCTAGCTACGCTGTTGGGTTGTACAAGCATGCTACAAAAGTCATGCACACAACAACATTGATATGATGTGCATTGATTCTTATCTTCATTGATGTACACAACAAACACAATGAAGTTCAAATCCCTTGAAAATCCTGGGAGTCCCCACCTGTCAGATAAGTCCAGTTCCCTTGATTCAACCATTCTTGGATAACCATTACACTGATGACTAAGAATCTTCACAGACATTATTTGAGATTCTTGTGTAACACTGAAAAGGTGTCTCTCCCACAGCCGGTGGACAGCCTGGCAGAGAGGGACTCAGGAGTGCTGCTGAGTGCCCAAACCATCACCTCTGAGACCATCAGCACCACCACCACCACCCAGATCACCAAGGTCTGCTTACTCCACACACAGCCTCACAGTCAATACAGATCAATACAGCAATTACCACCATGCTGTGATGGATCCCTAGTTTCAATCACCTGTGCCAGTTGTATTGACCCTGCTGGAGAGTAATTGAGAGGGAGACTCCATATAGCCTGCCCCCTTTTCTTAACCAAACCTTACTATACAGTTTTTTTTTTAAATATTAGGTTCTAATGTGTATGGAGCCTCACAAGCCAGATCAGTTGTATGAATAGCTTGAATAGCACTGTGAGTGAGAACTATCTAAAACAAGTCCTGCTCTGTTACCTGACAACTGTTGTTCCACTGTCCTCCTGTACTATGTATTTCTTTCAAAGTTTTCTTTCATTGGTTTCTGCAAACACTTCTGAAATTGTACTTAAAAAAACATTTCTTCACAGTTAAATGACAAATGACCGTGAACTTTAATTTTGAGTCATTTTAGTAAAGTCATAGAAACTATTGTTTGTATTGTGTATTGTTTTTGTGAAGTCTTAGACATTAACTTTTATAAATCATGGGATGTTGGATATCAAAATGACAATAGTAGAAAGTGATTGTCTTTGAGGTATGAACAGACATCACAGCCACATGTTCAGCTATTCACACACATCAGTGATGTAAAGATGCAATATGTCATCTTCTCTGCAAAAATATATTGGGCCTCATCAAGAAGCACTAGTACTAACAAGTTTGTTTATCAGTGGAACGTGCAAGTGATTTAGTTAGACATTTTGTAGCATTATGAATTGTCGCCTATTTCAAATGATCACAGAGGTCTGAACACAATCCAGAAGTGATCCAGACCTGTCATACAAGTCATGAACAGACCACCACAACCAACTAACAACAAGGCAAAAACACTTAGACTAGTAATCATGATTAGGAATGCACCAATCCAACTTTTTCAGTCACAATACCAATACCTGGGCTTTGCATATCGGTCGATAACGATACCGATTCAATACCATTGTTGAATGAATAAACTGTATACCTCACCATGTGGAACAGACTAAAGGCATCAGGCTTGACTTAAACATTACTTTTTTGTAAAACAAAATGTAACACATAGATATAAATGTACTGAATTGTTATTTATCATTTAAATGCTCAATAATTGTGTACCAGCAACAAATTGGAACAACACTTAAAATAAACAGGAGTCTTCTTTGTAAACATTCAGTGCAAACAGGAATTCAAAATCCAATATGAAATATAGCATCTTAAACTGAGAATAAATAATAAACAAGTAGCTTAACTAACTTGGTCAAACGTGAAGTGAATAGATCAGCCCCATTATCTGATACCCGATGTAGCTATTTATAATATCAGGCCAATATCTGATATTAATATCGGATCGGTGCATCTCTAATCATGAGTTTAATCATCATATGAACTAAAATAAAATATAAACATGTTCAGCATATCATCATCATCATATACTGAGTGTTTTTTTAGATGTGATTATATTTATGCCGGTAGTAGTTGGCTGTAAATATCTGTGACTGTCACATGACCGCCTATCATATTAGTCATGGAGTGCTCTACTTTAGAAAGATGCTTTTTAGCTTCTGTCTAATGACCAGTGACACACTGAGAAATGTGTCTCTTGATTTCTGGAAGCATGACTTGAAGCTCAAATTCTTCTTTTTACTCTTTGGGAACATTTTGCAAATAGAGGAGCAGAGGATTTAGGGGCGTTGATTATGCTAATGATCACATCTTGCCAACATTCATCAGGCTGAAACCAGAGATTTATGTCATGTCTGTGCAGTTTAGAGAGTTTGTTTAATCCGTCTTACAAACGTCAGAGTTTTAGGATGAAAATATGAAAATGTTCTTGCATGAGACCCAATGTACAACAACACAGACCAAACATGTGGCTGAGATACTCAAATGTTTAGATCAGAGCAGAAAAGGTTTTGTATCTTTGTTGTATCATGTTGGTATACATGTTTCCTGTCAGTCACTGTATAGTTGCCTCTATAGTGTATTCATTACTTTGTACGTGTACTGATTTTTATACCAATAATGGACTCAAGTGACAACATAATGCAAAGTTTGTAAAAGCAAAAAAATAGCGTAGATCAGTTGTTATTATAAGATTCATAACTTGCATAGACATTAGGAAAATGTTAATTAATATGATCATCTAACATTCAATCAATCAAGTGCATCATAATTAAAAACAGAGTATGAGCGCAAATGTAGTCATTTGAGTTTCAATTCATGTACACACTCACATATTCTTAATAAACATATGTAACATAATACCATTGTGTGACATGTTCTATTAATCTAGTAGTAGTATCTTGTTCAAGGTAATGCTGTGAGAGTTAACTTTGTGTCTGGATCAAACTGATGCCCAGACTGCCATAAGGGAGGGAAGATACGTTTTGTCTAGATTTTCCCTCTGAGGAATTATACTCAAGCTAGTTTGATGTCTCTGTTATAGACGGTGAAAGGAGGAATCTCTGAGACTCGTATTGAGAAGAGGATCATCATAACTGGAGACACTGAAATTGATCATGACAAGGTGAGGAATGAAAATGATGCTTCACTCTTCAGACTAAATGTTGTAGTAATTATGTTTCCTCTGAGCTCATCAGTAAGTGCAGGTGCTTTTGTTGATTTCTGCTTGACACACGTGTGTGTCTGATGGGTGAAGCTGGATTTATTCGTAGACTTAATTCCCCTCAAAGAGTGATTGCTTATATCAAGTAGATTTGTTCTGCATGCAAGTCACTTTAATTAAACTCATTATTTCTTCTTCTTCTTCTTCTTCTTCTTCTTCTTCTCCTTCTTCCTTCACTCAGGCTTTGGCTCAGGCCATTAAAGAGGCAAAAGAGCAGCACCCAGATATGTCTGTCACCAAAGTGGTTGTGCACCAGGAGACAGAGATCTCCCCAGAGTAAGAGTGATCTCTTGCTAGGTGAGTGTCCTCCACCCTCCTCCACCCGCCCCTCCCCACACATACACATTCATCCAAACCAATATTAGCCTTTTGCTGTCAAAGTCATTCATCCATGCGTTCAGGCAGGGGTGACTTACTGCTGTGAGGTTCACCACTGAACCACCTGCTACCAACCAAAAATGATGTCATGATGATGTTCAGATATCAAAATGATGTGTAGATATGACATGAAAATAGTTGATTTATCGACTACATTACTATTTCATTCACAATCAAGGAAACTTCATTTAGAATCATATTATTTTTATATATATATATGTTCTATAAAATATTGACATCAAATAATAATCAGCACTGATTTTTATGATTTTTCTTTGGAGGATATCAGGATGGAATGGTTTATGCATGTTCCACCAACAACTTTTATTTTATTCTGATTGGATAGCGCTGCTGTCGGGTGGAAACAACAGTGACCCATATCACCATCAAGAGAATGGGTCAAGCCTTGGATCATATTTCTTTTGAGTCCAACAAGCACACATTGTTTTCCCATTATGGAGAGCCCCTTTCTGCCCAAGAGCTTCTGGGCTCTTACCCAAATTGGCCGTATGGTAGATCCGGCCATGAGTTTATGCAAATCAAATCACTGATGATCAGAGAAATAGCAATGGCTGCATTCACACCAAATCAACCAAACGGTTGCTATGATGCAGGGAGTTTTGGTGGTGGGGGCTTGTTGTCTGACAGATTGAGGCAGAGTTGGCCAAAACACGCAAGCCGGTTCTAAAACTCACAGACAAGATTTTACAACTCTGGAAAGTTTTCATGACGGCAACTGTTTCATCTTTCATGGTGATGATTACAGGGTAAACAGTTGAATATGACATTGACATCATAAAGTAATCCACCAGGAATGTGTGCCTGTGTGTATGTGACTGGCCCCAGTGTGATGTTGGGCTCTTGCTGGGTGGCTGCTGTGTTACTTTTTGCTAAGCTCTATGGATTCCATCCTCATACAGCGTAAGCACACTGCCCTCATTCAAATGAATGAGAGGACTGCTGTTATTCATGCATTCCCAGATTTGGTATAAATGCCAAAGCCCTATGTTGTAAGTTGTTATGGCAACACACAAACATGGCACACAGTTCAAAGATCTTCTCCAGACATGTATTTAGACATACAATACTGAAACAATACTCTGTTTAGAAGAATAATGTGTGTGATATGGGGTTTCCACAAAAATAAGGATCATTACCAAGCTAAAATCTTCATTCATCAACTTCTTTTCCCTCATAAAAATCCATCTATGAGTATGCTCATTTATTTCATGTTTCACGTTTCCTCATCACACTCATGTACGTTGCATACAGGACCGCAACTGGCTTCCAAACTAGTTGTGATGTCACAAATAATGCTTGTAGGCCCAACCCTTAAAATTAGATTGAAGGTGAGCATAGAGAAACCTTTCACTTTTGACAGATGGATGTGAAAACTAACTCTGCACATACATATATCCAGAGTGAAACTCAAACATCCACCTGAAAGAACAAGAAGAAAAAGCATATGTTTGAGTGAAGGGGGAGTTTTAAGGTAACAGGAATTTCTCAGTCATAAAGTGCAAACCAGTGATTTGGTTTGTGGTAAACAATAACACATCAACTCTAACAACTCCCAAAAGTGACAAAACATCTACATGAACATGTACTGCTGCAGCTGCTAGCAAGACAGGATATGAGTTAATGATGCAACAAGCTGTTTAACATTACATGTACACTCCAATAACTTCACCATAATGCTCACCCCTCCACCCTCCAAACACATCACTACCAGTCACTCCCATATTTACTGTAAGTCAGTTAGAAACTTCTCTCTTTGTCCTTTTGGAGCAGCACAAAAATACTTTTGTGCTGTACTTCTGAGGTTCCCAAATCTTGTGTTGAGCTGTGGTTGGGTATATCTTCTTACATGCAGAATGCCACATAGCACTGACAGTTTTGCTTTTATATAAAGCCAAAAGCAAGATTTCACTTAAGTGGTTTACACATGGCATTGTTCTAAAGGAACTGGTCATGAGTCACTGAAGTACTGTAATGACAGAAGCCACCACTGTAATTATATCAGTGGCAACAAGGACACTCATGAGAATGATGTAATATGCTGATAATTATGAAAAAATAACATTACAGTGGTCAGTATGATGACTGAGTTGATAGTTCTTAATATTCTGGATTATTACCCAAGACTCTTACAAATGGAATAGCTGAAATGTCTTGTATGGCTGTTGGGTGTCTGGTAACAGTTTATTCAAGTGTGTTCCAACATGAAACATGGAGCCTCAGCATGAGGTATGTTGAATAATGGTGCCCATGTGCTTTTAATTGTGGTCTTGTTTATGTGATGTTTAAGGGTCCAGGCTGGGAAGCTAGGGCTGTTTAGCCGGCTGACAGGCTGGTATGTAAACACAGCAGCCTTACCTCCCAATCTGTCTCTGCAGTGTGTGTGTGTGTGTGGGGGGGGGGGGGGGGGGGGGGCTGCCTCGTCTGTACTGGCCGTGCTGTCTTCCAAACCAGAAAGACACAAAGCTGCAAAAGTAATAGCATAGTAATAGTAATAGTAAGAGTCGTCTGTGTAATAGAAAGCTGAGTTGAAAGATGGCCGTTGATTGACAGCTGTGATTGACAGCTAGCTCACCTGCTGCTGTAAACATAGGCTGGGTAAATTACACTCACCGACCTGCAATCATCTGCTGTGTGGTGTAAGGTCAGGGTGAGTGTAGGCTGCAGTTACACCCTTCTAAATATCCCAGCATTCAACAGCTGTTATTATCAGGGTATCTGTAGATCTTGAAAGTCTTAAAAAGCTTCCTAAGAAAAAAAAAGTATGAAAAAGTCAGCATAGTATGTGTTACAGTATAGTATAACGTCAGTAGGGGGCGCTCACCTCGGTTTACACAGACGATTAAACTGCGGATTTCAAATGTTAAGTGAACAGCCAAAGGAGAAAGTAACATATTGTGGAAGACTTTATGTTATGCTGCTTTACCATATCTTCCTGCCATTACTAACAGCTTTTCCCCCCAGCAATGAAGTCTTTTTAATTCTCCCCCAGAATTTTAATTCATTATAACATCGCAGAAACACTTGATCCATTTTCTGATGCTTGATGTTAACTAGGTCCAGGCCACAGTCATTTTATTAATGATATCATTAAGAATTATTAATAAAAAATATGATAGATCATTCTTAGGTCGTATCATCCCTGCTGGTTTGAGTGGAATGTGTTTGATAACTCTCTACCAAGTTTGTGTCAAAACAGTGTCAGTGTTGTTTTCTGTATATTAACTCTGAAGTTTAATCAACTCCTAAACCTCTGTAACCTTCAATTATTAATATGATCTGCACACAAGTTTAACTTGGAGTAATGGAAAGAAGCAGTACACACTCAATCAATGTCAGTGTGTTTACATCAGAGTGAAGGCTAATCCCTCAATCCTTAACCACTACATCTTTACTCTGAGTTAAAGTCCTGTGCTGTATATTCCACTGTTCCAGCATAGACATGCTCATTGCACTGCTCCATGTGTGGGAATAATTCCCTCTTAACCTGCTCACTTCACATTTCTGACTGACAACATAATCCTTCTCCACAGACCATTACTGTAATTAAACTTAGTTGAGTGTAAGCTGCAGCACCATGAAAACATTCTGCAGCCTTCACATTGTTGGAGATAAACATTACAGTAGATCTATACTACTGTAGGTAGGCTTGAGATGTTGCAGAGGTGTGTTTATTATTAACACTGAACAGTTAGCTGCTTAGTGGAGGGGAAATATTCATTCATGCTCCTGGTATAAAAGGTTATGCAATGCAATGCAGCGTCATCACACTCCTGCTAAGTAGTTTTATAACATGCATGATGTCATTTTACTGTTAGCCTTGTGTTCATCACTATGGAAGACAAAATGTTTGTTCAACATGTCAAATTTTATTCATCATTAACTTAAAATTTGAACTTAAACTATTCACAGGATCAAACAGCATATTGTGTATAAATTCCGTTATTGATCTCAACTGCAGACATAAGACAAGCAGCATAGAAGCAAGCTTTTATTTGAAACACATAAATACGATTAAGAAGGTTTTCTTTATGCTGTTGTTTGTATTTACTGTTTGTTGTTAAAGAAAACTACACTTTCGTCATGTTAAAGACCATTTATTTTGACATTATAAATATAAAGTGCATATTGTCAAGTAAAAGCTAGACTCAAATAACAGCTGGCAACATCTGTCACATCATACTCAAGTATGAAACATGAATGTCTTTATTCAGTTCTGCTGCACTTTACTTTCAATTGGTGCTACTCTCAATGGAATGAAGCATTTCTTGCAGATGTTCCACATGAAAAACCTTCCAGTTACTCAAAAGGCATAACACAGTACCTTCTTGGTAGGCTTTTAATATGAAGTCATGTGCTGGGAGTGTTAAATACCATTGACAGTCTTTTAACAATGATTGAAAAAACAGCTAAGTAGAAATGACACGTCATTTATTGAAGACAAGCCTTATTTTTGTTTGATCGCTATTCTTTCAATACCAGTTTTTATTTGAGCATTTATGGTTTCCATTATTATATAAAATCATTTCAATTTAACCTTAACCTTTAACCTTACATACTGTTCGGATCATATTTGACCAGAATTTGACATTAGACAACTGTTAAAACACCCCAAATGTCTTTTACTCTGAAATTTGATGACTTTTCCTACAGTGGCCCAAAATGCACATAGATGAAGATATTTCAAACCTATACTTTTATATAGATGCTCCAAATGTTTGTCCATTGAGTGTGTTCTGGGTCAAATGATCTCTGTATCTATTGACATGTGTTTATGTTAAATGAATAGTTCATAGTTTGAATCATTCTTTTTATGATGTAGCAGTGAAGACTGATGGCTCTAATGATTATACAATAAACCCCACAGTTCATTTTCACTTTACATTAAATACATTTCCATCATTATTGCTATGTTATATTTTCATGTCTTAGGTCAAATAGGACATGATATTGTGTGATAGGAGCTAAAACATACACTCTCTCTGCTCTCTGAAACATGAATCAAGGTTTAATCACATTTATTGATCAGTCAGATCCACTATTGATGATTTCTAAACACATCTGTGGTTCAACATTGGGTATAGACACTTTTTATGAGGAGATTCTTAGACTGGGTCAGAGTTGACCTGGAACATACTGTGAGGGTTTCAAATATGAGGCCACCATCCTAATGTTATTGTGACTTAATCATTCTAGGATAAAAACACTATTTCATTTTATCATCTATTTTCTCCAGCTTTAAATCGTATCCTGTAATTATCCTCAGTCCTTCCAATGTCCTTGTTTTTTCATTAAGATGCTCTAATCCACTAAAGTTCTCTCTCTTTTTCCACATTTTCTGTCCATCTCTCATTCTACCAATCTATGAATCCTACCTTTATTCTGTCAGCTGTCCCTACCCCCCCCCCCCCCCCCCCACCACCCCTCCTCACTTGTGTCTCCATCCCACCATTTTACCTCAGCGCCCCCCAGCCATCACACCCAATTGCACTGCCTTGGATATGAACCACCAGTCAACATCAGAGGGAACGTTGAACTATGAACTTTAACCTCCATGAGTGTGGAGTTCGGCCTGAAGAATACAAGAGTCGCCAGAAAATTCCCAAGAACCTTCCCAGTATTCCCCACAATCTCCTTCTTGCTCCACTTACTGCCAAAAGATCAACCACTGGACTGATGAAAAACATCATTTTTTAAAAGAAAGAAGAAAGTAAAGTACAACATTTGTGGATTTTATTGCTCTCCGATTTGTCTGGAGATTTTAAGAAAAATTTCAATGGCATTTGGTCTTTTAATCTTGAGATTACTGGTACTTTATTTTTCTACAGCTTTTCTTACCATCAGAATTGGTTATCAATAACTTGGAGGTCAAGTGTTTTTTTTTTAACAATGTGTTCCAAACAGCATAAACAAATGGATTGTGGGTGATTTTTCTTGGGATTGTACACATCAGGACTCAAGGATCCCTCTAAATGTTTTGTGCTCGACAGTTTGGTGTCATTTCTTGTATAGTAAATATTTTATTTTCCCTCTCAATGTGAAAAAATATTTTTTCAATAATGTGTAAAAAAAAAAAAGATTGATTTTGTCAAAACAGGGGGGCAATTACTTCTTTCACCTTATTTAAGAGTTAATCATCTGTTGAGTGATCTTCACATCTTTTGGTTGTTTTAATTGTTCTTGTTGTTGTTGTTGTAGTGCTTGTTGTCACTAGAATGGGGATTTATCAGGACCAAGGAGACAGCAGTGTACTCACTTTTTCTTTATTTATTCCCTCCTCTGTCTTCTTTTTGTGTGTTTTGCATTCTGAATCCTCTCAGCGCAGGTGTATGTAGCTTCATGATTTTGTATGAAGAGCATTCCAGATACAGTTCTAGTCATTTCTACTGAGCATGGCAGCAGTGTCTCTTGTTTCACATTTCTTCTTTTCTACTTAATGGGCAGTGTGTACTCATCTAGAGAGAGAGAGAGAGAGAGAGAGAGAGAGAGAGAGAGAGAATATTAATGACAGGAGATGATTAGAACTAAAAGTTGACATTTTGCTTGATCGGTACTGCAATTGAAGAGATGACAACATGATCATCGTCTCACTAAACTGAAAAGCTACCCTTTACATCGCTTCACTCTACCAGAGCCTTTGCATGCATGCTTGTAATTTCATTATAACCTGATTAAGGCAATACTCCAATTATTGTAACTGTCACATCAACACATTAACAAGGTTATCAGGTTAATGTGCTTAATCATACCCATTAATTACACCCGTTCCTGACATATAGTGAGTGAATTAACTTAATTGTTAATCTAGGAACATGGTACATGAATCACTAATAAATCAGAGAGATTGGAAACCAGCTGTTTATCCAGATTATCTAAACCAGTCATTCTTAACCAAGGGATCAGAGCCAATACATATTTAGTTTTATAAGAGTAACTAAATGATGATCATATCTGATCGAACACTTGACCCAATAAAATGCTGTCTAATAATGATAACATTTCCCAAAATACAAAAACACCTGAAATTAGAAAACATTTGTGGTGCTGATATTTCCTAGCAAATTTACAACTTACAACTAAAGTCTTGCCAAGATATTTCTGAAGGTCCAATGGTTCAACCTGAGATATTAAATCACTATTACTACTATCTAGTAGTGACACAAAACCACCACAAAAATAAGACACCGATCAGGCTTTAAGACCACCTGCCTAATAATGTGTAGGCCCCCCTCATGCTACTAAAACAGCTCCGTTCCATCGATGCATGGACTCCAAAACAACTCTGAAGTTGTCCTCTGGTATCTGGCACCAAGACATTACCAGCAGATCCTTTCCAGTCTTGAAAACTGTGAGGTGGGGTCCTTATGGATCAGGCTTGTTTTTCCAGCACATTCCACAGATGCTCGATCGGATTGAGATCTGGGGAATTTGGAGGCCAAGGCGACACCTTGAACTCTTAGTAATATTCCTCAAAGCATTGCTCAACATGTTTTGCAGTGTGTACTCTCCTGCTGAAAGAGGCCACTGCCATCAGAGAATACCATTGATATGAAGGGGTGTACTTGGTCTGCAACAATGTTTATGTGTCAAACATCCATATGAATACCAGCAGCTAAGGTTTTCCAGCAGAACATTGCTCAGAGCATCACTCTGCTTTCACCAGCTTGCCTTCTTCCCATAAGGCTGATTTATACTTCTGCGTCGGAACAATGGCATACCTATGGCGTAGAGCTCTTTGCGTCGATGCAGACCCCTACGCCGTAGCCTGACGTGCACCTCCAAAAAATCCTAACTACGCGTCAAGGCAACGGGGACCTCAAGGGCTGTGATTGGTCCGGTCAAAGCGTCAGTTCTTCCAGCAGTTGCTTTATTTATTAATAATGAACAAAAGGTATGTGTTTTCCACACACACATAGTACACGCCCAAGCAACACGTTCCCTCGACGCAGAACTTTGAAAGGACAACAGCGGCGTCGCTCTGATGGCGTAGCAACGGCGTCGCTCCAACGCAGAAGTATAAATCAGCCTATAGTGGTACCCTCTCTCCCCAGGTACACAATGCACACATAGCCAAAAAAGAAAACGTGATTCATCAACCAGCTGCAATGGATTGTGTGTTTTGACACTTGTCTATCATAGCCAGCATTCACTTTTTCAGCAATTTTGCTACAGTAGCTTTTCTGAGAGATTGGACTAGACAGGCTAGACTTGGCTTCCCACATGTATCAATGAGCCTTTGGCACCATGACCCTGTCATAGATTCACTGGTTGTCCTTCCATGGACCACTTTTGGTACACACTGTCCACTGCATACCAAAAAAATCCCACAATACCTGCTGTTATGAAGATGCTCAGTCATCTAGCCATCACAATATGGCCCTTGTCAAAATTGCTCAGATCCTTAAAATTGTTCATTTTTCCTACAAACAAACAAATCAACTTCAAGAATTGACCGTTCCCTTGCTGCGTAATATATCACCACACCTTGAAAGGTGCCATTTTAATGTGATAATCAATGTTATTAACTTTGCCTGTCAGTGGTTTTAATGTTTTGGCTGATTGGTGTACACCATTCATTATTGTCTAAGGAGGTACCTTTCACCATGAAAATGATGGTCAAATAATCACAGCTGGAACTAAACTCAGGAATTACTCCAGAATTAAAAGTTAATTTTCACTCAAAGACACACAGTGTGGCTGCAGGCAGTTGTTTATGAATTCACTCACATCACTGTATGAGACTCTGTGGCACAGAGTAAGCATAAGCAAGGAATGTGCTACAGTATGTCCTTTGGAAATAAGCCCCATTATATAAACAGAGGTTAGCAGGTTAGTAGTTTTAATGGCTGTAGTTAGTTATTTATTTGAACAGGCAGTCCTAAGATTAAGGATCTTTTGTTCAAGTGTGTCCAAGAAATAGGGTTAGGGTTAGCCCTAACCCACATAACTCAAATATGATTTATATATATATAATTGACAATTAGTTCAGTATTAACGAGGACAGGTCCAAGTAGTATTCAGAAAGCTTGAATAAAATGTTTTTGTCTTCAAGTGAAATAAGATATTTTAATGTTCCAAATCTTTCCAACTGTAGGAATCATGGTTATTTCAACCAACCCAATATGAGTTGTAGCAGTTCTTAAGATAACAGTGTATTTTGAAATATAGAGTATCATGGATATAATGTGTTTACATTGTGATAAAAGGAGGACCCAGAACAGATCCCTGCAGGACACCTGCTTTACTTCTTCCTGAGAGACAGTAATGAAAACAATTTATAGACCCTAAATTAAAACTAAAAAGGGTAGTTTTTCTCAGTTATCATGGTCTACCATGTCAAATGCTTTTGATAGTTAAATAAAAAGTGAGGCACAATGTTGATTATCCAGGGCACTGATACTATCCTTTATTACAATAACTGTGGTTGGCATACCATGTTGTTCCTTCAATTAAATCTTTACCTAATATTCTTACGTGCATGCAAACACACTGCAACATGACACTGTTAATAATATAACAGTATATAATATATAATAATATACAAGTCTAGTAGAATGAAGTCAACCTCCTCCTGGGTACACACTGTCTATTCAAAACATATTTAGTATGGCATATGTAGTTTATGTTTTGTCAATTTTCAAACATGATGCTTTTTTGGTACATAATATTCTGTACAGTTCTCCAACTTATTCTAGTTCTTTCACTGTGTCATTGTGGCACTCCTTTTTCTTGTTGGAAACAAGCAGGCCAACATTTCTTAGTTCTTTGTTCATTGTGAACCCTCACTTTACCATCACAGGAATACAACATGTAATAAAAGAGCACCATGCACACAATAAAAACGTAGACTTTGTATTATCCTGTTCTGTGTCTACTAGTTGGTTTTCTCAAAGAAAAAGATATTTGGAAAAAGAAGAAGTACCTTTCATACTAAAATTGTATCTTTGAAATTGCAAATCAGTAATAAAATACACAGGGATTCAAAAGAGCCAACCCTTTTAAGTCAAGAGAATCATTAGTCTCATTTATTTTTGTATTGAGCGTAGCCATGATTGGATAATGGACCAGAAAATACAGGGCCACAAATGCTTTTTCTGTGTTTGTCAATTTAACTTCAGGTATTTATGGTGACATCATACTTCAAGATAGTAGAGAAAGAATTAACTGTGGCCATATTAATGTTTTCTCTCACATTCTGAGTGTGATTAGTCCTCCTGGAACATTCTGTCAGTGAAAGAGAACTCAAAAGGATTTATCTGAGATCAGAAAGCCTGCTAATGAAATCCAACTGAAATGCTGCTGAAATAGATACTCATTAAATGAAATACTGACAACCCAAAATCTATACTAAGGCTGCAACTCAACTCTTTTCTTAACTCTTTTGTGCAGCAGGAGTCCATGAACAAACCTCTAAAAAATAAAATGATAAAACAAGCTAAAAACTGTTTTTTTATTGAAGGGGCTATTTTCTTCTGTGATGCTGTTTTTTAACTGTTTTAAGTTTGTTCACTGTTTTTGATGATTCCACCATTATCCAGTTGTAAATGAGATTCCTTGAGTACAAGTTCTAGGAAAAACTTTCCCTTTCAACTTATGTGAAATCACAGAAAAGATAATTGTGAATGCAAAATAAGTCTCTAATAAGTCTTTTACCGCAAGCAACACCAAGCTCAGAACAGCTAATAGCTTAAATAGCTGGTGCTGGCTGCCACTGTAACAGCTGAGTTTGCAAATGAAAATTGCAGGAACAGCTTATAATTCACAGCTCACATGAATAGACTGCCTTCATGCAAAGGATGGACATATGGATATATATGTGGCAGAACTTCTGGTTTTAATGAGATATGGAATAGATGTTCTTATTGGACAGAACAAACTAAATTTCTAGCTTAAAGTAGAATTAAAATGTGTTTTCTAATAACATCTGATGGCTGATGCATACCGTCAAGCCAAGCAGTGCAAATCAGAAGAGTTGAGACAGTTTGAATGCAAAGGTCTTTACACACCTTGGAGGGTTGATTCGCCAGCATTAGTGTACAATATATATCTACAGCTTCCAGTCACTGCAGCTCCAGACTCTCATTATCCTGCAAAATAGGATGCACCCACACTGAAGGATTCTGGGCAGGGACCAGCATGAGCACACACACACACACACACAGAGAGACCCTCAGTGGAAACAAATCATGCCAGCTTGTGGATCAATGCTGTGTTCTACAAAACAATACATATTGCAAGGTTGCAATAATGCACCATTGCTATGAGCTAGTTAGCAAATTTAAAAAAGAGCAGTAAATGATCTGCTTTGTTCTGTACCAGCCCGCCACTTTAGAATCCATGTGTGTTAGCATTATGTACCCATCGATGTCAGCCAGCTTAATACTGGTCTGTAACAGAATGAAAGCAGGTAAGATGAGGGCAGCGCCTCCCCAAACTACATCCTCCAGCTCCTCCAGCTCCCCCCAAAACCATCAGACTAGTGTAATTCCCCAGGTGTGCCAACTATGTCCAAACTGCAGGATGACATCATCTACTAAAAGTAGAGGTGCAAGCCAGCATACTGAACACTTGTCCTTCTAGCTACGAACAAGAAGTTGATGAATAAATATATATCAGATACTATATGCCCTTAAGGCTAGAGCTAACCACGTTTCGCAGTAACTTTCATTGAAAAGGACAGAAAGAGAGGAGAAAACAAAAATACATTATACAGGACCTCCATATCTCCTGATGGTTAAACGAAGCCCTGCATACATTTAGGTATGTTATAGTGCATGTAGAGATCATGGGGGAGATAAACTTTTCATCTTTCATTAGAATCTGATTACACGCTTGTCAGAGGATAGTGGAGCAAGCAACAGTGAGCCTCCCTCCAGTTTGTCCTCACATAAACCACTGTGAACCCTTGTAGGATTCTTAGGTTTCTTGCAGCATAAAACGAGGCAATAGCAAATCACATTAGAAACTATATCTGTAAGAGCATGAAATGATCAATGTGCACCACCAGTGTAGTAGAAGACTAGAGACAAAATGTGCACCACTGACTGGACATCCTGCTAAATATGAAGATTAAGTTAAATAAAAACTATATTTATATTTAAATAAAGTTGTATTCACTTTTTAGCTTAGCTTAGCATGAAGACTGGAAGCTAGTTTCATGTCAGCCTACAGAAAAGAGGTGGTGCATAAATCACAACCTTGCCCTCAACACCAATAAGACCAAGGAGATGGTAGTTGACTTCAGGAGGACTGGTAACCAGCACCAGTAATCTCCCACTGACCATCACTGGCTGGGAGATGGAGAGGGTTCACAACACCAAGGAGATCCATCTGACGGACAAACTGACTTCCACATCTGTTACCAAGAAGGCCCAACAGCGCCTTCATTCCCTCTGCAGGCAGAAGGGGTTGGACCTCCCCATCCTGGCCATGACCATGTTTTACACAGAGGCACCATAGCGAGCATTCTCACATACTGCACATTTTCCTGGTTTGGTAACAGCGCAGGAGAACTTGCACATGGACCATGGAACAACAATGGAAACAAGACAAACAACACAAACTAAACAGGATAGTGAGAACGGCCTTGGTGCCTCACTGCCGCATCTGAAGGACAACCACATTGAGCACTGTGTGCATAGAGTAAACAGCATCACTCATTCCTCTCATGGCATGTTCACACTCTGAGGAAAGATACAGAAGTATCAGATCAAGGACTACTCAGCTGTTAAACAGGAATCAGACTGCTTAACCAGATAATGTGAACTGCACATAAGAGTTCTTTTATTAACACTACGTATGTTATTGTATTTTAGCATAATCTTTGTTTATTTATTAGTGCCCTTATTTATTAGCTTATAATTTTACAGTCCTCTGTCTTGCACTGAATTACTAATTGATGGATGTGTGAAACACAATTTCATTTTTATGTGGAGCATAAAAATGACAAATAAAGGAATCTGAAGTTTATTTTATTTATATGTAGCACTTTAACAAGCAAGCAGGTTTTACACCAAAGTGCGTCATAAAGACACCATCATTATTAGTTTGCTAGTGGACACATCTGGAGAACACAGACTCAGAGGTAGATGACGTTTTGCTGATTCATTGTTCTTCAAAAAATTATGAGATGACTGGGGCTGGCTGAAAAAGGCAGGAGGAATGGAGTTGGTAAGGCAGCAAGATTGATGGAGGTAACATGCAGGCAACAAACATGAGCAAGTTAACTCAGGAAGTATCAACTTGCAAAGAGGGCCTTAGTATAGGTACCAAAGTGGCAGAAACAGCCATCTGGCAATGAGTGGGAACATGCTGGAAAGGTGATTAGCTAACACATGACAGATGTGTTGGCTGAGGAGGTGATGCACAGCTTTAGAAAATCTGTCAGTGATGGTGAGCATGGCAGTGTTATCTTCAGAGGGAAAGTCCAGAGCAATGTGGGACCTGAGGCAGGCAGGAACCAGCAGGGGATGAAGCAAGCCGGCAGGTGGGAGGACTTCCCCAAAGCAATTACTGAACAGGTGTGTACAAAGGCATGAGTGTCGACATACATCAACTAGAAAGAAGCCAGAAGGTTTGAGGAGGTCCAAGATACGGTCACTTCCAGACTGACAAGCAGAGATGTGAGCCTATTGGAGGACCTAAGAATAAACAGAGATGGTAAGGAAGGCTCTTGGCAGTGTTGTGCCTGAACGATCGTTCATGAACTCGTTCATATTTTGGGCGAACATGAACTGAACGTATTTCTGCCTGATGAACGTTATTGTGAACGCGTTCATTATGGCGTTTGTGAACGGCACTCTCTCACAGTTTAACTTTGTTCAAGAAAGAGCCAGATTTCCATTAATACAGCATCTTCGTATGATTACTTCAAACAATTTTGACATCTGATGCATAGTTTCAGTGTTAAAACTGATAAAATAATTGATGTCTGTGGTTCTATATGGGCTGTGGCAATCATTTTGAAAAATAATAGCTTGCAGCTACATATTGAAAAAAAAGAATTATGAACTAGTTCATTTTTGGAACTGTGAACTTATTTCAAAATTTTGAATTATGAACTAAACTAGTTCATTTTAAAATTTGTGAACTGAACTTTGAACTAGTTCATGTTAAAAGTGAACTTTCCCAACACTGGTTGTTGGTGCTGTTGAATGTCCTTCACCACTGACTTGATTTCCCAGGTTACTGCCAGCCACCACACAGGACAGAGGAAGGATGGAATCAGGACTGGCCGAGTCCTGTTCAGAGACACACAGGTTTAACATTTCTGAAGCCAGGGCAGTAAGTGAGGGTAAATTTGAAAGACCCAAAGAATAAAGCCCAGCAGGCATGCTATGAATTGAGGCACTTCATTTTGCGATCCATCCAAACAATGAAAGTCAGCTTAGTTGCCCCAAGCCAGTGTCTCCACTTTTCCTTGGTCAGTTTAACTGCCAGTTCCCGACATCATAGTTGCGTTCTGCAGGGGACAGAAGATGGGAGAAGGAAGGAATGCAACCTCTGATTGGAGGGCAAGTGCTAGGAGAGGACTGCTCCAAACACCTGTGACCAAGACATCCACCTCTACGTCTTTTCAACTCAGAGAAGGCAGTGTCTGCTTGAGGAGTCCAGTTAAATAGTGTGGTGGAGGTAAGCTGGGTGAGTGGCACAGTAACACAGCTGTAGTTTCTAATGAACAGTCAATAAAAATCGGTGAGCACAAGGATTTGCTGAAGCTTTTTTAATGAGAATGTCTCAGACCCATCTGCCACTGACTGGATCTTGTCTGAATACCAACAGCTAGATGTGTTCTGTGTTCCAGATGGTTAGGATGTCATTAATTCGTCAGAGCCTGGTAAACAGTAGGAGTGCTGTTTGTTCCAAATGGCATGACCCGATACTTGAATGACATTTTCCACTTGTCTCCTTCCCAAATATAAACCAGGTGATACCTTAGAGACCTTGTAAACAAAGCATGCTAGGTCCATGTTGGCCAGATTGTTCTGCAGGTGTTGAAAGATAAATGTAAAATCTTTAATTTGAAGATCCTCTCCAGACAGCACCTATTGTTAGATTAAACCACACCCACTTCCATATGACAAAGCCTCGACATAACGAATATCCCAAAATGCATTGTGTCTCTTCAGACTTTTTGATTTTTGTATGACAAAAATGTGCTAGTGGAGCTTCAGGAGTAAACTTCTGAGAACTGGAATATGCTTAATAAAATAATACATTTATATTTCTGTAAAGCTGGTGCTATCTGTACATATAGAGCCTGGAGGCAGTGCTGTTGTTCTGTCCAGTAAAAACATTAGGAATCTAATAGAAACTAATGACACATAATGGCAGCGTCCATGGTTCAACTCTGGCAAAGGACCTTTGCTGCAGGTCATTCCCCTCTCTCCCTCTATGCTAGCTACTGTCTAATAATGTCTAAAAATAAATCTTAAGAAAGTGACTAACTAACAGTCCTACTACAAAAGTTTTTGACTGATTTTAGTTTAGCTCATCTCCGTGCTGATATCCGCTACAGCACAGTCAGAAGAGACGCTATGCATTTTGAAACGGTTTGTTATGTCAAGGGTTTCATCATAGGGAGGTGTTTAATCTAAACTGGGTTGTAAAAATGATAGACGCCTCCAGACATATTGTAAAATATACTGTAGAAAAACATTTGGAACTTGGAATATTATTAATAATAATAATAATAATGATAATAATAACAATATGTCTGATTAGGTTTTTCCACAAAAAACTGTCAAATTAACTCAACACCCTTAAAACTACCTCTCCTACTTCTATGAATATGATGTTATGATGTCACAAATCATGCTTACAGGCCAGTTTTAAGGTGAGCAAAGGGAAGATCTCCGCCAACTTTCTCAAACTTAAAAGTGACAAAACTGAAATCCTCCTCATTGGCACAAAATCAACCCTCGCAAAAGCCGACAGTTTGTCACCATAGACCACTCCTCTGTCTCCCCTTCCCCTCAGGTTAAGAGTCTGGGTTTCGTCCTCGCCAGCACACTATCTTTCCAATCACATATCAAAAACATCACCCAGTCTGCATATTTCCATCTACGTAATATCAGTCGCCTCTGCCCCTCCATCTCTCCCCACTCCATTGCTATTCTTATACACAGCCTTGTCACCTCCTGTTTGGACTACTGCAACTCCCTTCTCTTTGGTCTACCTCACAAATACCCCTCCATCCACCACATCACCCCTCCATCCATCACATCACCCCTCCATCCACCACATCACTCCTCCATCCACCACATCACCCCTCCATCCACCACATCACTCCTCCATCCACCACATCACTCCTCCATCCACCACATCACCCCATCCATCCACCACATCACCCCTCCATCCATCACATCACCCCTCCATCCATCACATCACCCCTCCATCCACCACATCACCCCTCCATCCATCACATCACCCCTCCAGCCACCACATCACCCATCCATCCACCACATCACTCCTGTTCTGGCTTCCGGTCAAGTTCCGAATAGACTTCAAAATCCTCCTGTTGACATTCAAGACTAATCCACAATCCCCCATGCATTGTTGTTGTTGTTGTTGTTGTTGTTGTTGTTGTTGTTATCAGCAGATGAATGTGAAAATAGTCTTCTAGTACCAATGATGCACAAACATCACTCTGCACAGTGAAGCTACAAAATCCACCTGAAGTAACAATAAACAGTACACTTCTAACTTTAGAAGCAAAGATGAAGAAAGGGAAAGATGAATACTGGAAAGAAGACAATGTTGCTCAATTTCAATTTCTCAATTTTGTATCATGCTCATAAATGGCATGTTATTTCATGTTGTGTGAATTGAATCTGAAGCAGGACTGTGCTGCTGTCAGACAATAAGAAAGTACTCTATGCTATTGAATTTAAATGAGGATTCATCAATTATGTGTCCAACCCAATTTAAGATTATGAATATTATCTCTGATCAGGAGAGACATAAAGGATTTGGAGAGTCATAAAGTCAGGGCCAACACATGCTGGATCGAAGTGACCTGGAAATAAGGCAATAAGCCGACGTGGCATTTAAAATTGGATATCACAGACTTCACAGTCATATGGTTTTTGCGGAAATGTAAAGTAGACATAGATCATCATGCCTGGAAAAAAACAAAAAAAAGTAGTGCTTGGTTGCCAGAATCAAAATTGTCATAATTTTCTCTTTATATTTTAAGATTAAATTTTTACTCACCTAAGCAATATCCTTCCAGTAGCTATTCCAATAGATTATTAAGGCGAGGTAAAGAGAGAGTTTCTTCCAGTCTAGCAGGAATGAAGCTGCAATCTATTATTGGTTTTATGGTGTAGTTATTAAAATTATATGGTCTGAGAAAAATGACCAAAACTGGCATGAAATTTCTGTTTTTAGATGAATATCCTGAAGAGATAGTCAATGTAAACATATGATAGAAAGATTGGGTTATCAAACATTTACTGACACCAACATTCTGAACCTCTCACTGGTCTAATTGAAGTCTCGTTGATATGCTCACTAAATAAACTCCTTCTGATAGGCTGTCATATGTGGCCTGCTCCTTTAATGCACATGTGACCGTACAACAAAAAACAAAAACTAACCCTTAGTAGAAACAACCAATCACTGCTGTGTCCTTCATGTTTCAGCATGTGTAAAAGTGTGAAGACTCCAGCAGAAGAATCATGCAGAGACCCTTCATAACTCAACAGGGTCTCCATACCAGTCCCCATGCCATCTCTCTGCAGCTGTGATTCACACTCTTGTCCATGTTGCCGTTTTTATGGACAAATCTACAGCAAGCAGGCAGGAAAGCTACACACAGGTCAACATAAAACCAGGTATACCTTAATACTCTATTAGCATTATTTAAATAGCACACATTTGTTTTACATATTTCATAATTACTGTAACCCTCTTTATGTTGCTCATTGAGAAGCAGATATAAAGATTGGGCTCCCTGGTGGTCAAGAGGTTTGGGACTCTGACCATGTAAACACTACTTTAAACCTGACAGGGACCTTTGTTAGGAGTCATCCTCAGTCTCTCCTCGTCTCCAAGTACAGAAAAATGTTTTGATTTATTCTTCATTACAAAGGCTCAATAAGAGCTGCAGTGTAGATATGCTGTAGTGTGTGATTAGACTGAGTAGTGCCTGGCCCACATGTCTACCTTTATCTGTGTGACCGCTACCTCGTTTGCACGTGTGAGGTGTCCACACTCACACAGCACTGGTAGCCATGTCTTTCTGTATTCAGTTTGCCTTTGATAAGGGCCATCAATAATAGAATCTTTCATTTCATTTCATTATACATTTTATTTATCTTTAATCTAGTCAGAAAAAGGTTAAGACGTGTGCTTAATTGAACAAAACAAAAAATGTTCATGTCTGTGACATATTCTACAGATACAAACACCGAACACTGAAACTATAAAAAAGTGTCACTTATGTAATGTTACTGGTATGACGAGCCATTCTTACATCAAAGCATGTAATAGCTACATTGGTCCACAGTACAAAATGAATTAGTTTCAGAGTAACAGCTCTAAAATTGTTTGATGCCTATGTTTTTGTTTTGGCCAATGCTGTGTGACTGTCAAGTTTCTGTTTGCAAAAAAAGTCAGTTATTATTTTTATTCTCTGTGAAAAATGCTACATTTTAAATAGTTTCTGCTTTCAAATGCATTTTGACAACATTTCTATATAGTGAGGAATGTGCACTTTATTTGTGTAGGATGTGTATGATGTTTAACTGACAAAACGAGAGCACCTAACAAAGATTTTTCCACTGAGAATGAAAGGAATGGAGGGTTGTTATTTTTTTAGCAGACGGAAACTTGACAGTCATGTGATGTGGATGGAGGACAACAGAACAGAATAGGCCAAATAAACAAAACAAAACAAAACAAAAATGTAGGAATATCACAATTTTAGAGCCATTATTTTGAAACTTATACATTTTGTGCTTTGGACCAACATAGCTACATTTTGATGTGACGCTGAGTTGGGTGTGATGTCAATATGACTGAAGAGATTGTTTTTACTGTCTGTTTGAGAACCACATGACTCATGCAGAGAAAACAGGCCTAATACAGAAACAGCTGCTGCAGCATTGCTTGAGTCGTGGCTGAACTACACTGCTCACACAGGCTGCTCCTGCTCCTACCCGTTAAAGTGGGCACCATCACGAAAAGCAAAGGTTCTGCAAAGGAATTGCTTCAAATTTGCATCCCTAGTTGGAAGGTTTAACATATTATTTAGTGCCTGAAAATTCATTAAAGGGTAGAAATGAATTTATTTAATCAAACTATTAAATTAAGCACTATGTAAATTAGAAGACTCAAATTGTAAAAATATTTTCTTAATATGCTTTATGCAACTAGACAGTTAATCATACAGCGAGCCAATTTTGAGGCTTTGCCACAGGCATAATAATAAGTCTCTGTCAATAATAAGGCAGGGAACCTTAGTAAGAAATCCCATCTTTCAAAGTGGATTGATCGAGTACCTCAAGGGGTAAAGCACTCCCACTAAATTATCTGTTGACTTTTACTGACAGCCAATCAGTTTTATTGTACAGAAATTATTACATCTAGTGGAGTGCATGAGCACAGTGAGCAAAAGGGCTTTTTACACTTGGTTTATTTCTCTCTTGTGCATTTACTGTCCTCTGATTAGGACAGCTGTTTAGGCTGCGGCTGCTCACATTAACATTCACTGGAGGAGTGAGGAGTAAAGCTTGCCTGATTTTTGCACATCTCATTTTGCGGGTGTGCTTTCTCTCATATACATCTAGATATGTAAACATGTGACAGCTCAAGCATGTTCATTTCCCAACTCTGCAGAAAATTCTACCATGATAATTAGTCAAGCAGTGACAATGTATGTTTCCATCCACAGCACAGATCTGCTGCACATGGCTCTCAGTTCATATTCAGCAAGGGGAATGCTTGTTATTTATTAGAGTCAGCTGGTGCACCATATGTGACTCCATCCAACCATGAAATCAGAGGCCCAAGATGATCATTTAAAGATTACTCATTTCTGGCTTCCTTTCTTTTCCACTGTTACTTCTTCATGCATTGCCATGATTTCAGTCTACAAAAAGAGTTGCAGTTTTTCTTATGTGACTCATTTTGATTCGTGACATCCTTTTTGGCTTTTGAAATCTCTCTTAATTTAGATGTACCAAACTCACTTTATTGGGGGTATGACTTTCATAAAATAGAAAGATCAAGATGATTTGGATAAATTGTTTCATCCCCCTTCACTGCCGCTGGGGCATCACTGTAGTATGAATGTGGTAATCACGTCAAATAACCTCTGCTTGCTCCTTGGGATGATGTCAGATTGTTTGTTTATGCCATCTGTCCATTCTGTGACCTCTGTTGCTAAGGTTGTTTCTAAGGTGGTTGACATTGTTCACTCACATATTTCAGATCAGATTTCAGCTCGAAATCTGGAGGATTAAAAAAAAGGATATTTCCTTTTGTAGTAAAAAATTAGAAAATTAAGTAAATCCTACTACTACTGCTTGTTTCTGTAGCCTCTAGAGCCTGTAGAGGTGCAGCTTTCAGAAGCTGGCCAATCAGAACAGAGTGGGCTCACTGGGAAGGGGGACTTCAAAAGACACAAAACTGCCTGTTTAGACTTCCAGCATAGCACTCACTGTATTAGCATGTCATTATTAGGGTTCCTGCAATATTTTTTTAAAGTCAGTGGTAGAACTCAAGCTGTCGTGGCTCATGGCTTTATGTTGAGCTTTAGGAGTGTTAATAAAGGTGTTCCACATGGCTCCATTTTATGCCCACTTTTTATTCACTATGAAATGACAATTGTTTAATTTCATGTAAACAATTTACAAGCAAAACTAGCATTCTGTTATAGAAATAAGGGTTATGAATCTCAGTTATTTCACTCTGCATCAGGTACTAAAACCATTTGGTCTTTGAAAATAGATAGTTTTAATACTTAGATTAGGAAATTGGCTATTAAATATTAAATATTTATAAATATCCTCAAAGTTACCAACTGCAGCTTTAATTGTTGTAAATCTTCTTTAGCTCACACAGGGAATGCAGTGTGAATACATGTGTTTTAATTTTGTTTCTTATATTCCGATATGTAGGTAGCATCTGGGTCAAGATCAAAGGCAAGGTAGTCCAAGCCAACAATATAAAAGAGACAATGATATAAGAGACTGGCTGTAATGGGCTATACAGTACACAAAAGAAGACAGAAACCTGCATATCAAAGTTTGAACCAAACCCACCAATCTTCAGTGTTTGATCGAGATGTTCTAGATTAGAACAAAGCAAATAGTTATCAGAACTCTTCACCAACATGTTAAGATATTGCCAAGTAAGGTTTTGAGCATCCATTGAAACTCAGATCCCAATGTTCTTAAAAACACTCCATCCTCCATCCTAAAGATCCTAAAGTACACAGTGCAATACATCAAGGTTTGCAAAGACCTATACATCAGGAAGACGAACCAAATGCCAGACCCTACTCGCCAGGTTACTGTCATGGTCACAGGTTGTCATTTTTGGTTTGGTACTTGCCAACCTAAAGAAAGCCAGCCTTATGTTATTATGTTATGTTATGAGCCTTCTAAAGAGCAGACATCAGGGATGTGGACACCATGACAGTGACATGCTGCGGAACAACTTTTTGTTGAAACCATAATGGACAAGGATTGTGGTTATGATTCTAGATTCAGTCTATTTGTTAAACCATGCTGAAGTCAGTGCATGGCACATGATGAATCGCATGGCCATGGAAAGCTAGTTGAACTCATCAGATTCATTTTTTTCTTGATGTTTGCAACTGAAAGTATTCAGTGAAAGCTGTGGCTTGTTAGAAGCTGTTACAACTATCAATCAATAAATAAATCAATCAATCTTTATTTGTATAGCACCAAATCACAACAAAGTTATTTCAAGGCACTTTACACATAGAGCAGGTTCTAAACCGAACTCTTCAGGTTTCATTTTAAAGAGACCCAACATTCACACATGAGCAAGCACTTGGCGACAGTGGCAAGAAAAAACAAGAAGAAACCTCAGATAGAACCAGACTCAGAGTGGGAGAACATCTGCCTCTACCGGTTGGAGTAGAGAGGAGAGAGAGGAAGGATAAGAAAAAGAAGCAAAATGAAAAACAGCACTGAAGTTAGAAGCTCGGGGCAGAAATCTGTCATCCTGATGTCTACAGGCCCAGATTACCTGTGAGACGAGAAAGCACAGATGATTAATAGTACATTAATGTTAATGGTTATAGATGGATGGATAAAGAGAGAGGGGGAGGAGAAGAGAGGAGCTCAGTGCATCATGGGAGTCCCTCTGCAGTCTAAGCCTATAGTAGCATAAACTAGGAGCTGGTCCAGGACAAGCCTGGTCAGCCCTAACTATATTATACTATAATAACTATATAAGCTTTATCAAAAAGGAAAGTTTTAAGCCTACTCTTAAATGTAGAGAGGGTGTCTGCCCCCCGGACCGGACAACTATGAAACTTAGTGGTAATTAAATCCCCTAAACCAAAACAACAACAAAAAACCTAAATAAGTCCCAGGTTGGTCCTTAATTACTAAGACTCAAGTTGACCCATGAAGAAGTATAGAACTCATGGTTCAATACAGACTGTATCAGGAAGAGCAGCAACCTTTGACTTTGACTATCTGTAGATATTCTGTGACTTTTGGTGACTAATAATTCCTAATAGAAGTGTTTTATTGAAACTGGTTCATGTTAGTGTTAATTTTGTTAATGAAAACTATTACTAAATAAATTCATCAACAACATTTGTTCTTCCTTGAATAGGATGACAGCACCGAACTCATTTTACATTAACTGTGACTATCAACATTACAAAAAAACATCACAAAGAAAGAAGAGACTTAAATAATGTAGTTTGAGAAATAAGAACGTTATCAAAATATTTCATCATATTCATTGACAAAAAGAGAAGATGAAATATTAGTAAGTACAAGTGTTTGTTCAGCAGTCAGTTATTCATTTGGGTGGAAGTTGCATAAATTGATAGGAAAATCAATATAATTTTAATATATAATTATAATAATATATAATATATTATTTTAATATATTAAAATATATTAAACTGTTAATATATTAAATATTAAATATATTATTAATATATTAAAACAAGAAGAAACCTCAGACAGAACCAGACTCAGAGTGGGCGGCCATCTGCCTCGACCGGTTGGGGTAGAGAGGAGATAAAGGAAGGATAGAGGAGAGAAGCACAATGAAAATCAACAATGAAGCTAGAAGGTCCCGGACTGGAATCTGTCATCCGGATGTCTACAGGCCCAGATTACCTGTGAGACGAGAAAGTACAGACAATTCTGGGGAAGAAATTTAGGTTATTGAATGAAATTAATAGAACATGAATGTTAATGGATATAGATGGATGGATAGAGAGAGAGAGGGAGGAGGAGAGAGGAGCTCAGTGCATCATGGGAGTCCCCACGGCAGTCTAAGCCTATAGTAGCATAAGTTAAGAGCTCTAGGAGCCCTAACTATAAGCTTTATCAAAAAGGAAAGTTTTAAGCCTACTCTTAAATGTAGAGAGGGTGTCTGCCCCCCGGACCAAATCCGGAAGATGGTTCCACAGGAGAGGAGCCGGATAGCTGAAGGCTCTGCCTCCCATTCTACTTTTAGAGATACTAGGAACCACAAGTAGACCTGCATGCTGGGAGCGCAGTGTTCTAGTAGGTACATAAGGTACTATAAGCTCTTTAAGATATGATGGAGCCTGATCATTAAGAGCTTTGAAGGTGAGGAGGAGGATTTTGAATTCTATTCTGAATTTTACAGGAAGCCAATGCAGTGAAGCCAAGATGGGAGTAATATGATCTCTTTCTAGTTTTTGTCAGAACACGAGCAGCTGCATTGTGGACCAGCTGGAGAGTCTTTAGAGACTTGTTAGGACAGCCTGATGATAATGAATTACAGTAGTCCAGTCTAAGAATGTCCTTTTAATGATTTTAAAGCAAATCATTATTTTATGCTGCAATCTTATATTTAATGCTCTATTCTAGCATTTTATTTCTCTATTTCTATTTTTATTATTAGTGTGGGGGGTGGGGGGTTAATTGTATGCTTTAATGTTTCTCAAATCACATGTTTTTCGGTTTTATGTAAAGCACATTGAGTTGCCATTGTGTATGAAATGCGCTATATAAATAAAATTGCCTTGCCTTACCTTGCCTTTATTTATTGCTCTTTTCTCACCACAGACTGATCTCTAAATTGGGGCAGAATGACACCCAGAGGTGATTTCTTTAAATAGGTTTGTCTCTCTTCATTATAAAAAGATGCTGGACCTGTGTTCTCTATTGTAGTGTGATAACAACAATGTATCAGATCTTTTAGGTATCAGGTCTGTGCTCACAACGTGTGTTGTGGTGCAGTTTTACACATTGTGCTGCTGTAGGTCAGTGCAGTTTAGTCTATAAATACTGAAACATCACAGCAACTAGTGTCTGAAAAACTTCTGAGAAACACTTCTGGTTTTCTTTTTCTTTGTCTGTACAACGTACGGCAGTAACAGGTCATCAATAGACATTTTCATTAGCTGCCAACACAGCTGGAATGCACAGCACGTGCTTGGCACAGCTGTTTACAAGATGTTATAGTTCCTTGTGTGGATGCTTACGTTGTGATAGCTATAGTTATTGTTATAGTTATCATTCCTAGTGTGGACGGTCGTTAAGACTCATTCAAAAATAGCTGTCAAAATTAACAAAAGTTCAAATTCTGAAAAGATCTACTTCACTTAAACATCTCTATCAGTAAACTATTAAGGTTTTGATTCCAGTAATAAAACCACAGAAAAGAAATAGCAAGTAATGTAATGCTTGCATGCTTACAGTGCATGACAGAAGAAAACAGCTGTGGTAAGTGCTAAATGGTTTCATGTGCACTTCTTTTTGGTTGAATTAAAACCCTCGTGGGAGGAAAGCAAGCAGCTTCCTATGTGATACTTTGTTGTCTTCCTGCATGCATGCTGAGCTAAACTGCAGGAAAACACTATTAAGACTGCAGTGAATAGAATTTCTTGGAATTTAAATGGTTTTGTTGGGTTCCCATTTTGCACTCTGTGCTCATTTAGCTTCTTATGTTCAACCACTAAAAGGAAACATTAAAAGGGTGGGGGGAGAAAAATGAAATTGATGATGAAATATTGATGTGCAAGAACTATTTGTCCCCATAGCACTTTGATGTCTAGATTGTATTTCATTTCCTCCTTTGGGTTTGTCCTATGAGTCAAATTGTCTTAATGTCCCTCCAGCACTTTCTTCCTTGCTCTTTAATTTCACTGTTGATTGTTTTAAGCTGCACTAGGCAGGGATTTAGTGAAAAAAATGAATTGAATCAGTCTGGATATATTAGTACCATAAGTGGATATACTGTACTATTACTTGTTATGAACAGATATCTGAAAATGCAGAGAAAGAAACCAAAATGACAGGAATTGCATGGAGGGTTTTAGTCATTTGCATTATTAACCCTTTAAATTGACTGCAAGGAGAGAGGGACAGTGTGTGTATGTTCTCTCAGATCAGTGCCTCCTTCTGTAAGGTAATGTTTTCATCCCCGTCTGTTTGCTTGTTTTATTTGTTTTTTTGCTCTGTCTGACCCTAACCCTCTAACCCCAACCTTCAAGGGACCCCAAAGCACACTATGCAAAGGGAACATCAAACTGAGAGAGAGAACATAGTGCTGACGCCAAAGGGAAATAACTTCACCTCTATGAAGCACTAAGTCCCAAAGCACAATACTACAGTGCCCCAACAATAATATACATAAACTGTTGAATGTTGAATGAATGGGGAGGACAAATGTGGTGCAGCAAAAACATTCTGAATAGCTATTCTGTTGTTTGAGATTTCTCTACGTTAGTTTTCCAGCAGTAACAGATTGCAGTATAGACTGTAGAGAGCTACGATGAGAGATGTTCCAGAGTTGTGCAGTGAACTGTGCAAATTTAAAAAGTGATGGCTAGAGCCTATTTAACATCTGAAGATGGAAAGCTTCCAGCAGAGAATACTAACTATATGCATTGAGTGATTTATCAGCATACACTTGGTCTGTATCAGATGTACTGGGCTGGTACTTGGACTCACAGAAACATTAATTAAATGGGCTCATGGGCCTCCATACTAATACACTACTTTCTGTGTTCTTTTTAACCCTTACATGCTGTTCAGAGACTAATTTGACACATTTTTTACATTTGAGAGAAGAAGAAAAAAAAATAAAGTCTGTGTAAAGAAAGAATAAATATGTGTTCTGAGTTTGACATACCACAGAAAAGTGTGTTGTTAACCACCCTGCCAAATTTGAATGATTAACAAAATCGCCAAATATATGAAATTAGGCTTCAAAGTTTTGTAAAAATCAGCCTCTTTCTCTGCTCCCAAACACTGTGGGCGTGCCCGCTGAGTTCGCTGAAACCCCGCCCCTACCAAGTGTCACATGTCAATCAAAGTCACCACCTCTACCAGAAACATGGACGCTATGTATTTCTGCTGCTAACTCAGCTGCTAGCTCGGCTACTAGCTCAGCGGCTACCTCGGCGGCTAGCTCAGTGGCTAACTCGGCGGCTAACTCAGCTAAATGGCTAACTGTAGACTGTAGTAGTGGTAGTGTGCGCTGAATGTATTTATACCTCTACAGCAGCAGGGGAGGGTTGATGCTAACGCAGCTTTGATTTTCAGACCCGCCCACTAAATCCTGAACACAGAACTCTTGAAACACAGTTTGTGAAGCCTAGCTCCACAATTCAAATCTAAATGGTTGAAATGCTTTTTAAACCTTTTTTAGAAATACATTTATGACCTATTTAATGTGTTTAGAAGAAAATGTCTGAATTCACTTTACACAGTCTTTAAAAACGTTACTTTTAGCCAGAAATCTGGTGATTTATCCTCATGTGACCCAGAGTATACAAAAAATGGAAATATTTTACAACTTTCTAAAAATGTTTTTGTGCAGCTGATACACAAAATTACACACAAAATTATGTATAGAGACTAATTATGTCTGAATATGAACAGTATGTAAGTAATAATGTAATGAGATCATTTCAATGTCATGTCTGTGTGATTAACTTAGCTTAGCATATAGATTGTAAGCAAGGGCAAACAGCTGCCTTTGATCAGTCCGAAGAGAAGAGGCCGACGGCCAACATCTCTAAAGCTCACTGATTATCACTGTGTTTTGTTCACTCTGTACACAAACAGGAGATGATTTGTGGTTTCAGAGGTAATCATGTGTTGACACAACTTCATGCTGAAAAACACATTTTTTTCGTACAAATACAGAATAGTTTGTTGGGATAAAAAAAACACAATCCAGCACTTCTGGTTATTTACTGAATAAAAATTGACCACAACTATGTTTTTGTGGGCATTTGTGCAAACTCCCCTCTATCAGTTCATTTCAGACAGTTGTTGGGCATTCATTGAAGCCTGAGGCAAAAAGTCCCACATGGGCTAATGAAAATGGTAACAGTGGTGTAATGGAGACACCTAATAATACCTCCACAGACCTGTCCTGTCCAACTGTAATAAGGAGCATCAAATCACTAAAAACCTATAAACCAACACAATACACACATGTTCAGTTGTCACGTTGTAAATCATGCAATGCAATAACGCACCTTAATAACACCCCACCATGTTATACCATATAAAGCATTTTACTGATTGATAGAAAAAGAAAACTAGGCAAATGTACTTTTTATGACTATTCTTAATCCTTATTTAATTATTATCATATGTTTTGGATTCATTTAATTACATCCAACAAATTGGAAACAACAGCCTGATAAATTTCAAGATGCACTTGAAAGTTCTGCTCTGCTCTGTGTGGACGTTGAATAAAGATAATATCAAACCTAACATATTATATGTGTTATGTTGATTTTTGCAAGTATCATTAAAGGTGGAGTCAGTGATCAGTGCACTTTTTGTCAAATTCAGCGAATATCTCGTCACAGTCCACTAGTGTCTGTTCTGTGTGCGCTGCAAACAAATAAGATAAGATAAGATAAGATAAGATAAGATAAGATAAGATAAGATAAGATAAGATAAGAAGTACTTTATTAATCCCTTGGAGGGGAAATTGAGTGTCACCTTCTTACAAAAACAGCCAACATACAGCAAGGAAACATACAGACTCAGGCAGTACAAGACATCAATATCAATCAAACAATCCACAACACTCAGCAGTCAACAGCAATGTTCATTAAAAAAACCTCACTGCACCAGGTGCAGGAGCTTCTAAATCTTTGTGTAGAGCACCTTGGCATCACTAACCTGGCACTAAAGGAGCTCTTCAGTTCACTGAAAGATTCCTGTGTATGAAAACAGAATGGCTGCTTCTGAGGACAGAGATGCTGAAGACATGTTGAGTGAAAAGTGCAGAGAGGCAAAGTGTGTGGATGGACTGTTGGCTGACATGAGACTTTTTTTTACGCTTGTGATAATGTGTGAGAGGAATATTAGTGATTCATCAAGGGAGGGGTCTAGTTGTTTGGTTGTTAAATTAAAAAATTAACAATCTTTCCCCAGAATGACTGATTCTACCTAAAATAAGTAAAGAAGATAAAAGAAACAATGAAAGATAATGAAATTGCTGTATCTGTTTGGAAAAAACAGAATAAAAAGAAGCTACAGAACAAAATGGAGCTGCCAATGTGATAAGGTGTAGTGCTTTAAATGTGAGTTAAAATAATTAAGTACATTTAAAATAAGGATGACTGAAACCAACTACCAACGAGATGTACTACATTGTACATTTCTCAAAGAACTTCAGTACAAAGTGAAGAGGAGCTGCGTTTCCACATGCACAGTGGTGTCTGCACTACAAAGAACTTCTCTCCTGAGAGTGACTATGTGATATTATTACTGTTTGGAGCCATTTCTAAACTGTCCTCAGGGTGAAGGGACATGCCATCCGGTGCAGTGGTATAGCTCACTTAAGTGTTTTTAATTGTTTTTGGATAACAATGGAGGTCTATGGAACAAAGGAATAAGACATATCAAGCTTTGGATACACACACAGTACTTGCAAGAAGATCAGCCCATTTTTGATTTGGCTCTGAACATGAGATTTGTTGCCTTGCGAAACAGTAATACATCACACTTAGAAGAAGGACTCACATGAGCATTTGTTTTGAGGGAGTGTTATGCTGCCTAATATTCTCATACTACACACATCATGATTTACAACTAGTTTTAACAGTGTGACCTTCATGTAGAGGGCTGTTGAGGCATAAAAGGTAAAAGATAGTTTGACTGTTGTAGGAAAATGGGAAACAGCCAGCAGTCCATCCTGTTTTATCCACCTCCTTCCTAAATTCTGTGGCTCTACATGAATGTCACACCACTTCCTCCTTTGCAGCTGACAGACAAGATTTCATAAATCACAGGACCAGTAGAGGTCTTGTTATGTGAACAGCAGGTAAATATAAGGCATTTGAATACTGTTATTCTTCTGGTGAATATTATCTGTATGATTCAATTGAATTACAAAACATCATTTCTGTGTTTATGTTCAGAACATGCATCTGTGCTTGCATGTACACAGTTGTAAATGTTGTGTATATTCCCTGAAGCATCTGTCCCTGAAACAGTATTCCTGCTTTTGGTACACACAGTATTCAGTTGGTGGCAGCAGCAGCATAACAGCACAGCGTACACTTTATATCTATTTCTGATCTTTCAATGTGACTCTTAACTCCTTTCATCACTTTCCCCCTCCTGTCATGTCTCTGTTTTGATGCTGTCTCCATCACATCCTCTCCTCCTCTCTAACACTGTGTCCTACTCGTCCTCCCACCTCCCATGCTTCCTCTGCTGCTCTCTGGCTCTGTTTCCTGCTGGCTGCTGCTGTCCTGTGCTCTGCTGTGATTAGGGTTGACACATTACCTTGAGCTATGCTTTTTGTCTCTGTGATTGACCATGCTGGCTGCTCTGTCCTGCACTCACCCCAACTGCCTTAACCTGGCTACTTACACCAGTAAACAACAACCAGTTGGAAGTTTGCTGATCGCTGCCATGAGGATATAACTGAAGTGGGCTTTGGAGGGCCAGCACGGGCCTTTTTCATGCCCAAAGTTTTTATTCTTCAGAATTTCCTCTTGTGAGACACTAGAGATCTGAACTGAATTGTTAAAGACAATTCAGGAGGTTACGTCAACACACTATGAATGATCAATGTCAGCTTCTCAAATACCTCCATACATGTTCCAGTCTAAATCTGATTCAAAACATGAGAGTGGACAATAACAAGGTTGAAGCCCTGGCTTATGACTTGCAAGGAGCATGTTAACACCACACATGTACACATTTTTTTGACCTTATTTAGCATAGATATCCAACATCATAGCTGCAAAGAATAACTGAAAACCTCAAAAAGCATAATATGATTTGTTTAAGGGCAGGGCTCCTGGTCATGGACTGTGTCCAAAATAGCTCTCCATGTAGCTGATCTCATTGAGATTGCCTGATAAAATACAGGTCATAATACTGACTGTGAACTGATCCCATGGACCCCTATGCAAAGCTGGAATTTCATAGCAAAAAAGCTGGTAAATACTCAGACTGCTAATCCCTCTTTGTTACTTCAGCTGAATTTAAGAATAATGTTAGGAAGAGATCACAAGTCCAGTATGGAGAAGAGGAATGATTACAGAGACTAATATATTTGTCCTTCTATACCGAAAAGTATTGTGTGCATGTGCATTACTTTTAATTATTATTTTATGTATTATTGATTTATCATTCACATAGCATTTGAAGTCCTTGAACCCTCCTTGAACCCTCTTTCTTCCATTTGATGTGCATGTACACATACTACAGGATGGCTAACGGGCTTTATCATTGTTTGTGTAATGAATAAGAACCTTGTCAAATAGGCTTGGTTCCTGTTAGCAGGCTTTGAGATTAACAACTGCCTGCAGCTGGGCTCTTCTGCTTTATCATCACTACTGAATTACCATGTCAATACCTCAGTCCTGGATCACAGTCTTTTTTTTTAAAACTGGAGTTCAGGGACCACCAGGTATTTCAATGTGGTCCAGGGTCGGTTCTGGGATCTGATCCATAGCAGGGTTTCTGTCAGCTGGTATGTGCAGGTACTAGCAGGAAAAATATGTTAAAACATCCAGTAAAACACAGACTCGCTCGCATGTTTGTGTTTAAGGAGAGACACAGAGCTATAGTAGAGATACACATGATACTGGTCACCTATAGATGAATGCACTGAGCAAAGTGTTGGCAAGACTGTGATGGAGAAGAATCTCTGGTCAAGAGAGTGGTGTTGTTGGGAATAAGTAGAGTGGTACCAGTTAGTCAAGTTCACCAGGGTTCAGCTAAGATTTTCATCCTTTCATGTTGTTGGCTACTGAAGGTATTCATTGTATGGTGTGGCCTGTTAGTAGTTAGTGCCGCCTTGAAGTTCAGTGGTAATTAAACCTTCTGGACCTAAAATAAATCGTAAAATGATTGCTGACTGAATCAGCACTACCAGAGCCATGACACAAGATATTTGTTGTCTCACCTGCATTTTCACTTTAAAGACCGTGTAAAGTGAATTCAAACATTTTCTTCTAAACACATTAAATAGGTCATAAATGTATTTCTAAAAAAGGTGTAAAAAGCATTTCAACCATTTATATTTGAATTGTGGAGCTAGGCTTCACAAACTGTGTTTCAACATTTCTGTGGTCAGGATTTAGTGGGCGGGTCTGAAAATTAGCATAAACCCGCCCCTGCTGCTGTAGAGGTATAAATACATTCAGAACACACTACTACTACTACAGTCTACACAGTTAGCCAGTTAGCTGAGTTAGCAGCTGAGCTAGCTGCTGACCTGGCGGCAGAAAGCTCTCAGACGTAGTGTCCATGTTTCTGGTAGAGGTGGACACTTGGTAGGGGGCGGGGTTTCAGTGAACTCAGAGGGCACTCCCACAGCGTTTGGGAGCAGAGAAAGAGGAGTTTTACACAACTTTTTTTAATCATTCAAATTTGGCAGGGTGGTTAACAACACACTTTTCTGTGGTATGTCAAACTCAGAACACATATTTATTCTTACTTTACACAGACTTTAAGTCAACCGGCTGCACCAGAATCATTTTCCTACAATCTCATATTTACAAGAAAAATTAAATGCATATGAAAATGGTAAATAAGACAGAATTTTTAAATCTTTAAGGTCTTTTTTTAAGGCATTTTGAGGTCTTGCACAAATGGAGGCAATCATGCTATATTTGGGTCAATGATGTGATGCAGCCCAGTGTCAATTGGTGTAAGCAGTATTTTTTCATAAAAATCGGATGATCTGGAAAATTAATGTGAACGAAAATGTGGAATGAATATAATCCACTTTAGCAATGCAACACTATGTTTATAAACACATTTTAAATCATTTGTCAAAACTTAAAATGTAAATGTTGAAATGTCATTTCAAATGACATGAAAGCAACAAAAATACAAAATGTACTTTTCAATAAACCTGATGCTGCTTTTAAAACTTTTTTAAGATATTTTTTAATTGTTCATCTTGCCAACCATTGTCACTGATCCAGTACCAGGACTGCTGCACAGGAAGCTAAGCTTTGTACATTTTTTCTGTTTCCTAAGACTTCATAATGTCATGCTGTCCTGCATGTGCTAATATATAATTTAACAGTTATGGAATTAGTTGTACAGGAATTATATTCTTTTTGCTGTCTTTAGCCCCACTGTGACTAAGGGCTGCCAACTCATTCTACTGGCTGTGTGGTAGAGGTGATCTGCTCTCGGCGATGACTGTCACAGCGTTGGTCTGGAACAAATGAAGCCCACCATCCTCATGACCCCTTGTCTCTTGTGTCTCATTAACCAAACCCCCTACATACAAGGCTCTGCCAGCCTCCGTCATCGTCAGGCTTTATCACGGGACACAATAACATTGAAGTAACATTGAACTCAGGCTCCAGCTGCAAACAGTACTCTGAGGAGAGAAGACGCAGAGAGCCTCTGACTCTTGTCGTTCAAACAATAAAGACTATTTTGTATTAAAAAAACGTTTCTCACCCTCCTCCTTAATCCAGACTGAAGGGCAGAGCTGCTCCCCAGGCTTTAAGAACTGCACTGTAGGGTAGTGCTGAAAATAGCAACCGCAGGGCAGAACAGGATACAGTATGTGACATAATATGTTTCAGCCTGTACAACTGCCAACAGTCTGTACACAGTGTGGTTTCCACTGGATCAAGTATTCCTTTAACATATGATGGATTCAATATATAGAGAGAGTTTTATTCTGTAAGGATTCTGGTCATCATCAGCTGTTTAGTTTTACAATCATTTGTCAGAGATGGAGCTGCTCAGCAGGCAGGACTGGGTGTGATGAACTGGTTCACTGGTTGAGATAAATCGAGTAGAGCCTGCCAAGCACACTTTTCCTGGCTAAGAAAAGAATGATGCCTAGTGAAAAAGACAATGAGGAAGACAAGAAGTCCAATATAACATTAAGAGGGGATGGGGGTATTGCTATTAACTGTGAAAAGACTCAAAGGGATTGTGTTTTCATGGCCAGCGCAAGCAGCAGTATGACAGTTTGATATTTTCCTGATGTGTAACTGTAAAAGAAGAAAAAAAAGAAAAAATCTGCTTGTGGCTACAGATTTATGGTGATGTATCCTCATATCTTGTTGCTCTACACCTCAAGACAACAACATGACTTCCTGAAGAAGCCAATTCGTTTTTCGCTAAGCTGTTGTCATCATGCTTCATGGTTGGCTCAGCAGTTTCAGAGCCATTAAACCAGTGATTACACACAACTTCTCCCAACACACACACACCCACCCAGGGACTAAGCACAATATATACAGTATGGCACTACTGCTGCCCTCTAATATTTATATATATATATATATATTCATCTGTAGTATATACTGTAGCAGAGGGTTTGTCCCAGCAGAGACCTCAGACAGGCAGGTGTCCTTTAGACCTTTTTATTAGAAAACTAAACTGTGGTGGAGCTCCTGTGTGCTGCTGTCTGGTGCATAGTCCTCTCCACCAACAACACAAACTTCAAACTCAAAAACCAAACTTCAACTTTGAGTCCTTTGACTTCAGCTGTACTTTCCATTTGCAGCTCATCCCAGTCCAGTTTGTCCCAGTCCAGGCAGACTCAAAGAGAGGTTGATTAGTGAACTCACCCCAGCTCAGCTAATATACTCACCTGGTGCTGCTCCTGCTGAGCCTCTCTCTCCTACAGCTGCCCAAACCCTACCAACCTCCACTTCTACATACATATAGATTTATATACATACATATTTTTATTTTCATTTATACCGCTGGGATAGGAATGCTAAATGAAGTTTTGTTGTATTTTTTTGCAATGTCAATAAATATATCTATCTAGTATATTCCACCATAATGTGCTCTTTTGCACTTCACATTGCTGCATATAAATAAAGTGAAGTAGGTACGCTTGCAGTGCTCACACTGTCCATGTGCCCAAAATCTACCATTCTGTGCTTGTCATTGTGCATATGCAATTAAAACAGGGCCCAAAGCGTTGTGCTAGCAGCATCAGGAAGTTTTATTGTTAATTACACACCTACACACACTCACGCACACACCTACACATACTCACACACACAGTGTTGGAATGAACAAACAACATAATGATGATTTTTATGGCGTTTCAGCCATGTTTTCCCTTCATCTTTCTCACATGCATTTGATAGAACAGAATGTTTCTATTTTAATCAGTACAGCTGTGTGCATAAACAATTGGGTTTCTTTCACACTATATCTGTGAAATTGCAACCAAAAGTCTATCTTACTCCATTCTACGTGTGGAACGCTGAAGCTCTGAACACTGCTGAAACATGGACAACCTATACTCAATACACTCAGTAATGTGCCTGAATGCATTGTGTGTGTGACACTGATGGAGAACTGAACCTGAACCTGCTGCTGTTGCTGAGCTGTTAACGTTCTGCTTCCAGTAGAGGACAATTCATTGGGTCCTTAAAATCAAAAGGGTGGCAATGATGGCTCCTGATCTGAATTGAATTGAATTTAAAGACCGTGTAAAGTGAATTCAGACATTTTCTTCTAAACACATTAAATAGGTCATAAAGGTATTTCTAAAAAAACGGTGTAGAAAGCATTTCAACCATTTAGATTTGAATTGTGGAGCTAGGCTTCACAAACTGTGTTTCAAGATTTAGTGGGCAGGTCTGAAAATCACCACTGCGTTAGCATAAATCCGCCCCTGCTGCTGTAGAGGTATATATACATTCAGCGCACACTACTACTACTACAGTCTATAGTTGCACAATACAAAACTATTTACATATCACTTCACCCCTTTTAATTAAACCCTAAATCCCACCCCAGGTCCCTCATCCATCCCAGGTCCCTCGTCCACTCAAGGTCCCTCGTCCACCCAAGGTCCCTCGTCCACCCCAGGTCCCTCGTCCACCCAAGGTCCCTCGTCCACCCCAGGTCCCTCGTCCACCCCAGCTCCCTCGTCCATCCCAACTCCCTCGTCCACCCGAGGTCCCTCGTCCACCCCAGGTCCCTCGTCCACCCCAGGTCCCTCGTCCACCCAAGGTCCCTCGTCCACCCCAGGTCCCTCGTCCACCCAAGGTCCCTCGTCCACCCCAGGTCCCTCGTCCACCCAAGGTCCCTCGTCCACCCCAGGTCCCTCGTCCACCCCAGGTCCCTCGTCCATCCCAGGTCCCTCATCCATCCCAGGTCCCTCGTCCACCCCTGGCTCCTCAAAAGGAAGGAAAAGAAAAAGTAAGTAATCTGTAATGTTTTGTGTCTTTTTTTTACTATGAAACAAGTTAACCAAGGTGAATTAAGTCACCCGCCCAAGATACAGAATATATCATTCTTTACCTTTTTCCTCTTGCACCCTTTGCCCCAGCCACAGGCACAACAAAACCAGTCCAAGAGAAGAAAAAGAGTAAGTTGTCGACCCCCCTGCCCCCACAATGTGTATATTTGTTTGTTTTCTTTGCAACTCGTAAAACAGAAGCCATGTCATGGGTGTAAGGATGTTTTCAGATGCCCCCAGTATCTTTTATTGAACCAAACTGACCCATGGTCTCTTTCAGCACTCAAAGTTAACTAATAACATTGGGCCTCATTCACCAACCATTCTTTCTAACAAATCCGTACTTAATCCCACTTACGAACTTTTTAAGAGGAAATAGACATTCACTAGTGTTTTCTTATCTGGAATTGTTATATATATATATCTATATATGTACATGTATTTTTACGTAGCTTTACTTACATAACCCTATGAAGTGAAATTTTATTAGAAAGCATGTTATAAGACGCTATGAATCAGACACTTGAAAAGCCAAGTGTTCCTTTATTTTTGCAAATGTGCAAAAAAATGTGTTGATGGTACAGTAGATTCCATCTGAAGGAGACTGAAATCTTTTCTTGGTTTTCCAGGACCACACATAGAGTGGGACGGTATAACTGATACTGCTGCATGCGTAGAGGCTGAGAAAAGAAAGAAACACACTGCAGAAATACACTGTAGAAACACACTGTAGCTCCCACAGTCTCCCTATTCAGTATCTTATTTCCTTTTATGGACAAATGTGGTTCATTCCTACGGTAATCAATGGTAATTTGTGACAACGGACACATGGGATTCACCGTAGTGAATCATGTTCACACTTTTGTCCTACTTAAGAACATTCCTTAAGCAAGTTCCTTAAGAACAAAATTACAAAAATTCTTAAGAAGATATTGGTGAATGAGGACCAGTGACACTGCATTATTGGGTATATGTGAATACTCAGCTCAGACCCATTTACATTGAACCAAACTGAGACCACACCACAAGGTGGTCTGTCTGATTTTTGTGAAATGCATCACAACCCAGGTTCACTTGCATTTTTAGCCGCTAGACTTCCCATAAAGCTTACCTACAGCTGGAACAATTGACGTTCTAAAAGAGGCCTCTTGGCTTTGGTTTTATTGTATGCCATTTGAAGCTAATACATTTGAGTCAGCTTTACCCTATTTCTGTGTACATTGTATAACATATGAATGTTACATTCATAAAAAGTATGGGATCTTCACAAGAGAGGACATGTGTGAACTGAAAAAGGACTGAGATCAAATCAGCTGAAATGGCCTTAAAAGGGATCAGAGTCCTCTTCCAGAAAACACATAACAAGAACACAAAGATGTCTGAGTTATTGTACTTGTCTCTTCTTCTTGGAAAAAAGGCAATTCTGCATTTCTGTTATTAGTATTGAACATGGTTACTGGAGTTTCTACTTGTAAAACATGCATAAAGATGACAACCAAACTTAACCGAGAAGAATATTAGGAGGCTGGCATGCATATGCTTAAGTATTTTAAGGGAAGCCTAAAGGCTAAAACAACATAGCAGTCAGGCCACCTCATGAGGTCTGTTCAGGAAATGTGTGTGGAATTGAGATATGCATAGACCTTACCAGCATTAGGCTGCACCACTACTTTTGGGAATACCCCTTTGATAAACTTACTGTGTATACTTCTACTATTTGGTCTGTTGTTTTTTTTGCTTTGTCATTTAAGATTGCAAATGCAGTAGACTGAAGATCTACCCATACGATCAAATTCTGCAAAAGAGGATAAATGAGGTAAGATGTCTAAACATATATTTCATTAGTCATATTATCTCTGGAATCATATCTGCCTAATCTTTCAATCCACATGTGACAAATAAGTAAAACAGCATTTAATAGTTATTGAACATTTTCATCTAATCTTTCCCAATTTTGACATACATAAATTGTAAATGATAAAAAAACATCAATGCAAATTGAATCCAACATTTTATTTGGCGTTTACAAATAAAACATTGGAAATCTTATCAACCAAATGATGTTTCAAGTAATAATGCCAGTGTAACGTTGTTACATCATAGTAAAATTATCACACCAACAGATTAAGTGTTTCTGTGTGTTTCTACAGAGGACAGGAGCAGCAGAGGTCAAAGTGCGCTGGCTGCCTTGCCCTTCCTGGTAAGTGATGGCATATTATGTGCACTATATGTATTTATTCTTTAATTAATTCATATTATTTACTAATTTTCCTTAACAGTAATATTTATATTGTTATTACACACAAAGTTTTTTTGTACTTTAAAACATGGTACCTTTCAGCTTCCGCAGTGACTACGACTTTTTTGTGGCATATGTAACACGCCAAATACTCAGACCCCTTTTAAAGTGAACTGAACTGAGACCACGTGAAAATATGTGCATGCCAGCTTAAATGTAGTCGTCTGGACCAAGTGTGTTCATATATCATCTGACGATAACACATTCTAGTCTGTTGGCATTTGCTAATTGATTTGCCAAACACCAGTTACCTTGTTCAAAGTGAAAACTAATCTTCAGATAACAAACAAAATTCAGTCTTCTTAAAATGACCTACAGTATGGAGTGGACTGCACCAAAGGCAATCTTGTGTCTTTGTGTTCACATTATGAGTTCACTTAAAGAGCGATCACTTTCTGGGTAACTTAAGATACATTTAGGCCTTAAGTCCAATTATTGGTTACACATAGATCAGATGCAGATGCGTTTTTTGTTAGCTGACCCCTTCTGTACCTAACATATAGGCCTCAAAATACAAAATGCTCCCCTTTGTGGTGAGTATTTGCATAGTGACATGGTTAACCCATTACAGAACTTCAATGAGTTGACTCTAGGGACTGTGTCTAAGAGACTAAGTGGCCAGATCTCTGCTGGATTGGTCCAGTAACAAAATGAATGCTGTTTGACAAACACCATAAACCAATTAGTCTATATATAAAGAGCAAACCTTTATTTATCAGCTTAAGAATAACTTTATCCCAAAGACTAATTATGAGCTGTAGGCTATACTGTACTGTATGTGACTAAGGCGATGTTTGGACTATTTGCAGTGGCAGAGTCTGGGAGGACACCTGGGAGCCGGCCAGCAGATTCAACTAATTGTTATTTAAATGTTTATCTTTATTATATAGCATATATTTTAATTTTTGTTTAATTGTTGCAAGTAAAATTCTCAGTTGATAAACCATTTTTTATTTATATTGTCTATCACATATTTGATTTTATGTATCATTGTTCCATATTAAATTCTCAATTGTTGTATTTTTTATTTATATTATATATCATATATTTTGTTTTATGTATATTTGTTCCAAATAAAACCAAATTTTCCAAATGTTACACTTTATTATTTGTCTATTAATCATTGAATACTACACTGAATAATTAATGATTTTGACAGTTCTTAAGACGTTTTCAAATGTTCCTAATGGAGATCAGTTTTACCCAATGGTAATGATTTTTCAACTTGTGCTCAGTTAAAGAACTATATGAGTATTTGGAGGTTAGGATACATTGATATGGTAGCGTGATTGACTGTTCCCTGACCGGAGAAAGGTCAGAGCAACTATCTACAGTGATCTGACTTCACCAACACAACCAAAGCAACATTGACACAAAAAGAAAAGAAGAAAGCCTTCTGGACAAGAAAGAGTTTCTTAGGCGAACTACATAGTGATGGGAACGGCAGTTCTTTTTACTGTACTGAATCTTTAGAATCCGTTCATTAAAATGATTCGTTCAAAAGATTCGTTCACCGAATCGTTCAGTGCTCTCCAACTCCCTGAACTGATAAACAGCCAAATAATCCGTCATTCAGTTCATGATTCAGCCCTGAGGTTCACGTTCACTTACTGAGGGACGGTGCGTTCAAGGACTATATTATACAATCATTCGCGGGAGACTCAGCGCTGCTTATACATGCACTAAAAATATTACACAGTGAAAGTGTCCTCTGTGCACAGTAAAATAACATAACATGATGCTACACTGATGTTAGCAACACAGCGCTAATGTTAGCAGTACATGTACTGAACGTGAATCAACTCCTCAGCCCTCAGTGCCCTGAGTCAGTGAGTGACTGACACAGCGCCACTTTCAGCAGTTCGCGAACGATTCATTGAACGACATGTTGAGGACGTGAATCTCGTTCACGTACTGTGCTGAAAGTGGGCTGAATCATGAACTGAATGACGCCGAATCACGTTCGCGAACGAGTCATAGAACGACATGCTGAGGACATGAATCTTGTTCACGTACTGTGCTGAAAGTGCCGCTGTGTCAGTCACTCACTGACTCAGGGCACTGAGTGACTCTCACTCACTCTTATGTCTCCTCTCCTCTCATTACTTTATGTGTGCCTAAGTCCATTACGATAATGGGGATGGGGGCGTGTGTGTGTGTTTGTTTTCGTTAGCCGTTAGCTTGGAGAAATTGATGCTATTGGCATGAAAGCGTATCCCCGCAAAGGGGAAACAGAATCACTCAGTGTTGTCGTTCACTGAGTGATTCGTTCGCAGTGAACGAGTGAGTGAGTCGCGGCAGTTCCACTCCCGACCGGCAGCCATGCTCGCTGCTGAGCTCAACTGAACTGAACAGAGAAACGAACGAATCAGTTCATGAAGTGATTCAGTTCACTTCGTTCACTCAAAAGATTCGTTCGTTCGAACGACACGTTCGCAAACGACACAACACTAGAAATACAACACATGACTCCAAGCCTGGAGAAAAGGAAGGTAAACAGAAAAATGTAGTGATATTGTAAAATATTAGGACAAAGTACACCTTTGATTTTAAGAACTTAACCATTGAGATTCAGTCATTTTTTAGCTTCAGCTGTCATCAAGTTCATGTTTAGAGATATATCTATACGTGAAACTATACACACAGGTTTTAGGACAATGTCATCCGGACAATATAGGACCATTCTGGATGGTTTGAGGAGAGGTGACTGTATATGTATCTCCCTCCGCACAGCATGTTAGGCCTGCTGACCTTTTTGATAAAAAGGTCCTATGATGGTCATTTTATAAGATACAGTATCTCACAAAAGTGAGTACACCCCTCACTTTTTTGCAAATATTTTATTATATCTTTTCATGGGACAACATTATAGAAATGAAACTTTGATACAACTTAAAGTAGTGAGTGTACAGCTTGTATAGCAGTATATATTTACTGTCCTCTGAAAATAACTCAACATTAATATCTAAACAGCTGGCAACACAAGTGAGTACACCTCACAGTGAACATGTCCAAATTGTGCCCAAACTGTCAATATTTTGTGTGACCACATTATTATCTAGCACTGCCTTAACCCTCCTGAGCATGGAGTTCACCAGAGCTGCACAGGTTGCTACTGGAATCCTCTTCCACTCCTCCATCAGGACCTCATGGAGCTGGTGGATGTTAGACACCTTCCACTCCTCCATCATGGCCTCATGGAGCTGGTGGATGTTAGACACCTTCCACTCCTCCATCATGACATCATGGAGCTGGTGGATGTTAGACACCTTGCGCTCCTCCACCTTCCCCTTGAGGATGCCCCACAGGTGCTCTATTGGGTTCAGGTCTGGAGACATACTTGGCCAGTCCATCACCTTCACCTTTAGCTTCCTCAGCAAGGCAGTTGTCATGTTGGAGGTGTGTTTGGGTTCATTATCATGTTGGTAAACTGCCCTGCGGCCCAGTTTCTAATGGGAGGGGATCATGCTCTGCTTCAGAATGTCACAGTACATGTTTGTACTGTGCCGGCAGCACTCATGCAGCACTCATGCAGCCCCAGCCCCAGTCTGAGACCCAGCCCCAGCCCCAGACCATGACGCTACCACCACCATGCTTGGCTGTAGGCAAGACACAGTTGTCGTTGTACTCCTCACCAGGGTGCTACCACACACGCTTGACACCATCTGAGCCAAACAAGTTTATCTTGGTCTCATCAGACCACAGGACTTGGTTCCAGTAATCCATGATCTGGGACTGCTTGTCTTCAGCAAACTGTTTGTGGGCTTTCTTGTGCATCAGCTTCAGATGAGCTTCATAAACGATAGCAGTCACAGATAACTAGCAATAGCCTTACTGGCTAGTGAACACACCCCAAGGTTTTCAAGACATCAGTCAACCCCAACTTGAATTTGATATTAACATGGCAATTTAGGTTATCTAAGTACCATATAACATAATATATATATTTATAACCGAATATAATAGAGTGAACAATACTACATTTATATATTAATAACATTGTAATGTGTTTCCCAACTCCCTCCATCAGTTTAATACTGCAAACTTCTAATCATGGGGAATACATCTATGTATTTAAAAATACAATGGCCATTACAATAGTTCCTTTTTGTTAGGAAGCATACAAATTACAAGGGATACTTGTAGTTCTTCCACCAAAAGGAGGGTTGTAATTAAGTTTATGAAAATTATCTTTACTAAATCAAAAATTCAGACAAGCAAAGCATAGGCTACATTAAATCGCTGTCAACTTTTACAGATATCATTAAAAGTAAAGGGTGATGCTTTTGTAATTGAGACGAATGAATAAATCCAGCTGTCTGAATGATTACTTACTCTATCAAAAACATGCAAAGTAAGACTGGCAAAAGATTGATCATTTCAACACAGGAATTTTATTTATACTTATATTTAATTTTATATTTAAACAGTCATGTGAGAGCAAGAGAATTATACGTGTCGCAGTTTGTAACCAAGTGATCCCGGGCCAGCACAAGAGCAACAGTCAGTCAGCAATTAAGCAATAGCAATTAAGACATACAAGAATATGCCGACTTTAAAATTGCAAAAAAAAAAAAAAAAAAAAAAAAGCCAGCTCTAATAATAGTCAAGATTAGATTGCACAATGCTAAAAAGTCCAGTTTGTGACACACTCTAAGATCCTCTCTGGGCCTGCTAGCCATCATTGTCCTTCCAAGATGCAGTTGAATCTGAAGAGGGGGTCGGTGTCTGGTGATGCCTTTTTAAAGGACAAGAAAATTCAGGAAGTAGTGGATGTGTGCATATAGTCTACTGAACTGCCCTTCTGACATGTAAATACATAAAAATGAGTCTTAGTGCAACTCTGCTTGGTGTACTTTACACTAACACTGTCAGAATGATTTTGAAGAGGGGAGGGTCCACTGATTAATCGTCGTCAGAGTCGGAATCACTCTGATACTCCCAATCACTCTCAAAGGTCAGTTCTGCCCCAGTTCCACGCAGGACTTGTATATAGCAGTGATTTGCCTGCTTTAGCCTTTGGTCATGTTCCTTGGTGTGCCTCATGGTTAGGCTCCGCAGACCATGGATACCCTCCTCACTCAGGCCAAACATCTCACCTTACACGTAAAAAAGATGAGCCTTTATTAGAAACAGTAGTAATGTATTGCAATTTGGCAGTAAAAGCAAAAGCAAAAGTCAAATACTTACTTGCTGCCTCATTGGAAAGCTGGGAGGACATCTCCCTCAGACTGTTTGCCTGGTTGCACAGAGCTTTCCAGTGTTGATTCATCTCTGTCACAACAATGATCTTCTCCTCCTCCAGTCTCCTTACTGACATCACGAGGTCAAATGCCCTCCTCTTTGTCCTCAGGTCAACAGAGTCTGGAATACGTAGATGAACAAAAATCTCTTGCATTAAAGATTGGTATTTAAATATTAACATACTAAATATTTATAAGGTAACATTTAAGGCATAATCGTTTTTGTGCAGGTGTATGACTCTTCTCATAACCGTTGTGTAACTATACCATGTGTAAGCTGCCATGGCCAAATGTAGTCATCTGAGAGAATGACGTCTAAGGTCAGGTTTTCAGTAGCCAGGGAGTTGTACTTTTCAACTACAGAACTTAATGTAGTCTTTTCCTCCCTAATCTTTCTTCGTATCCGAGCACGCCCTTTGCAGCCATCACTGTCTTTGTAAAGACGCTGTGTCCTCCTTTTAATGCTGGCCACAAGCTCTTCAATGCGGCTAGCCATAGCACCAACATCTGCATCAGGCTGGGGTGTTGTTGCTGAGACAAAGACAAGAAAAAAAGTAGCTACAGTCTTTCAACAATTTTTCTGTGTAATATACTATACTCTGTCATAATCTACCTTCTGCCCATGCATTGATATCCATCATCCAGCTCTGTAGTTGAGTATCTGTGATGTTCATTTCTGTATTCATTGCCTCTAGATTCTCCTGTTGGATCCGCAAGGTTACTGTGGCCTTAAAAAACAAATGACAATGAGGGAAATGCATACAACTTTGAAGATTGTTAAGAAATGAGGAGCACTTTCCCTATTCTAAAACCACATACAAAACTTTGTTTTACATGTAGACTAACACAATGTGGTAACAAAATGTGAAATCTAGTGTTTTTACCTTACGATATCGGCGGGCAAGGGTAAAAGCCAAGTTGACATGCTTTTGCTGGTTCCAGCGCATGGCCATGATTGTCAGCATGTCTATGCGTCCTGCAAACAAAATATCACTCTTCTTTACAGTAGCAGTAGAATAAACAGTTATTGGGAATATATCACAGGATAGTAAAGAAGCAGCAGGAAACACTGGTGCAGGACAGTAGGCAAATTGCATTGAGCATTATGACAGGAGATTAAGTAGATGGTAATATATATGGAACAACATGCATAGGCTCAAAATGGCTCACCATTGTAATCAGCATCAAAATACTCTTTGTTTAAGTGTATAGTTATTAATGTTATTATATGAAGCTTTCAGGCAACATTACCCGTAATAAATATATATATATACACACACATACATATATATAAATAAAATTAACAAGGAGGGAAAAAAAGACGTTTAAACAGTTAGTTGATTTTGCTAAACGGTTATGATTTATTATCCGTGTACACATGTAGATGTTGACACCCCTACTGGTTGACTCACCTGCTTTTGACATGTGTTTTGTTGTGACTGCAATCCTTGAGAGGAAGGCGTTGCATTGCTCCACCTCCTCCCCGAGAGTCGAACCAGCCCCCTCCTGATATAAACCACTCCATTTTACCTTAAAAGAACATATAAGCGGCAAAACATCTTATAAAAGTTTTTCAGGGAAATAAAATTTCATTGACCATATGTTTCTTACCTCACATTTGAAATCATGCGCTTTGGCATGAAAAACTGAAAGAAACGGCCTCATGTTTAGGAGGTGTTGAAGATCAGGGCATTTTTCAGTCACCCTCTGCAGGTAAGGCCAGTATCTGCATGCTACATCCATTGCGAAATATTTCACTGGCTTACAAGCAAGTTTTTTCTGCAGGTACAGGGGGTAAGCAAAAATCTCACCCCTGAACATATTCAGGGCATGAAAGAGAACCCCATGGCGGCAACACGCAAGTTCCAGGCCCTCCTCGTCCATTTTTCCTGAGGACTTCTTTGCCGTTTCACGTGCTGCTGACCATTGCCCTCCACAGACACCCCTTCCTGAGACCTAAACATATGGAAGATGGTGAACAGAATAAACTTGTTCAAAGCTTGCTCTTGTAAGATGTCACTTTTTATAGGTTAATATAGTGAAGCTTTAAAGTTTACATGACTGGTGGAGGAATGGATGTAGTCGACAAATCTTTCGACGTCATCGTCCTTTGCAATGAAGACCCCATCGAAGATTGGTTGTTCCTCCAATCTAAATAAAAGATTTACATTAACTCTAAATATCCTTTTATTTAAATATAATTACTTTCAATATAATGATAAACCATCAATACACAGTGTTTTATGAGTACCTTGCAGCACTCTTGAACCTGTAGTGCTTGCGGTTTCCATCAACAGATACTGCGAGGCTTTCTGGACTGCAGGCTGGACATTCAAATTGGTCCTTTTTGAAGAATTTATCCACCTCATAGCGGACAGCCTCCCACTCCAAAAAACTTGTTCGCAAGGTGTCTGCTGTGATATTTCCACTCTGTTTCACGCAGTAAAGAGAACAGGAAAATAGATCAAACTAGAGGTTTTATTTGCAGAAACTGCAAGAGAGCTAATACTATGAATTGAGAAGTTAATTGTTGAGAGTTGTACTGGAATGAGAGGGCCATTAGTCTGTCAACAAAGATGTGAGGAGTAAGGCTGAGGACACTCAAGATTTTTGCAAAGACTTTATCTATGATTTGCAGTTGTGGCTGGTAGTGGGGGATAGTCTTCATGCCAATTTTGCACACAAGCTGTTAGTGTGTGTCATGTTGTACAGACTGAATTCAGAGTGTGTGTGAGATGAAGAGATTGCAGCCATATAATGAAAGATCATGTCTTCAGAAATGTTGCAGTACATGAATGATGATAAAACATGAGTTTATGGTTGTTTCTAAAAATAATCAAAATGTAAAACTTGACCTTTAACTTTTTGCTAATCAGCGCAAATGTTCATGTGTACTTTCTATCATCATGTCCTAAAAGTATTATTTCTTGAGCTACACAATCATTAACACAGATACTTACACGGCCAAAGCGAACAGTACGCTTATCCAGCATTTTAAGGAATGCTTGCGTTGACATCCCTGGTGCCGCCATCTTCAAGTCTTCAAAAGAAAAGAGGACATCTATCTCATAGACTGTAGTGCAGTGCGAAGTGGCAGGCCAGTAATTGCTGTGGATCAATTCATCCACTCCAGGAGTCCAAGTTACTTTACATGTGCTGCATCGAATCTCAGGCAGTCTAAGATCATATCGTCCTGAAAGAACAAGTTATGATTTAAAATAGAGGATTTCAGGAAAAAGTTAAGGACATTGATGTGTGATAGCTGTACATTAAATTCATTAGCCAATTATACGGAGGCCCCACTAAAGCCATACACTTTCTTACCATTCATTGTTACCACAATGATGGACTGTCCTGGAAAGACACAGGATGATCCACATCCACAAACTGCCTCTGGCAACTCTAAAGGTACAAGACGCTCTTGAAAAAAAAAAAGATTTAGATAAGAATTATAGAATAAGAAAATCATATGTATTTACTGTGAACTATTTTTTAAAACAATTGCACTTGACATCTCCATTGAGCCATTTCAAAACAGTATTCTATTATCTAATTAACAAGTCTGAATTTTATAAACTACAACTTACCACACTGGATTAGATCACTTCCCGCAACACAGGTTGTGGGAGGCAATGGCTGAAAAAATCCATGTGCTATTGAATCCCTATTGTGGAAGACTTGACCTTGGTGGACCCTATTATCACACTCTCCACATAGGAATGGCTGTGGTCGACAGTCACAGCAACGTATAACGGCTGGACCATCTTGACAGTGCTGGCACAACCGAGTCGCTGGATACTGTTGAGCCACCACAGTCTTGTCCGCCACGAATAGATTTTTCGGCTTTTGGCTCGCTCGACCTCGCTCATAAAAGCATAGTAATGGGACTCTGTCTGTGAATGTAGCTTGTCGTTACAATTCCGGGGCAGTAGGTGGCGGCAATAAAACCAAAGAAGACGCACTTAATTCACCTGGTCCGCCAGAAGAAGAAGAAGATAAAGAAGATAGAGAAGATAGAGAAGATAGGCAGACGAAGATAGACATATGTCTTTGCTAGAGGCTATCTGCTGGTGTGTGGTGTGTATGAAACAGGAGGAGTTCACGGACGTTAACAAAACAGTCACGTGTCCCACAGATGCAGTGTCGGGAAAGGGACCGTATATGGTTTGTTCCGTGTCTGTTTCCTTACGCGTTGGACTAAATACATGGACATATTGAGGAAAATATTTCGGTTTTATGGAAACGGATTTCATATTTCACCAGAATGGATACTTGGCGAGCTGTACAGAAAGTCCTGAGTCATAAGATGATCGTTGTGGATAAAGAGAAGACTTTGAAGGTATGTAGCATTATAGCTGTTAGCTTACTTTAGCGGAGTGGCTAGCCGAGTTAACCGCTAATACTATTACAGCTGTGAGCAACCATATAATTCATGAGTGGTCTTGAATGAATCGGGAGAATCTAAGCTTTCAATGTAACAATGTACGACATGAATATATATGTTTAAGGGTTGGTGTTTAAAACATTCAGAAGAACTTGTCGCTACCTCCCAACTTCCGGTCCGTCCCGTAGGCGGAACAGCGTGTTTTAAGTGTCTGCAGTTCCGATCCTTCATGTTGGCTGAAACAGACAAGTCACCCTCAAATATGCTGAAAACCGTGTTGAAGTTTGGCCTGCAGTTAGTCTTCCCTAATGTTTATGTGGCTTTGAGGATGTTCCTTACGTTGCCGGTGACAAACTGTGAGGGGGAGCGATCATTTTCTCATTTGGAGAGAATCAAAAATGAGCTGAGGACCACACCACCACAAATAGATGCCTGTCCTGTGGGAAACACTGAAATAACAACAACAACAACCACCACCACAGATAAGGTATGTTCTATAATTCAGCAACATGAGGGGGGGGGGGGGAAGGAGGGAAGGGAAAGAGATAGTGGGAGAGAAAGAGAGAGGTGAATAACACACTAGTACAAAAAAGAAACAACACAAACGTGGCTCTTAAAAGTGCCTTTTTTTGTTTTTAATACAGCTACTGGTTGTTTAGTAAGGAGAGGGATCAAGGAAACTGCAAAGAAAGAGAAGAACAAATTAAAACAGAACAGAATACACCATTAAAATACTGTGCATTACAATATGAAAAATAACTTTAAAAATGACTTCAATAAAAAAAGAAAAAAAACAACTACACTAGATCTAGGTAAATGCTGCTTGGACGTTTGTCACACTACACATGACTTACACACGTTTATATATATAAAATGACACATGTTAGCTCATAGACGGGGTTAGCATAGGCCTTGGCTGATGGTATTTAACTTAATGCAACAGTTATTTAATGCCTGTCTTTTTCTAATACAGCTCTTACAGTACGGTTCGTTATTTCACCTAAAAATCTTAAGCTATATACATATTTATGGAGTGGAAAATTAAATTAATCACAACTTCATTGAGAGTAAAGAGTTGATCTTACCTGGGATCGGGAATGGGCGTTGGCGGAAGGAATTGGTGGACGGACAGGGCAGTTGTAGAAAATAAAATACATGCATAAAGCAATAACAAACTCATTAAATATTTAATTATAATTTCGTCACTATCTCGCCACTTGCTGTGACACGGATTGTTAATGTACAGCTTGTTGTTGCTTATTTATTCTTATTGTGTTTACTAGTATATAAAATAAAAAAGAAAGATGTACTTCCTGTTACCCAGACCCGTTTTTTATGAATAAATTAAAAAAAACGCCAGAGGGAAACTGACACACGCAGCAATCCTTGTCTTATTTTGTATAATTTTATGTTCTTGATATTTATTGTGCTCTGATTAATTGTATGGTGATTTAATTAAAAATATGTCATAAAAACGCATTTTAATGCAGTAAAAATGTGAAAAAGGTACAAGCGCGCACACACACACGCACGCACTCACACAAACACACACACACACACACACACACACACGCACGCACTCACACAAACACACACACACACACACGCACACACACACACTTCGTTCCGACAGCTGAAAATTACTTCATATTAGTGATAAACCACACAATACATAGTCTCACTGATTGATAGTAAAAAATAAAGTGCACACTTCTCGCTAGAAGTGTCATTAAAACGCGTTTTAATGCAGTAAATATATTAAAATATGATATTTTACAAGTACATTTTGGAGTCACGTGACACAGCTACTGACGTACGTCGACTGAGGACGACTTGGGGCAGTGCGCACGCACACACACACACACACACACACACACGCACACATATCTTGTTCCGACAGCTGAAAATTACTTCGTATTAAGTTAAACCACACATCATATACTCTCACTGAGCAGATATAGTGAAAACAAAATGTATATTTCTCGCTAGAAATGTCATCAAAACGCATTTTAATGCAGCAAGTATCTTAAATTATGACAATTTACTCCAGTAATAGCCACTATAGTATGCGTTCAAAACTTGAAGTCACGTGACACAAACCCTTTTCGTCAAAATGTGAAGATGGGGAATTATGATTGAAATCAGAGGGCTGACTCTGTCCGTCAGCTGGTGACGTGAAGGGGGTACCCTCGACGTCGGATACGGACGGCTTTGGCATTGACCAAACGGCAGTATATGACGAATTGGGGATGAGACTGTGTTGCTGATTGACAGGTGACACTTGGTAGGGGGCGGGGTTTCAGCAAATTCGGTGGGCACTCCCACAGCGTTTGGGAGCAGAGAAAGAGGCTGAGTTTTACCAGAGACATTATAATAAGAGGAGACATATCACTCCCATTGAAATGCATAGGGAAACTACGTAACGCCAAGATGGCCGGTGTTTGCACATGTCCCGCCTCTTCTGGTGCCGTTGCTCCAATCATTTTGCTGGTCCTACACGGTCACGTTTTTGCGACACTTGGAAGTCATTTTCAACAGAGACATTTTAAAACACATGATCAGCAGTTTATACTACTTTGTGTACATATATTTTGTAATGCTTTATCCAAAATTGTGGCATGATCTGGGAAAGTTGACTGTGAGCAAACTCCTGTCTCTGCTGTGAGCGTGCGATGACGTCTCGCTGCCGTAAATGAAGACTGTCGTGAAGTATTGCGCATGCGCAGTCCAAGATGCCTGTAAGGAAAAAGGCTTTTAAAACGTTAATTTGATACCAAACCATCAAACCCTTTCAGTGATTATAGTTTGATTTTCATCGTGATTTCAAAACATATGTTTTTTATGCCCCTTAGACCTCGGAAAATGGAGATACAGCTCTCTCCCTATTCATTTAGATAGCCGGTTGGTCTTCCTATGGCCAAATAGCTGCCCGGAGGCGTGGCCAATTTTGCCGCCGAGTGAGACGACTTGCCTTAGAAGGACTTTGGTTTTACACAACTTTGAAGCCTAATTTCATATATTTGGTGATTTTTTTAATCATTCAAATTTGGCAGGGTGGTTAACAACACACTTTTCGGTGGTATGTCAAACTCAGAACACATATTTATTCTTACTTTACACAGACTTTAACTTAATTTAATTGAATTGTATTGAATTGATTTTATTGTCCACCATATCATGAAAACATTAAAAAATATACATCAACACTACACAACATAAAAAACATGACAATTGTGCAAAGAGGCAGGAAAACAACAGCAACCATTGTAATAAGTTCAAACCTGTTAAAAGTTGTCTTAATTAATATGTTGAACACATTTCATGGAAATCTACTTTTTACAGGATTTAGTGTCAAAGTTTCTTCTTTACTTTCAGATACATCTCACAGTCTTCTTATGTGAATGGAGTTCTCAATGTTAGATAAGCACATTCGAGACTGTCTTCCCAAGAAAACAACTGCATCAGTCTTTTCAGCAAATGAGCAAAAAGGACGTGTTAATATTCAACTAACAAAGCCTTAGAGTAGCTGTAGTAATTATGACTGTTATAGATGTAATACTAATACCCTTTAAGCAGGTTGTTTTTGTGTCTAACATGAATCAAACCTCAACCATAGCTGTCTAAGCTGTGATATGTTTGCAGCAATAATTAGTAAGGTTTGTTCTGTTTATTTTTATGTTATATAGGCAGAATATTATTATTATTATTATTATTATTATTATTATTATTATTATTATTTGAATTCAAGTTTAATATATGCATCTTTTTTTGTTCTTTGTTTTTTATTCATAGCTAATTATTATTATTGAATTCCCAGTGGTGTTTACTGTCATTTCATACAATATAGTAATCATTTCCTTATAATATAATAACTCCCAATAATATAATAAAAACCCCTCATAACTCAATAAAAATGTAATAAAACCTGATAATGTAATAAAGTGCATTTCCCAATAATGTAACAATCTCTGTACCGATGATGTAATAACATCATTATACATTTTTGGGTTAACCTTATTTTTGTAGAACCTAATAATGTAATAATTATTGGGAAAAGCACTTTATTGCATCAGGAAGTTATTACATTATCAGGTTTTATTACATTTGTTATTGAGTTAACTTACAGTATGAGGTTTTTTTATTACATTATTGTGAGTTATTACATTATCAGGAAATGTTTATATTATCAGGTTATACAAGGATCATTGCAAAAATGTGTGTTTATGTATATTTTCTGTACATGTAACATTATTGGCCAATATATCCATATCAGAATTTGTTTGCTCCATAATATTGGTATCCACATCAAACCCTAAAATCCACTATCCTAATTATTTCTCATCTTCTGCTTTCAGAGTTCAGCAATTGACTTTACACCCTAAAAGCTTTCTCTTGTCTTTATCCACTGAGATTTAACTCATCTATTGTGTTTACCTCTGCATCCACAGCAGCTCAGTCTCTCAGACATAATTACAGAATTAAAACTCCAATCTGCACATTACCACCTCTGTTCTCTATCCCACAGCTGGCCTCTACCCAAAATATACTACTGCCAGCTGAATTGTTGACTGAAGGTAATGTGGTCATCATTGCTTAAGAGGTCTGCACACATGCTGGCAGCTTAGATTGCTTTCCATCCTTCTCATTCTCTGTCTCTCAGCCTCTAAACGCACAGAACATAGACTTCTTCTATTCTTGGCAACCCAATTCCCGTCTGCACCTGTCTGCTCAGTGGGTGATGCCACATTTTCCCAGAGTGGAGAAAATAACAGAAAGTTAAGAGTAATATGTGTTTCAGAATGAGCGACTTCACACATGCATTATCTCCTTTCATCCAACTGTGTAACTATACCGAACTCCTTCCACTTTCCTGTCACATTGTACCACAGCTAAACCACATATGTAGAAGTCACACAGTGTGTTTACTGCAATGTGAAGTTGCAGCTGACAGAGCAGATACAGTAAGAGCTGACATACCTCTCACCCTGTACAAAGCTCTTTCTGACTACATTGAATGTACAGTGGCTGAATGCTGTGTGTGTAATCCTCAACTCGCTGATTTCATTTAATTATCACATGCCTTTTTGAGTCTTTGCGCGGGTGGAATGCTAAAGTGCCCTATGTGTGTGTGTGTGTGTGTGTGTGTGTGTCTGTGCCGCCTGGTGTTTTATTTCCTCTCTGCCTATTGGCAGTGCAGTGGAACAGATTGTCAGCTTTGCATCCCTGCTTTGATAACGCAGCATTTGTGGTATGTATTTTTATCAGTAGCAGAACAGGCTCGGGCTCTGCAGATCCCATGATGTAAGCAGAACCTGACAGAGCACCAGTGGAGGAAGTTCATGGTTTGAACATGCTTATAGATGAAATTGGCATGACGTGTCTGTTAGCCAGTGCTTACAAACTGCACTGCAGGAATGAAGGCTCTTTCAAAAGCTCAGTACTCTGTGTGGGTGATGATTTTGTGCTTTAATCATATTTTTAAAATATGATGTGAATAAGTATCTGCAGGGCCTTCACGACTGTCAAACAACATCATTCAAATGTATGATGACACATGAAAGTGACAAAATGCCACGACCAATCAGCAGTTGACGATACTTTTTAGCAAGATAGCGTTCCAAGAGCAAAAAAAAAAAAAGAAAAGAAAAGAAAAAGTAGAATTTACATTTTCTCGTCTCCTCTTCTATTGCTGATGAACTGTACCCTTTAGCTAATTCCTTCACCCCTAATTTGTATTTCATCAGATTTCCCTTGTTTGATTTATTATGAAACAAACATTCGGCAAAAAATAATTAGGAGAAAACAAAAAAAAATTATATACACACCTTCTTTTTACAGTCTATGCACACACACATATATTTCTATACATACATATAGATCCCCCCTGCATAACTACCAAAGGTGGAATTACTGACATGTTGCAGGACTTGCTCATACTGTGGGTCAGAGCTCTGTATATGTTATGATTAGTACATCTGTAAAATTAGAGACTTCAGATTCAAAGCAGATATTCCTGCCACTGATGGCTGTAATAATTATATAAATATTATATATATTATAAGATAAAGGACTTAATACACTCTGCAAACAGTTGTGATCAGCCATTCATCTGGCTAAACGCATTCAAAATTAAGCATTATAGTTCATTCTACACTACATTACATACAAATGTATTTAGCCCTGTCACATATGCATGCCAATATAACAATTCAACTTCACATATGTGCATTACATTATTTGGAATTTATCTTTGTGGGTCACATTTTTTTTCCTCCAGTTTTCTGAGGTGTCTAATTTTTCATCACCATCCACAATATGAGCAAAAGGCTATAGCGCACAGTGAGAGTAATAGAGAAATACAGTATCAATGATTGGACTGAAGAGAGCTGGAGAGTGAAAGAATGAAGAAGCTAGAGGAAGAAACACACACACCAACACACAAGTATCAGATGATGGTCACTCTTGGGAACATTACATAGACTTATATTGATTACCTGAGGTCTAACCCTTACTCTAACCATCACCACTACTTGCCTAACCCTAAACCTAACCTTAACCTAAACTAACCTTAACCACTGACCCAAAAATCAGCTTCTACCCCAAATGAGGACATTGGGGCTTTTGTCCCCAATTGGACCTCGGAGCTTATGACAAACCACACAGACTTGTCAGTAAGAACAGTCCGTGGACAATTACACAGAGAGGGATATTATAACAGGGTAGCAGTACATAAACCCCTCATTACAAAGATGAATGCACATGTGAGAGTTCAGTGGTGCAAAACCATAAGCACTGGTCTACAGAGATGTGGAAAAAAGTGATAAAGTCACATGAGACATTCTTTATCATATTCTCAACAAATGGTCATGTATGTGCTTATATGACTGATTGATTGACTGAGAGTTTTATTATCATGTCATGCATATAAATATGTCCAGCCCACATGGGCTTACAAGACACCACAAATTCATCTATGCCAGGGTTAAAGTACAGTGTACACCTTTTCAAATAACGACAAAGACCAACAAGATTAAAGAATTAGCTTCCTTCATAATCAGATAATTATCCAGCATAGATAATCAATACAGATACGAAAAGCAGAAACATAAAATAATAATTTTAAAAAATCAGACAAAATATGAATTGAGCAGTCCATCTCGCCTTCTTTTCCAGGCTTTTGCCACAAAACTTGCCTCTTAAATACATCAAAATCAAATAGACATCCATTTTTTTACTCATCAGAACACCAAATTATTTCAGGATCAAGACATTTGTAACTCTCTTATATCATCATAATGTGGACAGAAAAGAAAGTGGGTCTCACTATATTGCGCTTTTCTAGTTTTCCCACTACTCAAAGCTCTTTTTACACTACATGTCACATTGACACACACATTGATACACTGACTGATGGCAGGAGCTGCCACACAGGATGCCAACCTGCTCATCAGAGGGAGCTAACATTCACACACATTCACATATTTTCTAAAGCCTACATTTTTAAGCCTCATGACTAGTAAGATAGATATTGTGGGTTGTTAAGGCTGTGAAGGCTTGTGGTCAAGACTTACTATATGTTGTATTTGACAGAACTCAACCAATCTGCTGTCTTTTTCCACAGCTGTTCCCACTTTTATCCATAAATCAATGTGCAGAGTACTAATGCCTTTGGTTTTTTTTCACATTCTCCCACTCTGCTCTATAGGAATACATATGTGAGTTGAATCTGAAATTCAGACCATTGTATGGTGCAAAATGTCATTTTCACCAGGGCATGCAATTCCTTAACAGAAAGAAGTGTTGTATTTAGTGGTATTATGAGCTCCCCTCATGACATGAATAAATGAATAGCAATCAGTTTTTATAGCCCTCTGGGAAATTAAATGAAGCGGTCAAAGGTGCAATAAATCAGCTGCCTGTTTAGTGGCCGCCCAGCAACATCGCTGCAATGATTTTGAGAGGTTATTAGTTAATTGTCAAACCAAAAAAGATTTGAGAAAAATATTTGACTCATCATTAGTTGAGTTTTCACGTGCATCCATTTTTCACTACGTCCAGTCTATATTCAGTATTCTTATGAGCGTGTGGTGACTGTACATTGTGTGTTTTCTCATTTTTTTCCCACCCAGGTAGCAGCAGGTATTGTTTTTAAAATCTAAACAAAAGCATAAATGGCTTGAAACCCACTGTACACAAGACAGATGGGCTGATTTAGTCAAGCCATGAGGCATATGTGTGCCTGTTTGTAAGGGCTTATGAGCTCAAATGCTGAATATTTCAAACACTCTATTCTTAGCTGTTGGGAGTTAGAGACAGCAGTTTTATACTGTGTGTATTGCTGCTGGTACAAAGGTTTATGATAAATCCAAGGTGTATTTAATGTCCACGACAATTTGAGGAATGAGGAGAGCATGTTAGAAAAAGAGATGAAAAGCATAAATAAGTTAATATATATGTATTTCTGCATGTTTTCACTCTTTTTTATTAATAATCATCTTTCATGTGCCTTACAGTCCAAATAGAGTGTGACAGAATAATCATAACTCAAGGTCTTCAACAACATATAACAGTCTTCGTCAGTGTCTCACCTTTCACGCCTACAGCATGTGAATGTGTGATTTCGCTAATGAAGACCCTGATGTGAAAATTACTAGAAAATTGGTTCAGATTTGTTTCAGAAAACCATCATTGCAATGTACTTTTGTATTTTTTGAAAAATGGAATGTTATTTCTGTCCCTCTGAGCAGACAGTAGTTTACATTTATTTCACTGTATTGGTAAATTGAGCTTTTACAGAGACAAGTAATCGTCTAGTAGTATATCAATGAACATCATTGGTGCGTTTGTTATGTGTGTTGATATGTATTTATTGTTTTACATGCTGAAAGAGTAATGTTTGAAATAAACATTGATGGATTATTCAACACACACAAATTTACTGCAGTTCTGAACCTTTATATTAAAGCTATACTTCTTGGTATATTGGCTGCAAATTAACAATGGAAGCCAGTGAATATTTAGCCTGTGTGTGCTCTACCTTCAAGCCGATAGATGATCAGTGTTTTATACTCAGGACAGGCTTTCATGAGTTTCTCATGTGTTTCTCATGTGAAAGAACACATCCCTTTGCCCCATGTATGGGGTTTTGCAGTGTATTTCTAAATGCAATTTAAATGTGTATGTCTATATATATATATTTAGGGATGTGTCATAAAAAAGAATCATCGTTTGCGGGGTCTTTGTGCAGTGGTCTTTTTTTTAAATTGAAAAACTGAATTGAAAAGTTGAGCTTCTGTTAACCACTTCCATCTTATTTTGCAGTAGAACATGACGCAGAGTGAATTTTTGGCCTCGGCTACTTTGACTCGATAGTCAGTTAGCCTGCTAGCTAGCCGACTGGAGGGAACGTGATGCAGACGAAGTCACACAAAAGTCCAGCGTGGAAAAACTGCTGACTCATCTAACAAAACCTCCATCTGCTGTGACGGTTACTGAAGGAGACGGACCTGACGCTAATCATCAACCTAGTACGTCAACATTTGGAACAGCTCCACAAAAGTGTGACAAAAGTCTCAGAGAGAAAACTAACGTTACATCTGTCATTGCTAACATGATTTTAAAGGATAAGTTCAGTATTGTCTATGGAAAAATCCAGGCTGTTATATTTTTAGGGGTCTGTAAGCCTGTAAGATTTTTTATTTTATTTTATGTGTTTCTGTAAAGACATTAAGGCTGATTATCATGTAAATAAATACATGTTTGTGCAGTTAAAGCTGGTTGTTTGTTATGAATATTTAAAGTAATTTTTGACACATTATCTATTTATAACTTGTGAATGCCAGCATGCAGTGAATATTCAATTGGTCATCAGTTATACCCACAAATCAGTCGACCCTGACCAAATGGGCTCGTACACATCCCTAATATGTTTTAGTAAGGATATTCTGATATTTCTAAAATGATGTACAAATATTATAATACTGGATGTAAAATGTGCTTTAACAAAGCAGTGAGTGCACTCCAAACCTCACCTGGCAAGTACCAAATGTTTCCCACATCACTCAATACAGTAAATATATTCTTTGAAATGCACACATACACAATACCAAAAACATCATACAAACAAAACTAAAGCAAAAAACATACATAACTTTCTCACTCAGGTATCAATAAACATTGCCTACACAGATTTTTCACACTGACAGTCTACCAGCTGCTCTAATATCAGCGTTTTGATATTTTACAGTATTCCACTGCAGTAATTACAAACCAGTTGTACTGTTGTCACATTATCATGTTTCAGGATCATATAGAATTTTAATGGGTCACATAGGGTCCATATCACACTCCCTCACATTGCCACTGTGTCCTCATACAATGGTTAGCAGAGAGTAACAGACAGAGGAAGAATGGTTCAATGAGCTGGGCTGGAGAGACTGTATATCAAGCCACACTGCTCATTGTAGTCAGCTGTACACAGGGGGATGGTGCATTCCAAGCAATTCAGTTTTGCTGTAATAAATCAAAGACGTATTTCACTGGACTAAAATATGTCTGCGTGAATGTAATCGGTAACGTGCTCTCAGGCCCCCTGGCTTTAGGACACTATGAGCTTAGTAGTTACCGCAATTTGCATCTTCTTCCTTGTCGGCTTGAGTTACATAAAGCTTTCTCTTGCAATATGCTGATTCAAACATCTCCTGCTATCCATGCTTGCACTTAATTGGCTCTGCATAGCCCTTTCTTAACCCCCATGGCCTTTGTGTCGAATCACCCTTCATAATCGTGACACCACGTTTTCTCAGCACTGCTCGGCTCAAGCTTACAGGTGCATTTCTGTAAAGCCAACACAGATGTTGTTTCCTGCACCAGGCCTGGAGCTAACCCCATGGCTGTTGAGATAAACATCTGGATTGTCCCCCATGTTTTCTTCTTCACTTTAATTCAGTTTAAGTGCAGCCCTGCTCTCTATGAAGATAAATCACCCACGTATCTTATTTCATTATAGAGTGTCAGGTCACTCCTGCCTTCCATCTGTTCCTCTGAGCACCACCTCCATTTAAAGACTAAATAGAAAGACAGCCACTCAAAAAAACAGCCTTTGAAGTTCTTAAAGCTTAAATGACTCAGTGTTCTGGCTCTGCTGAGAGCTTTAGGGAAGATGCATGGTAATTTATTTCGTGGTGTGTTGACACATGAAACCGTCAAGCTGTCAGAGCTCTTAACAATGAGTGCGTTTTCTGAAATGCTCTGATTCTTGGCTTAAATTGATTCATTTAAAAACACACACAGGCCCACACTTTGAACCAAGTCACTTGGAGGCAGCAATGATCTTATTGATTCAGTTGGACGTCAGTGGTAACAATGCTTATACACTATAACTCTATCTCTGTGAACACATGTGAAGCCCTCTGTTCTGCCTCTGAAAGGGCTCTGTGGTCTCTGTGGGTTTGACAGCTCATGTTATAGGATATCAGTGCAATACCAGTGCAATACAGTATAGTATAAATAACAGGGATATCAGTGCAGGAGTATCTTAAAGTGATGCCGCTGACTCCCCAAAAAATGTCAATTTCTCTCTAGAAATGCTAAATCATTATGGTCTTACTGCCAATATATATATATTTAGATGGATGGATGGATGGATGGATGGATGGATAGATATTCATATGTATATTTTAGTCTTTCAGGTTACTATACCCAAAGCTTAATCTGTTTTATTTATCAACCAGATCAAATGTAATACTTGCTGAAGACATGTTCCAACAATGGATTAATGCTTACAATATAAATAAGCACATGACATTTAAATGAAAAAAAAACATATGTAATGTGTTTAAAGCATGGATATCAGTATATCAGTCTGCATTGATCTATAAATGATTGTGGGTGATTCTTAGAGCTGTTTATAATGTGTGAAAGGGTTCTCCTTTACTTTATTAAATCCAGAATGATATTTTGACAAATCTGCAGCCTCTGAGAAGTGAAGCACCAGAGCACAGTGCCGTTACGCACTAGGCTACTACAGTATAACCACACACACCTCTACTCATCTCAGATTGGTTGGTTGTAACTCCATATTTTGCTTCTTTTATAAAAGAGATGTCTGGTTAGCAGGGATCATCAACCAGCCACCAGTTTTATTCTTGAAACACAGTGCAGTGCAAACACTGTTGTGTAACATTAATCAGTAAACTATGTGACTGTGTACAAGGTGAGTTACATTAGAATTATTACTGAAATAGCGTTGGTCTGATATAATCATGGAAACAGCTTCGATTTCTTTCATTTCTATGGTTATAGTAACAAACTGATGAAAAAGCTGTTCAATCTATCTTTGTTGTGATGTGTCTTTAAATCGTGACACTCTGAACCATCCACAGTTTTCTGTGTTGAACTGTTGTTATCACGTTTAACCAGGCCTGGACTGGGACAAAAATTCAGCCCTGGACTTTTTGGTCCAGACCGGCCCACTACAATCTGCGCGCAGATACTGTGCCAACTCACGTTGATGTACATTTTAACACACTAGCCCTTAATAACAATAGTATACTGAACAATATCCCTTATATTCTGGAGACTTGAATAGGCTTGAATTAGTTTTAAGTGTATCATGTGAAACTGTTGAACGAGCAATAAACCATAAACACTGACTGAAAAAATATGTAAAGTATCATAGACTACATATGTGTTATGTTGTTAGATCAATGTCCTTCATGAACACATTGGACTGTGGGCACAAAGAACGGTACATGTTGACACACACACGTGTCTAGAACATGCGTGGGTGGGACTCCTGGGCCTCTGTAGCCTTTCATAGGGCCATTGGACCAGGTATTCTTTAGACAGACAAGCCAATGGGCCTCTGCTGTGTCTGCAGGCTGCAGTGGAGCTCTGTGGGCCGGTGCATGTCTCTGCTCTGGGCCCGGAGAGTTACCATGGCAAGGCGCAGCAAATAAAAAATAAAAAACGGGCAGCCATCGGCCCAATATTGATTGGCCCACCGGGAAAAATCCCGGTACTCCCAATGGCCAACTGTGTTACATTGATTGGCACAACTCCCTAAGAGTTATGAGAGCAGTATCTAATAATCAGCACACACACTGATCTATATTCACCTTCACTGAGCCCACTGGCAGGCTGCACTGCTGGACAGACATGAACCAAAATAGCTAGCGTGCATGGAGACTCCCACTGAGTCTGTGTGCCTCTAACCTAGATTAAGTGTTCTAGCAGTGAGTTTGCAGATCGCAACCAAAATGAGAATCGTTGTGTAATGAAAACACAATTCTTATTTTCAGGTGATTGAAATATAGTTATGAATATTTTATTCCATTTCTGCCAAGTTAGTGATGTTAAGTTGTTGGATGTATTTCTTAATTTGCTTGATTTTGTTCATTTGTAGCATTTGTGTTTGACTGTATTCATATATAACAATAACTGCCAGCCAAACACAATGTAAGTCTTTCATTTTAAACAATACAAATACTGTATACAGTAACAGTAACTATGGAACAGCACTTACACCAGCAATATATTATTATGTTAATGGAGAAAATGAGATACTTACATTACTGCCTCTGAATTACTTAAATGCATTATTCTAATCAGTTTCATTGTATTATTAGTTTTATCTCATCACCATGAAAATGTCTAAATTGAGAATATGTGGGCACTTGTTAGGCCATATGACTCCGTAGAGCTGGCTTTCTACTGCTCCACCAGATTTGATAAAAGAGCCAACCCTTAACCCCTAACCCTAATAAAACCACTTTTGCTGATATGCACACGTTTATCTGAGTTTAAATTAATATTTATATGAATCTAGCAACTAAGAGAAACTAAACTACCCTTTACTATCCTAACTAAGAGAAAAGGTTCAGCTGTGACACTTAGTATAGAGTAGTGTTGTGTAGAGACAATATTCTGACTGCATGTGTTTTTTGCTTCTTGTTATTGCTGATAGAAATTATAGCCAAAAAAAAGACAAAAACCAAATTCATGACATGGTTATCCTTTAACCTTAGAGAGGCTTGATCATAAAATGCTCATATGAGTCATTTTTTATAGTATAGCCTGAACCACTCTTAAGAAATATTATCCAATATGTATATCAGGAAATGTACACTCTAATAATTTCAGTGACTCGTAACATAAACACAGAGCAATACAATATGTTCTTACAACACGCCTGATGTGACATAAGCAGTCACATTTCCCTCCATGTAGAACTATTAAATCCACTTCATACTGCACCTCCTGTCCCATCCTAGATATGAATAACCTTCCAGCCTCCATCAGCTTCCCCATAGATGCTGAGTCGTGTCACGCTAGAAAACTGTTCCCTTGCTCATCTGTATTTGTTTCAGGTGTCAGATTTGTAAAGCCTGCAGATTGGGGAAGAGGTTTTTTTATTTGGCAGGAATAGATGTGAAGCCTGTACTATGGCATGATGTGTCTTGTAATGCTATAGGAAGATTGTGGCTGCTATGTAATCATTGCTAGGCTCTTCAATAAATCAGCTTGATTTGGAGGAAAATAAATAAACATATATTCCAGCTTGAGTCACTGCCTCAGCAGATAGAGAAATCATTTCATCTTGTTGTCTCCTATCAGTGCTGTTTTATCAGGGTGAGCCATCGTGGCAGCAAGAATATGGGGTTTCATCTAGGCAATTACTGAATGAATCACTAACACTCTTAAACCAATGAAACATGCCTGAACCAAGAAAACTCACAAGGATCCGGTCTCAGTACAATTCATTTTACCAGACTCATCGGAGCTTTGTAATGGCATGATCACTTGGGCTGATCTTACTTTTAGATGTTTCTAGATAGAGGCAAAATTCCAACGTGACAATATTTCTTGTCGAGGTTGAATGCTTTAAGGTATCGAGTGCCGGTACCCAGCCCTATGCACATTAAAGTATTTGAACAATATTCGGTCCAGCTTCACTAGTTTTTGTACATAGCCCCAGTAGGAGTTAAATAGAGTTTAAGAGGAAAACTCAGCAAATTGATGCAAACCATAACAGACTTGATTTTACCCACTGTTTCCCCCAGATGTCTGATCTCCAGACCCTATGTCTAAAGCTTGATTTATACTTCTGCGTCACGTCGACGGCGTAGCTATATGTAGCCCTCTGCGTCGACCAGGACCCCTACGCCGTAGCCTGACGTACATCTCCCAAAAATCTTAACTATGCATCACAGAAACGCAGACCACACAGGCTGTGATTGGTCCACTCAAAACGTCAGTTCCTCTGGCTGTTGCTTTTTCCAGTCTTTCTTCCTGCAACACCGCCATTTTTAAATTTGTTGTGGAGCAGTGCGAGTGTTTTTCAACGAGAGAATAGTCGAGGTCAGGAAATACGGCCACCTTTACAACTCCTCCTCGAAACACTACAGGACTGCCCCCTGGCAGTGAACTGCAGAGCAACACGCTCCCTCGATGCAGAACTTTGAAAGGGCAACGACGGTAGAAACATAAATCAGGCTTATGGGTGAGACCATGCAACCTGTCCACTTGTTTCTGCAATATTGTTCTTTCAGCCACAACCCTAAACTTATGAAATGGAATAGAATGTGGATTTACCTGTACTTTGAAAGCTTCACACTACAGCTTAGTTCCCTATTTACCACAGCAGTCCATGAAAACATCTGTATTACTGCTGACATTCCACAAGTTCACCTGTCAAGTTCCATCTTACCCTTAATTAGAAACAAAACCTCATTGTGACGTGAACTCCTTCACTTGGGGCAGCAACTCACTCCTAACCTGAAGTGAACAATCCACTGTGCTCCAATAGGGTAACATGGCCTCAGACTTGGTGGTACTGACCTTAATCAACCCTATCCAATCTCCAAAACTTATTTTCACACTTATCACACAGCCAACGGTGTTGACATCTTGTTAGATAATCCTGGACTGCAAGGACTGCAATGATCTCAGATTCCCTCTCCACATCTAATGTGTGTCAGAGTTTTAAATCAGATGACCTTATTCTCCCATCCAAGACTAGAGTGACTCACTTTCATTAAAATAAAGCAGCAATTTTAGTCCTTAAGGTGAATCTGTGACATGTCCCTGGGATTTGGTGATGTGTGGTATGAGCTTCAGGTTTTTTTTTGGAGACTGAGTGGGAGGAAAGGGTCTCCTGTTGGCAATGATCACATCTGCGGAACACTCTGCTATCATAAATATTGTCAGAATGTTTCAAATGGTTCGTTCATCACCCGCCAGCTAGTTTGATTCATTTCCAGTGTCACTCTACCTTTTTTCAGCCAGCACCCCTCAGCTAGCTCAAACCTTTTAGTTTTCTCTCTTTCCCTTATTCTGTGCTTGTCATTCTCTTTTAATGTTTCTCCATTTTACTTTTTCTCTATTACTCTGTACATCATTCTCCATCTGAGTTTGGCCTGAGTTTCAACTCATCTCTCTGTCATCAGGCCAAGAAAACAAGACCGTTCCGTTCAACTTTTTTACTTTTTATCTTCCTCCTGACTAGTCTTCTGTACCTCTCTCTGTCTAATAGAGCCCAATGGGTGACTTTAAATGTCCTCGATAATGAAAATGACTCACTGCTCCATCAGAGTGTGCCGCTTCCATTCTTTTTATTACAAAACACTGAGATAATTCTGATAACAAATTTAGGTTAGTGTGGGTTTCTCATGCGTGTATTTAACCCTCTGTTAAGCAAATTATTAATTTAATGTAAGCCTTATTTTTAAACTGTATTGATGGTTGGAAGTGAATGGACTTAAATCTGTTAATCAAAAAAATTAAATTGTGCTAATTAATGTTGTCATATTGCAGAGATATTTATAGTCCACCTTACATTCAACCAGGATACATTATTGCTTATTTGGAAGTGTTGAAGGTTCTCATCTCAGGGTTTCCCACAGCACTTTATAGCCAAGGCGGCCGCCTAAGCAACACACACCTGCCGCCTTAACTAATGTCTTCAAAAAATAAATAAATAAATTAAATAAATAAATCCAACCAACGTCTGCAGCGGGCCGGAACCACTGTGTCCGACTGTCTGACTTCGACCCTGAACACACCTGTAGCTCGATGTACCTCCCGCTAGCATAACACAGAGAAGCTAACAGTGATTAACAGTATTAAGCAGTGACGTGCGGTCAGGGGAGGCAGGTGAGGCCGTGCCTCACCTGTTATCATGGAAAAAGCCAACCAAAAGCTAACCCTTAAAAATGAAAAAATAATAAATGGTTATATTTGTCCAGTGATTTGCACTATAACGTTATTTTCTATCTAACTTTACCAGTTTCGGATTATTTTTAATTCAAAATCGCTGAATTTTCCCATGTACTGATCAAACACTGAAAAGAGACGCGCAGTGAGGCAGCAGCGAGACGAGCCTCACCATGGATTGCGCAATGACTCGGCTTACTGCGCTGGCATGCTATGCAGTGAGACAGTACAGCTGTACAGCTGTCTCTCTGTATGTCGCTATTAACATGTTCAAACACTTTTACTATATGAACTAAATGTCCATAGTTTAGCTGATGATATAATGTACAGTGTTTGTAGCGTGTGCTGAGCAGCACGGCTGCAAAAAGTCACTAAGTCACTAAGTGAGGCACGCAGTTCTTCGGCCTCATGGCAGGGGGCACTCCTGATCCCAATGATTCTGAGAGGCTTATTACGACTCATTAGCTGAAGAATAAGTGACAGTAAGCTACAACTACAGTGAGCAAGTCGGCAAGTCATCCGTTTTTTTTCCTTCTTGTCAGGCCTTTTTTCAGTATGAATGATTACATAGCAAAATTAAGTTTTTTATATTAAATGTGTTTTTTTGTGTGCTACAGTTTGTATGTGTAAAGAAAGCTGATATGAGATTTTAAACATAACCTGTTAACTGCTGCCAATCAAATGGTGAATAAGCTACTCTGTAGGGTTCATATGTTTGTAAATGTGATTGTGATGAAGTCAGTGCCTCACCAGACATGAACCTCACCGCACGTCACTGGTATAGAGTATAAGGAAACAAACACAGACCACTGGTTAAAACATAAATCTACATCATCTGAGGTAGAACCTGCTCAGAAAACCTAATGAAAACAGCGCCATGTGATGTCAACATTAACTACGTTAATCCTCAGACAGGTAACTGTGATGTTACTATAGTAACAAGTTTCAGGCTAACTGGCTCAGAGTAAATGAACAGCTCCAACTGAACAGGTGATATTAGCGGCGCAATGTGTAAAATGCTGCTGCGCGTTTTATCAGCTGATGTTACAAAAACGTCAATTTTAAGTCACTCAGATGTTTTCTCATTCAACAGTCCTGAAGAGAGAGAGTGAGCTATTCAACAAAAACATGACGCTAATGCTACTGAAGCTGAATATCACTGCTTAACTGTATGATACTATATAACTTGTAATTACTATAAAATATAGTTCAGATAATAAATTAACTATATAAAATAGACTCACTGGCTTAACCTGTGCAATCTAATTTAATCCAATACAGCAGCTCTGCCATAAATTCTACATTTATGAAGCCTTTACATTTTTTGACAAGAAGGTGAAAATTCTGTTCATTATTGAGTGATTGTGATGTATTAGGGTGCATTATATTGAATGGTGTTCCTAATATTTTGTCCACCCCATTAACATACATGAGGAGGTACACCACCACCACTTAGTACAACCTCAGTAATAAACAAAGTAGAATTAGCACTTTTTTGACAATGTCAAAATGTATAAACTCCAAAAAAGCAGAATTTATAGCAGAGCTGTTGTATTGGATTGAATTATATTGTATTGCAAGTGTTCCCTATGAAGTTGCAGGTGACTGTAGTTCAGAGAATAAAACTACTAAATTACTAATTACTATAGCCTATATTATAGTTCAGAGAATACCTTAACCCTGTAAAGCCTGAACCATGAAATAATTGCCAGAAAATTCTAATTCTTTGAATCGACTCTTTATCAGACCTTATGACAAAAAAAAAAAAATCAATTTGCATATATGATTTTTAATTTGTATCACTTTTGATACATCAGGTCTTTTATGAAATTTAATGCTCAGTTTTTTCTTTTTTGAACAAACAAAAACATATACAACCAACATGTTGTAAAAAGTAAACATAGAAAATAACTTTTCAATCACGCAGCAATGAAAAACCCAACAATTAAACCGGTTGAAGAGGAACGTTTCAGTTATTTGGTTCATTTTTTTAGTTCACAACCTCTATTTAGTGTCATGGTAGGCCTGAAAACTATTTCTTTCCTTGTTCAGGCACAGATGGACCTTACATTTGTCACAGTAGACATGGGAGAAGTGATTGCCTGTGCAGTGCTTGTATCTCTGCCGGGTTTCCCATGTTGGGAAATGATCAATGCGATCCTTTCTCACATCAGGGGGCACAGAACAGGTTGGCCTTTTGCGGGGGCGAGTTTTTCCTGCTTCTGGAGAGGATAGTGGTCTGCCACACTTGATTTTGCCCTTTCCTGCGCTTGTGAGAGCGGTGCCAACAGAAGCTTGAAAACCTTTGCAGGGGCATGGGTTTCTCCCTGGGCTTCAGTATTTTCTGGTCTCTCCTGTAGAGGTTCCATGCATTGGTGACTGCCACTGTGACAGTGTGCCACCAAATGTACATGTACCATCTTCGGGATCTGAAGCTGAACTTGTAAAGCGCAGATAGCATATCAAGAAGGTCAACTCCTCCCATGAACTTGTTGTATGTTTCAACAATGGCTGGTCTGGGAACCATTATGTGGGTTTGGGATTTTCGATCCCAACGCTTCACATTGCCCAGTGGTTCGATGCCGACAAAAGAAGAAAGCAGGTTCACAGCTTTGTAGTCATACCATCTCACAATGATGTTGTCATCCTGGTTCACTCTGAAATCCAGAGACACTCTTCCCTTTTTTTCATATCATTCTCCTCCATCATGTTGCAGTTTTTTACCCTGTTCATTCGGACCGTGCCGATGTAGTAGACTCCTCTTTCTTTCAAGAGCTCCACCAATGGAACTGATGTAAAGTAGTTGTCTGCAAAAACCTTGTTATTTTTTCCTGCTGGAAGGGTTGAGGTCATTTTCAGGACAACGTCTCCAGTAGCACCAACATCAGACTTCGCTTGATCTGGATTTTCTGCCCCTTGGCAAACGTCAAAGTCATAAAGAAAGCCACTTTGTCCTGCACGTCCCCACATCTTGAACCCCCATTTGTGAGGTTTTGCTGGCATGTAGACACCTAGATATGATTTTCCCTTGAAAGGAACCATGATTTCGTCAACAACGTGACATTCCTCAGGAGGTATGCAAAGAAAATGTTTGCGTAGTTTTTGTGACCACGGTCTGAGCTTCCAAAGTTTATCTTTCTTGGTGTCTTCAGACACATCGAGGTTGTTCTGAAAGTGAATCAGCGTCAGCAATTTCAGGAAACGATCTCGAGACATCACATCACAAACTGCAGAGTACTTTGTCTCCATCTCCCAATATGCTCGTGCACTGGGCATCTGTACTAACCCTATGTGCATGTACATACCCAGAATTTGCTCAATTTCTTTAGCAGTTGTGTTCACTGACTTTCCCTCTTTCTGCACACTGTACATATTTGTTTGTTCTGCAATTTCCTGTAGCATTTCATCAGTCACAAAGTCTTTGAAATACATGTATGGTGTCCAGTCAAGCCTGTCCTCTGAGTCTTCTTCAACACATTTATCAAATTCAACATCTGGAGGTTCAAAGTTTTTCTTTTTCCAGTGATACTCTTTCCTTTTCTTTTTTTGTGATCAACTTTTTATTGTCTTTAGTCACATGAGTTATTTGTACACATAATACATTTCCCAAGGATTTCACAGACAATAGCGAACAAACTAATCAAACAAAGAACTATGTACATACCACCGTTGCCTTGTAGAATTAAAATGAAAAGAATAAGAAAAGAAAAGAAAAAATATATTTAGAAATATAAATGACAGTACCATAAGTTTTCCAGGTAGACTAAATATACACACATACAAAAACAAAATGAAACCAGAATGAAAATTCAGACGGATATTACATCAAACCTATGACTACATGAACTTCCTGCATATATATAGTTAGACTCAGTGAGTAGACTTTTAGTTACATCAATTACTGGTATGAGATAGAGTGTGGATCTGAAAGAAAACCAATAAGGGTAGTCCAGGCCTCCACAGAGGATGCCCGGGCCTTGTGAATTACAGCCAGTGATTTCTCTATAAGGGCGATATCTCTGAAGTGGTTAATCCATTCCTTGATTGACGGAGGCTCGGTCAAGAACCATGAGTGGATAATTGTCTTTTTGGCAGCAGTTAAACCTGCAAATATGATCTTCCTGTGAGCCAGCCGTGTATTATCTTTAAGAACTGAATCATCATTAAGCAACAGCATACTAGGGAGTTTAGGAATTGGAAATTTCAAAGCCTTTTCCAAATTCTTAGTCACATTATCCCAAAAATCAGAGACTGGAGGGCATTCCCAAAATACATGAAGATAGGTACCTACGGTATTTTGGCTACACTTGCTGCAGTTAGGGCTGTCTATAAGTTTCATTTTAGAGCGCCGATAAGGTGTGAGATAAAATTTATGTACAAACTTGTAATGTATGAGTTGATGTGATGGGTTCTTGGAAGATATAAATATATTGGACCAAATATTGTCCCAGTCAAGTTCTATGCCCTGACCCTCCAAGTCATGAGCCCAGGCCTCAGTCACCCCAAGAGTTCGGGAGTTTTGCGTTGCTAGATGATTGTAAATATTTGATACTAAGCCGGCATAGGATGTTTTAGGCTCAACCCAAGTACTTAGTGGGTGAGAAGGAAGGGGTGTGTCCCAGGGTACTCCATGAGCACGAATTGCTGATCTTAGTTGGAGGTAGAGGAACCAGGAGAATCCGGGCAAAGAATAACTTTCTCTCAGCCTTTGAAATGAAAGTAGACCATTTCTATCATATATGTCCTGAAGAGTGCGGATTCCTCCCGAGAACCACTTATCATTAAAATAAGAACCAGAACCCTGTAGTAGACTATAGTTAAACCAGACAGGGGAATGATTACAAAGTGTAACGTTACAACCCATATGCTTCTGGACATCAGACCAAATTTGTAATGAGTTGCCAATAATGGGTCCGAACATTCGACGTGCCAGCTTAGGTTTCATTCCACAGAATAGTACATCTTCTAGCCTGTGCGGCTTTACAAATTCCTGCTCTATCCGTCGCCAGGATATATCTGCTTCTTCGTCGCGCCAGGCTGCCAACATCTTGATATGAAAGGACCAGTAATACAACTTGAAATCAGGTAAAGCGAGACCTCCCAAGGATTTTGGGCGTTGCAGGGTGCGGAGCTGAATGCGAGGTCTTTTGCCATCCCAAATGAAATTGCATATTAGGCTGCGCAATTCATCAAAGTATTTAGCTGGTGGGGGGACAGGGATCATAGAAAAAAGAAAGTTGAGTCGTCCTAAGACATTCATTTTAACTATTGAGACTCTACCTTGCAGTGACATTTTAAGATTGGACCACCTGTGGATATCAGATGATATTTCCAGTTTGATCTTGTTATAGTTAGTATGTGAGATATCAGAGAATTGAGTTATAATCAAACCCAAATATGTGAAAGTAGAGTTATGCCACTGTATATGTGGAATAGCAGGTAGCGTGAGCTGTCTTGCTGCATTATTCAGTGGGACTAGAAGGGATTTGTCCCAGTTGATTTTATAACCGGAATACTGACTAAATTGAGTGAAGATATTCAGTATTTGAGGTAAGGATCTGCTGATGTTTGTAAAGTACAGTAATATATCATCTGCGTACAGCGAAATTTTATGTACTGTCGCTTTAATGCAGATAGGTGAAATACTGGGATTTTGCCTAATTGATTGTGCCAGTGGCTCTAGCGACAACGCAAAAAGCAGCGGAGACAGTGGACAGCCTTGACGGGTGCCGCGCTGTAGGGAAAATGGTTTTGATAGCACATTGCCTGTTTGTACCACTGCACAGGGATTAAAGTAAAGTGTTTTAACCATTAATATGAATTTGTTCCCGAATCCAAATTTCTCCAGAACCACCCATAAGTATTCCCAACCCACCCTATCAAAGGCTTTTTGTGCATCCAAACTGAACACAGCCGCCGGGTCCGCAGCCGATTCAGATGCATGTATAATATGGAAAAGCCGTCTGATATTATCCGATGCCAACCTCCCTTTTAAAAAACCAGTTTGATCATGATGAATTAACTTGCCCACAATTTTCTCCAGTCTTCTAACTAAAACCTTGGCAAACAGCTTTAATTCTGTTGTAATAAGAGATATTGGTCTATAGCTTCCACATCTCAAAGGAGGCTTACCTTTTTTTAAGAGTACTGTTATAAGTGATGTGTTTTGATCACGATGAAAGGAGCCAGTATCCAAAGCAAAATTTATTGAGTCCAGTAGTAGTGGTCCAATAAGATCCCACAATTCCAGAAACAACTCTGGGGGCAGGCCATCAAGACCTGGCGATTTGGCTCTTTGCATCGAATTGAGGGCTTCTTTGAGTTCTGGCAGGGTAAGCGGTACTTCGAGTTCTTCTGCCTCAGAACTTGTCAGTGACGGTAGATTTAGCTCTGACAGATATGATGTGAGGGCGGTCAAATTTGGGATAGATTCAACAGAATAGAGATGGGAATAGAACGATCGAAAGGTATCATTTATTTCATCTGGATTATGAGTAATGGAACCTGATATATTCTGGATTGCGTTTATTGTGGAGAGCGATTCATTTTGCTTTAACCTGGCCGCCAAAAGTTTGCTTGAGCTCTCACTCTGACTGTAGTACGTTACTCGAGTCCGATGGATTATAAATTCAGCTTTGGCCTTTAGGAGATTGTTTAGTTCAAATTTCAGGGCCAAAAGAGTTGAGTGGGTCTGATCAGAGAAGTTGCGCTTTTGGCCAGATTCTAGTGTTTGTATTTCATTTTCGAGTTGTACAATTCTGTGTCTTCTAGAGGTCTTTAAATAGGACGCAAATGAGGAGGATTCTCCCCTTATAAAGCATTTGGTCGTTTCCCATAATATTTGGGGGGAAGAGGCTGACCCAGCATTTATTTCAAGAAATATTTTGAGATTGTTTTTCAGACTCTCTAAAAACTTAGAGTTCTGGAGCAATGTTGTATTGAAACGCCATCTGTGTGTATGTTTACTGGGACTCTGTTGGATTTTAAAGTTATAAATCACTGGAGCGTGGTCGGATATTATGATGGGAAGTATATCGGTAGAATTGATCCATTGATTCAAGGCAGGAGATATGAATATGTAATCAATTCTCGAGTATGTTTTGTGTCTGGCAGAGAAAAAGGTATAGTTAACTGTTGTCTGATTACGTAAGCGCCAAGGGTCAATAAGACTCAAATCAGAAAGAAAGCAATTGATACCAGAAGGTGGTTCTTGATTCAGAGACCTAGTTGTTGATCTATCCAGAGTTGTATCACAAACCTGATTGAAGTCACCCCCAACTATGAGCTGGCAGCCTGGCACGTCCAGAAGTTTATTAGAAACCGTAGTAAAAAAGCTTGGGTCATGGATGTTGGGACCATATACTGAGGCAAGACATATTTTGACATTATTAATTGTAGTGCACACATACGTCAACCTTCCGGCATCATCTTTGCCAGAATGGTCAACATGGACGCACAATTTTCTGTTAAATAAGATAGCCACACCTTTCGACCTGTTTGCAGCAGAAGAGTAGGAAACACATTTATAAAATCTGTTCTGAAATCTATGGATATCATTTGTTTTCAAGTGTGTTTCTTGTATCAGGGCAATTGATACTCCTTTACGTCTGAGAAATTCCAAACATTTGGTACGTTTAACTGGTGAATTTAGGCCCCGGACATTCCATGACATTATGTTAAGAGGCTCATTCATAAATAGGCCCTCGGCATTGTGTGGTCTGGAGGATATGAACTACAAGTCTGCACCAGTGGGCACCTTTAGAACTTGGGGTACATGATATGGTATAATGAGTTTTACATAAGCGGCTAGGCTTTGGTGGGAAACAAATAAGAAACATAACCAAAACTTCCATCCGCAAGAGAATTTTACTCTTAGGTTGGAAAAAACAAACAAACAACAACAAAAAAACAAAACAAACAAGCTACAAAAATAGAATATTCACTAACTACCTGTGGCTTTCAAAAGTGACACACGTCCCTCATCCGAGTCTGTATCAGTCCAAAACAGAATTAGCCAGAAACATTGAGAAATAAGATGTGATGCTAGTCAGCATAAACTTCAATCGAACATATAGGAGCTGAGCCAGTACTACTCGTATGACCATTTCAGTAATTGCAGGGAATGGGGTGGAAGGTCTCTTTCCACTGTCTCATGAGAGATAAGGTCAAAAGAGGTAATCTTACAAAAATAGGAGAGAAGAGAAAAAGAAAGAAAGAGAGGAAAAATAAATAAATAAATAAAAATGTATATATATGCGCATACACGAGCTACAAATACACACATGCACACCCACACACATACAAAATACTAGAAAATACATATACAAATAAAAAAAAAAAAAAAAAAAAAGTTGGGGAAAAAGAGAAAAAAAAAGGGAAAAAATGTATATGTATGCGCCCATAAGCACAGATTTAAACACATGCACTCACCTAGAATAAAATGGATAAAAAATATGTAAAGTAGATAGGTGAATGGATGGACACATATAACCCAGTAGTAACCAATATCCAGTAGTAATCCAGTAGATACCAATCCGTTTACTCTGTCAGTAACGAGAGAGAAGGAAAGAAAGGGAGAAAAAAAAAGAAAAAAGAAAAAGGAGAGAGAGGGGGGGGGGGGCACCATTTCTCCTATCAATTAAATAAGTAATATAGTGTAAAATATACATAAGGTCGTTTTTAGTCAACGAGAATATCTTCATTAAGTGCACATGACTCGCAGAAATCAAGAGAGATGGAGACCTCTAGCTCCAGTTCAAATCAGAATATAACCAGAAATAACCATAACTAAAAACGTATCAAACTAAATATCAGTGTAGCGCTGCCGGTCCTCATGTGAAGTAATCAAGGTTGTTTTTTGCGCTTACCAGTCAGACACAGTTTGCAAAGCAGTTTACGGTGTAACAGGTGTCTCCGTAGAGATGACTGTATCAGCCGGCGCAGTCAGTGCAGGAGAGCTGGGAGCGCTGGGTCTATCAGGCGATGAGTGTGGAGAGCGGTCAAGTGTGGACATGAACTTCTCGGCCTTGCTGACCTCCTCGAAGAAATGTAGTGTCCCGTTATGTCTTACTTTCAAGATAGCCGGGTACACCAGGAACGGACGCAGACCTCTGTTGACCATCTGTTTCCTCACGGTGTCAAAGGTTTTCCTCCTCCGCGCAGTTTCGTTGCTGTAGTCAGGGAAAAACAGCAGCCTGGATGTAAATGTCTGCCCCTCCTTGGATGTCTGATGTGTCGGTGGGGACGCTAGGGCTCTGACGCCGTTGAAGATTTTCTCCCTGTCCTGGTACCGGAGCAGCTGGAAGATGAGTGTCCGGGGGCGACTGGGCTTGACCTGAGGGGTGTAGATGCGGTGTGCCCGCTGGATTTCAATTTTCTCCCCCGCCAAGGAAGGTATCCAGACAGGCAGATTCTGCTGAAGGAACTGAATAGCGTTTTCGCCCTCTGCTGCCTCCGCCAGACCTACGAGTCGGATGTTGCACCTCCGTGATCTATCCTCCATCTCGGTGAGTTTTTGGCGTAAGGTAATCGTGTCTTCTTGGAGGGTAGTCACATCGCGTTTAGCCTGTTTCACGTTAGCATCCATAGCTACCACTCTGCCTCGTAGTGCTTTGCTAGCCTCGTCTTGGGTAGCAATGTCCTGGGAGAGTTTGGCAATTGCTGTGTTAGAGGATGCAATCATAGTCTTAAGGGTTTCAATTTCTCCGGTAAGCATCTCCTCAACAGCCTCCTTCACGGCTATCTTAACTTTCTTCGCCAGGCGGTCCTCTTGTCCTTCCAATGCTAACAGGATAGCTGTGTTAGACGGGTCCATCTGCGGTTCGTCCGTGTCTTTCTTCTTGGTTGTATGGTCTTCTTGGGTCGGTTTGCCTCTTGTGGCTCTAGGTCCTGACATCTTGCAAGTTCTTAAGAGTGAATTACCATATATGTTTCTGAATTAAAGGATAATTTGAAGATATATCGGACTTTTGAGACAGAGCTCGAAGTTACACGCGCATCTCGTATGAGCAGCCACCGGAAGTCCATACTCTTTCCTTTTCACTTTGCCTGCTGACCACTTTGTTGTTGTGCCCTGTGTTGTTGTGTCCTGTGTTGTTGATCGGTCCTCAACATCTGCACTTGTCTGGTCCACACTTTCCTCTTCTATGTCTTCCTCACTACTGTCTTCATCAGTACAAACTGCAGTAGGAGTCCAATTCTCATCCTCCACATCATCATCATCATCTTCCCCTAACTGCTCCATGTCGCTTGAATTGCCGTCGATGCCATCCATGATCATTTTCAGGACATCTTCAACAGTGTATCTTTTTTCCATCTAAAATATACATTAAAAAAACAACACATTTATTGTGTATTTATATTTATTGTATATAACCCTAACCCAACATTCAACTAGTCATCAATCACCATGATAAAAATACAATATAGGTTATACATTTCTACTCTAAATATACATTTAAACTATAAAACTACATTTTAATTAATTTACTTAAATAATAAGAAGTATGTTACTTTATGGAATGCATAATGTATGAAATAAAATGTATAAAATGATGAACAGATTTTCAAATAAATTACTTTACCTGCTGTATCTATTTTGATACACACATTTTCAACACGGTTTTACTATAAAATAAGTTATGAAATATGAAGTAGTTTTAGATTGCATCAATGCTGTAACCATTCCTACTGAAGTTTCAGTAAAAAAAAAAAAGTTTTTCTTGTCCGTGGGAAAATTGGCACTTCGTGGTAGTAGCAAATATTCAAATGAGAACTTTGAAGGCCGAAGTGGAGAAGGGTTCCATGTGAACAGCAGTTGAACATGGGTCAGTCGGTCCCAGGGATTAAAGCAAAAAAAAATCCTGAGCCTGAACTTTTTTAGACTTGTGCACTTGACTCTACACGCCACTACGTTGGTTGATCGATTGGAAACCGGTTTACTTTTTGGAGTGTTTGCACACGACACAGGTCTTGTTTTTGATGTTGGTGGTAATCTGTGGCGTGTACACATTCGCAAGGTCAAAATGATTGCAGACTAAGGACAAACTGCAACACCAAGGCCAATAGGTGGCAATAGTAGTCCAACACACTACAATATGCTACATGTAGCATTTCTTTTGATATCATGTTTCGCTGCTAATCTTTGTCTTTGACAGGTTACAAAATGGCCTACAATCACAAGGTGACATGTTATAAGGATATGTGAAATTGGAAGGCAGGCATTTGAAGAATAAGATTTATTTGCAACCATTTAATTTAAGGTATTCAAAAAAGGACAATGATTCTCTTTTTAAAGAGTTTTAATTAAACAGTTTCAACATATTTGAACTTTCTTTAAAATAAATAGTGGCAAATTAAATACTAAGAAATTATAGACGTTCGAAAATCAAGTCTATAAATAATGAAGTAGTAACAAATCAGGTACAATTTCCGTAAATTCCGGACTACAGAGCGCACCTGATTAAAAGCCGCATGCTCTAATTTTAGAAAGAAAATCAATTTTGTACTTGTACAAGCCGCACCGGATTTTAAGCCGCAGGTGTCCCACGTTGTAACATGAGATATTAGCGAGGGTTGGTCCGATCGGCGATGCCTGACAGCCATCACGCAACCACCCCCCCCCCCCTCTGACTACACACATTTAGGGCGCACTAGGCAATCATACCATGCCCAAGCACGTTTGCCCCCTACAGTCCGGATTATTTGGCTAGTGTGAGTGCAAGTGTACCCTGCTTGAGGGAGGCAATTTTCCCGGGAATCCCGGGAAATCAACGATGTTTTAAAAGGCAACATTAGCTGAGCCCTGGTCATTTCAAACAACACTAAATGCAATGTGGAGACATTATGCATATGGGTTCCCAATCCGACCATTTATTGTGTATTATTTTATCATTATTAAGGCAAAAGAACTCAATTTATGTCCATGGACATTATAATGAATAGGCTATAGGCTTAATATTAGTTTACATCCAGCGTGCTGCGTGGACTTCATTACATCTGCTGCACCGCTGCTACCACAACTATCAAACGCTAAGTTTATTGTCTGTGACTGACCCTCATAAAAGTAATATTTTATGAATCTGCATTATATAAACTAACGAAATTCGTTAAAGTAAGTCATTTGACGACTTCTAAGTCATTAAACTAAGTCTTACTTTTACTGGAGTAATCTACCTCGTTCTGTCATTGTACAGTTTATAGTCCGCAATTTACGGTAGTTAAATCAGATAGTTAGATTTAAAACGGTTTCACCATTTCAACAACTTTGAACTTTCTTTAAAATAAATAGTAATAATAACAAAATGTTGCCGCTGGATGCGTTTAATCTTTCTGGAGCACAGCGTGCAGAAACAGGCACCTGGCTCTCTCATCTTTTTGCACCAACTACTAAACGGCTTGCTGTCCTTCCCTAGCTCATCTAGCCATGCCCAACGCCATTTATTTTTCAACCCTTGGTCGATTATCAGGGCATTTTCCCCTGGAGTCATGAACTGAGCCATCTTTCCACTCCATGCAACGTCTCTCTCTCTCTACTCTGGCGATTAGGCTTCATACGTAACTTGGTGGAGGCACGTTTCCTCAAGACCCGCCTTATTTCACCTCTGATTGGATAATAATGTTAGTTTCAGAGCGGGAGAGTTGTGCTTCTCTCATATCATTGGCAGACGAACGATTACACTCTCTTTCACATTTAAAAAATATTATTTTATTTATTTTGTTTTGACGCGCCCGCAGTCAAGCGCCGCACGCCGGAATTCCGGCACGGGGCCGGAAAACTTTAATCCCTGCGGTCCTAAGAGATGGGCGAACGCCGTTCGAAAGGGTGGGGCGATGGCCTACGTCGCCCCCGGCCGATCGAAAGGGAGTCGGGTTCAGATCCCCGAATCTGGAGTGGCGGAGATAGGCGCCGCGAGGCGTCCAGTGCGGTAACGCAAACGATCCCGGAGAAGCTGGCGGGACCCCCGGGGAGAGTTCTCTTTTCTTTGAAGGGCAGGGCGCCCTGGAATGGGTTCGCCCCGAGAGAGGGGCCCGTGCCCTGGAAAGCGTTGCGGTTCCGGTGGCGTCCGGTGAGCTCTCGCTGGCCCTTGAAAATCCGGGGGAGAAGGTGTAAATCTCACGCTCTCTCTCTCTTACCCACACCTCGTTCACTTGTAAAGGGATCCAGCGTGTCCTCCAACCCCTCCTTACTGGATGTCCCTTAAACACATGTGAGCCTATCCTAGCTCACCTCTTGCCCAGGCTGCTGACTCCAATAAGGCAAGATAGAACTCCATGATATGCACACAAGAGCCTGTCCTAGCTCTTCTTCCTCATCCAGGCTGGAATGCTGGTTGGGGAATGAATCTTATCATTATACTGGTAGTAGCTGCACACTGTTTGTAAACTAAGCTGCCCCCCAGTCAGTCACATTCCTGAGTAAGTACCCTGCCCCACCCTGCCCTACCCTCCCTGTAGACATGCAAATACATTTGATTAAAGGACTTCCTTAGGTATTGTCCTGCCCAACTGCCAACATCTGGTGCCTGAATAGGTAATCAGTGAGAACAATGGGCCTTTGTCCCAGCCCAAGTTTCAGTTGGAGGTGCGAACTCTGGGAACAATAGGGGTCTGCCAGCCAAGGGTGTGTCCTCCCTAATGGTTCACCTGAGGGTAAAGCCAAGCCCCTTTCCTGAGGTGGATATATACTGGGCCTGAGGAGCAGAACACTCAGAGCTGACCCGGCCACCAACTGGACTGCACCCTGCTGCCTGCCTTCACCTCGGATCCTGAGCCCTCCATGATTGACCAGCTGTTGCATACCTCGCCTCGAAGATGTTCTCCACCCCGAGAAGGAGACCCAGCCGCCCAAGAATAATTAGGAGTGCTGGAGGTGACTCAGACCAGCCGGATGTTGGTAAAATAATCGCCAGAGGAATTAAAGGCAGATTCCTCTTTACAGAGAGTGGGAATGGGGGCTCCCCTGGGACTCCTAGGAGGGCTGGTAGGAGGGGGATTATGGGAAGGAGACTCTTCCCCAAACTCAAGGATCCCAGCGTGATCTTTATGTCTTGGGATAAGACCTGGCTTTCACAGCTCAGAAATGTAGCAGCATAGAGGGCACTGCCCTTGATTACAGCCAGCTGGTGGCTGTTGGCCCAGCATTGTAGAAGTGCAGTCGTCTCTAGCCGCCTCGTTGTCTTGCGCTCCCGCCACGTCATTTCCGCACCAGCTGTGTTGTATCACAGGTAATTGCCACCTGCCGCTGCTTCAAATTGTGTACTCTCGGGGTGCTGACGGCATTTGTGTCCTCCGCCGCGTAACTGTGGGACTTCTGCGCCTTGTGCTCCTGTGTTAGGTGGCATCGTGTTGTTGGTAGATGCCGGTACCTGTGTGACTGTCCTCTCTTCCTCACGCCTGTGCCTGCTCGAAATCTGAGGGGAATCTAATCAGCTGATCGTCACTGCTGCTTTGTCTCCACTTGTCTCTGCTGGCCATCTACTTCTCCTGTTGCCAAGCGGCACCCGGCTTTCACTAGTGTGGCTGTGGGTTACTGTCCTGGTTTATACAGCCAGTGATACTTGTGTGCCCGTGGGCCTCGAGTGACTCCGCGACTCGGGTTGCTTGGCCGTCTCCCCTTCCCCTCTGGCGCTGGCAGTCTCTGCTCCGTCGGCTGCGTTACAGGGATTGTATGGTGTGGCGGACTGTCTCCCGGTGGCACACTCCAGTTTGAACTGGCCCTGGGAAAGAACTGAAAACGATCTAATGTCCTGACAGTTTAGTGCAAATCTTAGTTTTATGTAAAAGCCTTGTTTCGTTTAATATTTTGCTTATTTTTTTCCTGTTGGTTATTTGGTTTGATTTTCTTTCATTCCATTATTTGGTTTGATTTTTGTTAATTTCATTTAGCCCTATTTATCTTGACTGAGTTGGGTTTTTCTTTGTTTCTCCTTTTTTTGTGTGATTTAACTAATAATTTTGTGCAATTATTTGTTAACTTTTATGTTGGGCATTCTAGTCTCACAGTCTTACTTACCCACCTTTTCATTTTGATTGTTTGTTTTGTGATTGTTTAAGTAATTTTGTTTATTTTCTCCCCTCAGTTGCTGCTGGCCAGTGGTGGTGGTGGTGTCGTCCCGTTTTTGTGTGCTGTGTCTCGGGATTGTAGGTGATTACACTGTGTGTGCTGGTCACTTGTGTGTAGGTGTTTTATGATTTTTGCTTAGTATTTTGTGTTTGGTGGACCCTCCCCCCCATTATCTCCTATCCACACCTGTGGCCGCAGCTCCTGATCCTTCAGTTCTCCCCTTTTCCTTTTCTTATATTGAGGTTTTATACTGTGTTTTTTGTATTTTTCTAATAAATTGTATATTGGTACCATAATTGGAAGCACGTCTTTTCCCTTTGTCTGAGTGACGTACCTGTGTCCTATTGACTAAATTGCTCAGTACTTCCTTGGGTGAAATTCCCAAGGTGGCGTTGTCAGGCGACTTAAAATAAAACTTATAATTTTCCACTCGATGCCGCCACAGAAACAAGATTCTTCCCCCCTCCGTGATAGTGGGCTTGAGAGTTCCCTGGATAATCCAGGACTGTCCTATTTGCAAGATCTCCCTGGGAACGGTGAGAGAGTCCCTCCAGCACGTGAAGACAGCTCACAAAGCCAGGACAACCCTGATGGTCTGCAGAGTTTGTGCCTCAACTTTTAAGACCCCCCATAAGGCTGCGTGCCACGCCGCTAAGTGTGGCTCAACAGGTTCCAAGGTCAAAGCACCCACAGCACATGCTTGTGACATATGCACTCAGAGCTTTTCTTCAAGGAGGGGACTCTCTCTGCACCAGAGAGTAAAGCATCTAGACAGCTACCTGAGACGGCTGAATGTTGCCCCCCCGGTCAAGAAACCAAAATGTGTGTGGACTGCCTCGGACATAAACACGCTGATCAGTGTCCAACAGAACTCTCAGGGCGGAAAGGGCTTCGTAAAGGATGTGGTGGCAGCACTACCTCACTTTACTGCGAACCAGGTCCATAACAAATGGAAGCTGATCAAATCACAGATACATCAAGAGGTGGATGTATCTCCAGCGGAAGAACTGGAGGAATTTTTGAAAGGACTGGAAACTGAAATAGCTCCTGAAAGCACAGTGTCCGTGGCAGGAGCTCATCTGAGGAAGAAAGTCACACCACACAGTGAGATTGGAGTTTCCCTACTGCGACGTTCTGAGGTTTCTCTGAACAGATTCCTATGGAAATTAGTTCGTTCATGGTGATGCTGTAAACTCCCTCTACCTGCTGGGGGCAAGGTGAGACGTCCAGGCATGTCCTCCCGGCCCAGGAACTTAGCCAAGAAAATGTCTTTCAAATATGTTCAAAATACGTATTACTTAAACAGAAAGGCAGTGGCACAGTTCATCCTGGATGGAAAGGAGCGTTCCATATGTGAAATTGACCCCAGAATTGTGACTGAGACCTATATGGGAATCTGGGAGAAAAAGGATGAGTATGTGGGACTAGGACAATTTGCTTACCCAAGGCGGACAATATCCCATTCCTTTTCCCAATATCTCCAGCTGAAGCTCTAAATGCAGTGCGCAGGATGGATCAAAGGAAGGCAGCAGGTCCGGATGGGGTCCGCCGCAACAACCTGCTTATGTGGGATAGGAAAGGTGAAAAGCTGGCAGACTTGTATAACGCTATACTGCTGTCCGGCCCGATCCCCTCCTGTCTGAAACAGAGCAGGACCACACTTATTCCTAAGTCTCCAAGTCTGCTCCATACCCTGGAGAATGCGGGCTCTGGAGTAGAGGTTGAGGGTAAAAACCTTACTACCTTGGTGAGTGACTCGTGGGACGGGATGAATAAGAACCTAGGCATACTCAGCAGATTTTCCAGCCTGACAGGACTAAAAGTTAACCCGGGGAAATGCCACGGTTTCCTCATAGGAAAGGGTACAAAGAGACACTACTCACTGATTGGATGTCAACCGTGGTCGTATCTGGGTGTTCAGATTCACCCTCTAAAGGGCATTCTACCCCCTCCCATAAGAGAAACCATAAAGGACATGACAGACAGAATACCACTGGCCGCCCTCAAGCCCTCCCAAAAAGTGGCGCTGCTTAAAACATTTGCTCTCCCGAGGATTACCTATGTGGCTAATCATGGTAATACCAACATCTCACTCCTTAAAGAGTGCGACAGGGACATCAGAGCGGTGGTAAAAAGGTGGCTCCACGTGGAGCCATTTACGACCAACGGCATACTGTACAGCAGATGCAAAGATGGGGGGCTCGGGATCAGCAGGTTGGCCTCGACCATCCCCGCCATTCAACTCAAGAGGTTGCTGTCCTTGTACAACTCTCCAGACGAGTGTACAAGAGCCATCTCCAGGGCAGTCTTCCCCCAGAAAAGGCTCGTACAGCTTTGGAAGTATGTCTGGCCCGAGAAGGTTGCTCTTGGCCAGAAATGCGACCTGGACCTCCGCACGGACACCGGAAAGAGTGTGAACTCCAAAGCCTGGAGGCAGGCTGAGTTCAATAGATGGTGTAGACTCACACTACAAGGCATGGGTGTCGCAAGGCACTGGCTGGACATGAGGAGGGCTGCAAGTACTAGTCAAGCGCATTTCCCCCAATGTGCAATGGACACACTGTATGATTCACCAAAAGGCACTGACATCTAAACAGCTGAGTCCTGAGCTGAACAATGTAATGACAGACATCACTGCCTCAGTAAACTACATCAAAACAAGACTCAAAGCAGAAATGGCAGAAAGCACACAGAGATCAAATGGAAAAATAACACATTGCATATGTGAAATGCTGAGGTACGAGTGAACCTATTAAACCAAGTCTCACTAATGTTGTTTGAAATGCTATTATTAATGTAGTAAGTGGAGCACTTTCATCTATTTTCAGTTCATGCAGCCCTGGCTTTTGCTCAGTTCAAACAATGAGGAGAGGAATGTGTTGAGAATAAAATGTTCATTAAAGTTGACGTTCATTTGTGCCTAAGTTTAGTTATCACTTAGCAGCTAGCTGAAAGCTTTAGTCTGTTTCTTGGTAATGTTGAGATGCCCTCTAGTGGACAGAACATAAAAAAACAACCACATGTTGACAGTAGCGTTGGCAACACATAAGCCTGTGTATAACAGAATAAATATTAAGAATAGACTAAATCTGAGCATTATAACATTTGAGTATAATTAGAATTTTAAAAATGTATAATGAATGAAAGTCAAATGGCTTTCTAGAGGAAGATTGACAGCCCTAGAACATACATGCTGCAGTGTCACTTTTAATGCTTCCACTCGAAAAGAAGTTACAGTTCTATATGAATACCAAACATTGTTTATGAGTGTGTTTCTAGGTGAGGGGGCTTAAAAATATGTGGACCCTGGTTTGGGAAGTTAATGTAATAGCAGCTATATATTTGCTTCAAAATGTTCTCTCTCCATGAATGGTCAGTCTGAGATGATGCTATTCTGTATTCTATACACTCATCTACATCAATGTGGCTATACAGTGGTAAAACATAAGCATAAAGACAAATGCTAGCATTATAACATATTAAATATTAAAGCTGAAGACAGCAAAGTAAAATTGTATTAAAGAAAAATGTAACAAAGTAATTTAGCTATTTGTTGCAATTTTCTTCAGTACTGTCTTTCATTGTGTGGACCGTGTGTGTGAGAGTGAGAGATAAACAGTGCAGCAGGTTTGACGTCTAATTTTCTGTGACTTCTGAAATGATGATGTTTTTTTTTTTTTATGTCTCCTTTTTCTGCACACCTCCAATCTTTGTGCTGAGCAGTCTTAACACGTCCTGTATCTCTCTCTGTACTGGACACTCATATTGATCTTCTCTAAGAACGCAATCTAACTCTAACACCGCATGTCACAAAATGTCACACTGTTCTTATAAAGAGAATTTCTAGTTAGCTGGCTAGATGTTTGGCCTCTCATATGAGGCGAGCAATTACTGACAGATGAGTCGCAAAGGCCAAGTACAAAATCCAATCTGTGTTTCTTCTTTATTGGAGTGTGGGTTCAGAGAGGGCTCTCACTCAAAAAAGCCTGATCAAGGGCAGATTACACTGTGCCTGTGACTGAGCTGATAGGGCACCAATGAGAACAGAGAAAGACATCAATCAGTGTGTCACAGATGTGAAAAGGGTCTCTATGATCTGCCTCGTGTTTTGTGGGAGAAGCAGCTGTCTTCATGCGTCAGACTTTGATAGAGCTGACTTTTGAGGTGAACATTTGTTATTCCTGTTAGCACAGTTGCAAATGAATCAAGTTAATTTTAGATTTTTATCTCAAAACAAAACTGCATTTAGTGATGTTACATTTCAACTCTCCTCAGCAGAAATACACCAGCAGAACAAAAGTGAATGGCTCTGTTTTTCTTGGAAATTGGGCAAGGTTTTGAAGTTTGGAGATGAACACTTTTCAACAATGACAGCTGTAGTCAATTCAGATTCACAGTAGTCACTCCAAAAAGCCAAAAAGCATCAAAATATCTAGAAACCTATTACTCTTAGGAAATATTATCAACATAACAATTTATGTGATTATAATCATAATTTTCAAAGCCACTTCTCAAGTGAGTGTTTGATACTTGATGCAGACTCATCCAGCCACTTGCCTCAAAGAGCTTGGAGAAGTCTTTAGAACACCACGACTCCCAGTAACTCCCACTCCCACTAATAAGACTGATGCTGTCCTTACTGTTTTAATTCGGTGTCCTTGAGTGCCAAGAAAGGCGCCTTTTAAATAGAATTTAGTAGTAGTAGTAGTAGTAGTAGTAGTAATCCCAGGATCCAGTATAAAGTATCAGGAATGTATGTATATTGTAGACTTATTTGCAGGTTATTTACACAGATTGTTTATTGTACATAATATTTTTTGGGGGGGGAAGGGGGTACGTGGCTACTGTTTCAGTTTTTGAATTTCTCCCTAGGGGAATCAATAAAGATACCTTACCTTAAGGGGAGACTCTGGATGGATAATTACAACGTGCAAGCTTGTCCACATGACTGACAGAGACAGACAAAGGTGTTGGCTAGTTTTCAGTAGCTTTGCCGGCTTGTTTAGTTGTACTGTAACAAATGGTAAACGGTAAAGAAGAACAAAACACAGCTGTCACTGGAAAACAGATAAACCTCTCTACAGTGAAGAGAAAAACACCTGCCATATTTCTTCATTCACTCATCTCTATTAAGTTTGGACAAACTGTGATTAGACAGTGCAGAACATTTGCAAATGTTTCAATGATGGAATGACAGCTAACCTCCCTCCACAGTAAGACATATTCATTGTGAATATTCAAGCCAACAGGATCCAATTTTACACAGACAGAGGAAAGATAATAAAAAACAACATAAATTGTCTTAGTATGATGTCGGGCCACAATGTGCCATCAAAACAGCTTTGATGTTCCTTGGCATTGATTCTAAAAGTCTCTGAAACTCGACTGGAGGATGAACACCATTCTTCCAAAAAATATTCCCTTATCTGTTTTGATGATTGTGGTTGAGAACACTGTTGATCATATCAGCCCCAAATCCCCCATAGGTGTTTAACAGAGTTGAGATGTGGTGACTGTGGACGTCATAATGTATGATTCACATCATTTTCATACTCATCACCCCATTAAGTGACCCCTTGTGCCTTATGGATGGGGGCTTTGTCATCCTAGAAGGGCCCACTCCCATCAGGACAAAAATGTTCATCATAGGATAAAAGTGACTCAGAACAAGTTGTGTTGATTTGCAGTGACTTCCCTCTAAGGGGACAAGGGGACCCAAACCATGCCAGCAAAATGCCCCCCACAGTATAACAGAGCTACCGGACCCCTCACTGTAGGGGTCAGCCAGTCAGACCTGTACTGTTGTGTTGGTGTTGACCACACATAGTCTCACTCATTTGTGAAGGATAAGGTAAAGAATGTCTCATGTGACTTTATCACTTTTTTCCACATCTGTGTAGACCAGTGCTTATGGTTTTGCACCACTGAACTCTCACATGTGCATTCATCTTTGTAATGAGGGGTTTATGCACTGCTACCCTGTTACCCAGCTACCCTGTGTAATTGTCAACAGACTGTTCTTGCTGAAACAGTCTGATCACATCCTCCTTTTCCTTTAATTTGTCCCCTGTCTGTATTTCACATGAGCACATTTTCTACCAAATATATTTGGATAAAAACTCAATGCATAATCAACATAATGGAGGAAATACTACATTGTATCTGCCAGGTTATAAATTGAATTTAATCTATCTGCAAAACATCATATGACATACATTTCTATTGATTATCTCAGAGCATTAGACACAATGTGTTTACTGTCTTCACATTTTGTCTCAATGCAATGAGAAGTGTGACCCAGTATAAGTCCTATCCAAGTGAGTTGAACATGAACATCATTATTCCAATCCATATATTTTACAGGTGTGTCAAAGGCCAGCACAAGTGGAATTTGTTGCTGGGTAAAACACCAATGAATAAAACAACACAAGGAAAACCCACATATTGCATCCAGGTCATTGAATAAAGGAGTCTTTTCTTAAAAAATCCTGATCCAGCATCACACTGTCTACAATTTAAAACGAGACAAAAAGGTAACATTTTTTTCATTTTCTTATTAAACCCATAATTCATGTGGTGTTGTGGTTCAGTGTGTGCAGGAGCTTTTCACTTTTGTTCTGTAAGCAAATACATCATTTCTTGTTGATACAAAAATGTTTAGAATTCAATGACAAAGCTGACAAGTGGTTGACAAGGCTGGGACCCAGAATCAACGATACAGACTCAGTGTAGCAGGCAAAAAACCAAGGGTCTTTATTAACGGGAAAAGCAACAAAAACTTCAACCAAAAAAACACTAAGGTATCGAGAAACAAAAGGAGGGATGCACAAAAAATCCTCAATACCACAGGCAAAACTAGACAGAACTACAGGGCTTCGGAGACACATGAGGACAGACACTCTGACACTGGGTGACTGAAAAGTGGCAGTATATATGTAGGTGGTAATGATGATGAGGGACAGCTGAGGGAAGGGGCGGGGCAACATATGAGGGGAATGAGGTGATTGCAGGAGTGGTGAGACCTGGAATGACAAAAAAAGGATGATGAAACACACAGAACAGGCCTAAACTGCTGGTCCCGTAACAAAAGCTTCAGTGTTTCCCACACATTCATTCTTTCGTGGCGGCCCGCCACGAAAGAATTACGTCCGCCACGAATAGATTTTTGGGCTTTTGGCTCGCTCGACCTCGCTCATAAAAGCATAGTAATGGGACTCTGTCTGTGAATGTAGCTTGTCGTTACAATTCCGGGGCAGTAGGTGGCGGCAATAAAACCAAAGAAGACGCACTTAATTCACCTGGTCGGCCAGAAGAAGAAGACGAAGAAGAAGAAGATGAAGAAGATGATAAAGAAGATAGACAGACGAAGATAGACATAGACATGTCTTTGCTAGAGGCTATCTGCTGGTGTGTGGTGTGTATGAAACAGGAGGAGTTCACGGACGTAAACAAAACAGTCACGTGTCCCACAGATGCAGTGTCGGGAAAGGGACCGTATATGGTTTGTTCCGTGTCTGTTTCCTTACGTGTTGGACTAAATACATGTTGACATATTGAGGAAAATATTTCGGTTTTATGGAAACGGATTTCATATTTCACCAGAATGGATACTTGGCGAGCTGTACAGAAAGTCCTGAGTCATAAGATGATCGTTGTGGATAAAGGGAAGACTTTGAAGGTATGTAGCATTATAGCTGTTAGCTTACTTTAGCGGAGGGGCTAGCCGAGCTAACCGCTAATACTATTACAGCTGTGAGCAACCATATAATTCATGAGTGGTCTTGAATGAATCAGGAGAATCTAAGCTTTCAATGTAACAATGTACGACATGAATATATATGTTTAAGGGTTGGTGTTTAAAACATTTAGAAGAACTTGTCGCTACCTCCCAACTTCCGGTCCGTCCCGTAGGCGGAACAGCGTGTTTTAAGTGTCTGCAGTTCCGATCCTTCATGTTGGCTGAAACAGACAAGTCACCCTCAAATATGCTGAAAACCATGTTGAAGTTTGGGCTGCAGTTAGTCTTCCCTAATGTTTATGTGGCTTTGAGGATGTTCCTTACGTTGCCGGTGACAAACTGTGAGGGGGAGCGATCATTTTCTCATTTGGGGAGAATCAAAAATCAGCTGAGGACCACACCACCACAAATAGATGCCTGTCTTGTGGGAAACACTGAGCTTCCTGAAGTCATACTAATGTCAGCCAAAACCAAATTGCCATGTGGCTTCAGTGCAGCAGGCAACAAAGTATAATACAGACATTTTGCTAATGTCCTACATCCAATGACATTTTTTTGTAAAATGTGATTAAACCTTCAGTAAGCAGTGTGCACAGTAAACACTGTAGTACATCCTCAATGGCTTGTTAGAGCAATGAGTCAGAAAGCTGACATACATGTTACTTCTGTGACAACTGTGAGCAGAGTCTGAGCAGATTAAGAGAAAATACTGATTATCACCTCCGAGCAGTGGATCCCTCCCACGTTAGTGTGTCAGTGATGTCAGGTATCATGACAGTCCTTTCAGTGTGTAGGTGGCCAGGCTGTTGCCTAAATACAATACATACATTTTGTACAGTATGCACAACACTATGCACAGCAGTCTGAAAGATGTAAACAGGCACAATGGCAACAACATTTCACATTATTAAACCTCCTAGAACACGCTGTTCCATCGGCGGGACGGGTCTGAGGTTGGGAGGTAGCCACACGTTCTTCTGAATGTTTTAAACACCAACCCTTAAACATATATATTCATGCCGTACATCGTTGGAAAGCTTAGATTGTCCTGATTCACGACTTATATGGTTGCTCACAGCCGTAATAGTATTAGCGATTAGCTCGGCTAGCCCCTCAGCTAAGTGAGAAAAGCTATAATGCCTACATACCTTCAAAGTCTTCCCTTTATCCACAACGATCATCTTATGACTCAGGACTTTCTGTACAGCTCGCCAAGTATCCATTCTTGTGAAATATGAAATCCGTTTCCTTCTAACCGAAATACTTTCCTCAATATGTCCATGTATTTAGTCCAACATGTAACGTAACACACAGGGAACAAACCATATACTCTATACATATACATAAGTAGACGCCGCATTGGCTGCTGCTGCCGACTGGAGCTACGTGCCTACACTCTGGCCATCTTGGTACAGGGCTACTCGCTCCTGCAGTGCTTTAGGCACGCCTCTCCACAGTCAATGCGGCGTCTACGTATATGTCTATGCCATATACGGTCCCTTTTACATCATTTTCTGACCGGCACGTTCATCTGTGGGACACGTGACTGTTTTGTTTACGTCCGTGAGCTCCTCATGTTTCATACAACACCACACACCAGCCAATCAGTGCTTAGGATGAGGCAGCACATGCCTCCACAGCCAATGAGGACATGTGACCAGGCGGGGAGTTCTGGTCCTTTGAAATGCAGAGGTCAAGAAGTCAAAAGGACTTCTGTCTCTATACAAGTCAATGGGGAATTCACCAACTTCTCATGATTTCTAACCTCAGTAAACTTTTTCAAAATGTGTTTATGGTCTCAATCGCTAATTTAAAGCCTTCTTCAATGCAGTATGATGTTCATTTGGGACATTTTGGCCTCCCTGATTTTATATGTGATGATAAAGCAGGGTATGCATTAGGGCGTGGCTATGTCCTGATTGACCAATGTCCTCGAGGTCCAGCCCTCTTAACCAATCGCAACCTCCCCGCTCCGCCCATGGCCCCGCCTCAGGCCCATATAAGTTGAATCTGTGTTTTTATTTTTCCCGGCATGCACCTGAAATTTTCAAGATGGCGCTGCCTAGATTCGAAACTTTTTTTTATATTTTTTAATTTTTTATTAGCATTACAAATCTTACAAGCAGAAGAAATTTCAATACAACATATATATATATATATATATATATATATATATATATATATATATATATATATATATATATATTACACACATGAACATATACTACACCTCCCCATCCCCCCATCCCACGCCTTCGCCGCTTTTACCCCCCGGTGCGACAGGCGGGGTCCGATGGCGGCGCCGAAGATGGCTGCGGCCGCGGCTGGCTGCCTGTCTGAACTGGAACATCTCCCTATCCCTTTCCCCCTCCCCCAGTGCAAATGTTTTTTTTTGGTGTTTTTAATGTGGTAAAATGTGCCTATATGTGCTCATGTTGCTGGGTTTTTTTTCCCGTTCCCACACTGTACTCAATTAGAGCGCAGTCTGGGTGCTGCTTTTTTTATCCCCCTCTCTCCTCGTTTTTCCTTCCCCTCTTTTCCCCCTCCGTCCTTGCTCAGTCATCCAGTTCTGTCTTGTTATGTATTGTATGTTGTATATGTACGGACGGGTGATTGCTGTACTTGTACTTGTTATAGTGACAAATAAAGCTATTCTGATATATATATATCATGGGCGAGCGGTCATAATAAGCTATAAATGCAGTGCATGCCCAAGCCCTTTAATAAAAACAATTGAAAATATTAATCTGGCAGTGTGTTCAATTATACAATACCTTAGTTCTACTGTTTTGGTCTTAAATCCGTGCCTAATCTGTCCCGTTTTGCTTGCGAAAAGCTGGAAAGCTGACAGCTTGTTTGCGCATGTGCACTGTGACACTGAGTAGTACAGTTAGTGCTAGAGGCTGTTTACTGTAGATGAAGCAGTTTATCTTAACGTCACGGGGAGATTACGTGTATTTAGACGATCCCCACCGAGGGAGGACCTAATTTTCTGTGTACAACATCTTAATTTTTCAACAAATTAAACAAAACTTGTTGGCACTCTTAGCTCTTACACATTTTTGGTTTATCGGTAACTTTGTCTGAGTTACCGGTACCGGCAAACAGAGCGGGCAGCTATGCTTGGGGTCCGACATGTATGACGTCATTGCAGTTATTGTCCAATGACACGCCTCGAAATTTCCCGGGGGTATGATCAGAGACATTATAATAAGAGGAGACATATCACTGAAAAAATCGCCCATTGAAATGCATAGGGAAACTTCGTAACGCCAAGATGGCCGGTGTTTGCACATGTCCCGCCTCTTCCGGTGCCGTTGCTCCAATCATTTTGCTGGTCCTACGCGGTCACGTTTTTTGCGACACTTGGAAGTCATTTTCAACAGAGACATTTTAAAACACATGATCAGCAGTTTATACTACTTTGTGTACATATATTTTGTAATGCTTTATCCAAAATTGTGGCATGATCTGGGAAAGTTGACTGTGAGCAAACTCCTGTCTCTGCTGTGAGCGTAAGATGACGTCTTGCTGTCAGTGCCTGCCGTAAATGAAGACTGTCGTGAAGTATTGCGCATGCGCAGTCCAAGATGCCTGTAAGGAAAAAGGCTTTTAAAACGTTAATTTGATACCAAACCATCAAACCCTTTCAGCGATTATAGTTTGATTTTCATCGTGATTTCAAAACATATGTTTTTTATGTCCCTTAGACCTCGGAAAATGGAGATACAGCTCTCTCCCTATTCATTTAGATAGCCGGTTGGTCTTCCTATGGCCAAATAGCTGCCTGGATGCGTGGCCAATATTGCTGCCGAGTGAGACGACTTGCCTTAGAAGGACTTTGGTGTAACTTATTTTTCTTTGTTTGTATGGTTACCATGGTTACCATGGATCTACGGCTGTCAAGTTACTGTGCTGAATATTTCTGCTTTCATTTAGCCTACATACACTGTAACTTCCAACACACTGTTGTTGGTAACATGGGGTGAGTTTGAGTGTCAAAATCGAGTTGATATAGTAGTTAAAAATCATATTATATTTTTTATTAATAAATAAATACCCCCTTACGGGCGCGCATGGTATTGACACTTCAGCATGACCACAGTAAAAGGTCACCGCTCGCCACTGATATATATATGAACAATAATTAAGTTAAAAATTTAAAAAAGTAAAATAAATAAATACTTCAGACAAAGAAGATGAATGAAATTTACAAACAGAAAATTAGGATCATATATCATATGTCACATTTAGTTTTCTGGGGTCTGATGAAGGGAAAGATCAAATAAATGTTGATATAAACGTTGTGCATTTTTAGATTTAATATTTTTAAGTGAGTCACAAAGTAGAGAGCTCTTTTAAGAAAATAGAAAACAATGGGGTTACATTTAGACATGTACATTTATGAATGAAGTACTTTGCCAATATTAGGTTATTTACGAGGTTATTTAAGAGAAATTCCAACTTTGTCTTTTAAAAAAACACCAAATCTTATGTTACTGTACGTTAATTTTGACAAAGACACATTGTTATTCAGAAGACAACGACAAAATGCATCCCGAAAAAAACCCCAGAAACATTACAAGAGAAGAAAAGGTGTTCTTGTGTTTAAATTTCATTTTTACAAAATGTACATTCATTTAAATCAATATTAAATCTAAGGTGCATTAGTTGTCTAGAAGGGTATATCTCATTTATTGTTTTAAAATGCACTTCTTTCGCTTTCGGTGGAATAGAAAATTTCAAAAAGTTACATCAGATTTTTTTGAAGGTAGACGGGTCAGTACAATATGTTCCAGCATGAATTTTCTTTTAAAGCGTGAGGGAAAACATTCATTAGATAGTATGAATCTTAGAAAGCGATTTTTACTACTAGCCTACAGACTTCCTCTTTATTAGTATGCATCTGTTGTTCCAGATTGGTGTGTTGTGGGGGGGTGAAAAATTATGTTTAAAAATGAATTTCCAGTAGTGGAGGACCTGTTGGTGGAATTTGGATAACTTAATTGGCAATTTATTAACTTCTACAAAAAATTCTACACCCCCAAAGTTCAAGAGGATTTTCTTAAGAAGATTAAACCAAATATCATCACATTGTTTGATCAAATATTGTAGCCATTTGAGTTTTAGGGAACCATTCATTGGATCAAAATCAATTCCATTCAGCCCACCTTCTTCCAAAGACTTAATGATATGCTTTCTAATATAATGATGTTTATTATTCCATATAAAATAAAAATGGTTTTGATTTATAGTTTCAATTATGTTGTCAGGGATATTTAAAGAATAAGCAGGGTAAATTAATCTTGATTTTTGAGATTAAAACTCTTCCAAGAATAGATAGGTACCTTTGTAACCAAATATTCAAAATCGATTTATTTATTTTTTTTACATAATCTCCAAAATTAGCTCTCTCTCTCATTTTCAAATCTTTGGAAACAGTAATACCTAAATATTTAACTTTATAACATTTTTAATTGGTATATTCTCAATCTGAGTTAGGGGTGATTATGAATTGCCATCAGTTGGCATTTATTTAAGTTCAAGTAAAGGCCGGATGCCTGTGACAATATAGAAACAATTTTTAGGGCATTTGGAATTTGAGCTTCATTTTTAAGAAACAAGGTTGTATCATCCGCTAGTTGACTCTATGATTAATGAATCTCTCATGACATTTAGCGGCATAATGTCCTCACAATTTTTAACCATAATAGCTAACATTTCAGCCGCCATAATAAAGAGGAGGGGAGACACTGGGCAACCTTGACGTATGCCCCTTATGACCTCAAATCTACTACAAGTGCCAAATAGTAATATCACTGAGCTATTAATGTTTTTATAAAACATACTAATAATGTCACTAAAGTTGGTTCCAAAGTCAAAGTGATGTAAAGTATCTAAAATAAATTGGTATTCAATACTATCAAATGCTTTGCAAAAATCTAAAAATAAAATAAAAGCATTATCATCGATACTGTCACTATAATCTAATAAATCCAACACTAAGCTTATATTGTTGTGGATGGAACGACCTTTTAGAAATCCTGATTGTGTTTCACTAATAATCTGAGTGATTCCTTCTTTAAGCCTATTAGCTATAATGTGAGCAAATATTTTATAATCCACATTGAGTAAAGTGATACGCCTCAAGTTTTTAAAATATTTCTTGTCCTTATCAGGTTTGGGAATAAGGTTTATTAGACCTTGCTTCATCTTAGGTGTTATAGATTTATTCCTGAAGCACTCACATATTGCAAAAAATAATTCTTTAATATCTTCCCAAAAAAATGTATAAAAGTTTGCAGATAGATCATCTTGCTTTCCCTAAAGCCATATTTTTGATTGCCATATCCAGTTCATATAATTCAATATTTGAATCGCATAAATTCTTGAAATCAGTGCTGACTGTCAGTATATAATGATGTTTAATACTCTGAAAAAGAGCATCTGATTTTTCTTTATAAAATCTATAAACTTCTTCAGAGATTTGTTTGGGGTCTATACATTCTACATCATTTATTATTAGTGCATTTCTTTCTTGTCTTCTTTTTTCTAAGCCACAGAAATATGCAGTGTTTTTCTCTCCCTCCTCTATCCATTTGGTCCTGGATCATTACATTTTGATGGGCACCTATCACGCCAATCATCAGGTGCGATGTTAAAGTCTCCTCCTAACAAAACCAGGTTTGTGTTGTTTACATTTTTGTATTCAGTGACAACACCAGACATTTCTGATTTCTTATTGAGGTTGATGTTGTTATGAGGGCATGCTGTCAAGCACAGTTGTGTTCATCCTCTCTCAGAAGAGAAGACATGATCAAATTTGGGCCAATTTGACTCATTCTTTCGCTGGTACTTACAGAAAATTACTTTCGAAACCTCAAAAAGTAAGTTGAAGGGGGAATAAGAAATTAACTTATTTGAGGAAATTTTTTTTGGAGAACCACTCAGTCCGCCATCTTGCCGCAAAAAAACCCTAGATTCGAAACTATTGGCTTCCGAGCAGCTGTCCGCAAACCAATGGGTGATGTCACGGATGTTACGTCCATTTCTTCTATACAGTCTATGCATGTGACCAACGACAACATGGGTTTGATTGACAGCTGTTCCAGCCAATGGAAATATTCGGTGAAATTAAGTTGATAACCTTTTAGCCAATAGTCTGAAGTTTCCAACAGTGTATGACACTACGCAATCAGTTTGGTTGTCCATAAACAAATGGCATTATTCACTGTGTGCACTCCAGTTTCTCTGCCTCCCCTCCGTATACACAGGAGTTCAGGCTTTTTTCAGTGGAGCGAACTTTTTTTTCATGGACATATCTGTTAAAAAAATAACTAATTTTTTGGTCTTTTGACTCCAAATTTGGACTGCATGAAGCCAAGACCTGTGACTGTGGCCTAATTGTGTCTATATACTGCTTAGAGGTCCCTGAATGTCTGTACACATGTCATTGTAAAGGCAAACCTATGGGCGAGTAAACAACCCCATCATTGTAACCTCTGCCACTCTTTGTCAGTAAGTCACAGAATCACACAGACTATGTGGGATCTGTGCTGCTCACAACTTGGGCATGTCGTTTAGGCAAAAAACGTAAAAATAGGTGTGTGTTTTAACAGGTTAAAAGTTCCATTAAAATAATTCATTGTGCTTATGCTTTGCACCTTTTACCACAATATTGAACCAAAGGGCTTTTCACTCTGCACTTAGCCCAGGCATAAAAAAAGTCTTAGAACTTTTTTAGCCACAGGCTAAGAAAGCATTCACACTGGCACAACCCTGGCACATTCCAAAGTGAGCTAACCCCCACTTTAGCCTAGAGCGTAATAGCCATGCCCCTGAGTTTGTGGAGCAGTGTTGCCAACTTGGCGACTTTCTCGCTAAATCTGGCGACTTTCCAAACCCTCATAGCGACTTTTTTCCTCAAAAGCGACTAGCGACTTTTTCTGGTGTTATTGGAGACTTTGAAGTGAAAGCACGTATCGTTACTGTCAACGAGTAGTGGGTGCTGCCCTGAGCCCCTCCCCTGTCCCAAAGCACTCCCAGGCGGTCAGGTTCACAGTAGCCTCACACAGCTGCAGTCAGAGCAGAGAGGAGACCCACACCACTCCGCATCCACCCTGCATAACAGCCTTTTGATTCAATTTGATATTCTAACATTTAACAATAAATATCAAAATGTATTTACATTTTAAAAAACAAACAAACCAAGAATCAACATAAGAAAGCTCATTTGTAGTTTTTAACATATTTAGGGTTTTTTAACTCACTTTTTGTCTCTCCCAAGACGTTATTCCTCTCTTCTACATGTCCATTACAATAACATGCAAATGATAATTATGCAAATTAGACTATGACGTCATTTAGCGACTTCTAGCGACTTTTAGGACAGCCAATAGCTACTTTCCTTACTGAGGAGTTGGCAACACTGTTGTGGAGTTATCCCTCCTGAAAATCCACTAAACACAAGGTTAAACAGTGCTAGTGTGAAACAGGGCTAAAGTAAACAGTAGAGTAGTCACGCATCTAGGCATGGGCCGGTATGAGATTCTGACGGTATGATAACCTTAGGTAAAAATATCACGGTTTCATGGTATTATGATTACGGCTATAAAATGTGATATTTTGAAATGTCTGTAGTCTATTTAAAAACAAAAAAAAAAGATTTTTTTTTCTCCATTGAACAGTCTTTTATTTTTAGTAAGTATTTAAAATAAATAATAATAAAAAAATAAGTGCAGTCCTTTAACTGAGGCTAAACCTGCAGCTCAAGTCACGGCATAAATTCATTATTTTTAGTGAAAAAAACACAATGCAAATAAATGCAATCACTTAACCTGTGGCTCAAGATCAGAACATAAATAATTGAAAAAAGTAAAAACACATCTACGATAAATATAAATAAATGCAGGCAGGAGCTTAAAACTAAATCTCAACATTTTTGGGAGACTTGCTCACTATCATATTGGATGTATTTCCTCCTCGCGCTGCTACTGTCCGTTACCTTCTTCCTCCAAACCGAAGCCGTCTGTTTTTTTACGGTAGCCGAAGTAAAAATACAGCCGACTTGGCGCTTGTAGACGGGGGGAAAGTTCGGGGGGCTCGCCTCCTTCAGCCGTCATACAGCCTGCAGAGCTACCTGCTTACAGCAACCGGAGGAGGGCTACTTCACGCTGCAGCTGCACGCGACCTGAGCGACCTCCACTCTCTCTCTGACGAGACTTTACATTTTTTTTAAAAACCTGCTCATACCGCAGGAACGGTATGACGGAAAATGTCAGTGGTTTTTAAACCGTGACTTTTTCATACCGTGGTATACCTTGAAACCGGTAACCGGCCCATGCCAACACACATCATTCTAGAATGACGCATTAGTCAAGTGTACAAATGGACATGTAACCCTGGTAGGTAGAAGTGCACTGTGTGTTATATAGTCCTGGTTTTAAGATGGCCTTTTTCAATATGTGTTTGAAAGTTATCTCAGGATAGCCCTGAGCCAAGAATATGCAGTGTGAAAAGGACATAATAGAAAGCTTAAATGTAGTTTTACAGTTAATAAATGGTAAATGGATAGCGCCTTTCTAGTCTTACAACCACTCAAAGTGCGTCTGCTCTACAAGCCTCTTTCACACATATTCTGACAGCAGGCTGTGTATGATGCCTGCTCATCAGGAAGAGCAGCATACCGCCTTTAGAAGAAATTTGGGGTTCAACATCTTACTCAAAGACATTTCAACATGCAACTGGAGGAGCCCAGAATAAAAAAGCTGATCCACTGATTTGTTAGTAACTGACTGTGCCTATGTTGTGTACAGTGTCTATCATGGTGTACTCTAACTTAGGAACTTAGAAAATGATCTTACCAATTTAACATTACCAACTACATAATAGCTATTTGACACATTTGATCTTTCACAGGATGTCAGTTTACAAGTGTCATTTATATTTAAAAGTGAAGATGGTGCAGCTGGAGATGAAGAAACTGAAGTACATTGGAAAACACTTATAGTGATCAAGTCAAATATACGTAGATGATTATTATAACCAAATTAGTTTTTCTTTATTTCCCATACAGATTACCACCTAATTAACATTTGTATATCTGTATGTATATGAACATAAAGTAATGAACTGGACAGCTCTGCTATTTACTGACGTTTATTGACTGTTTCAAAATACAGCTGTTCAAACACAGTATGCACACATTTTAGAAGCAGTGGGGGTTCAGATAAGTTCCCTCTTCTCCCCAGGAGCAGGACAGATGAACAAAGCAGTGATTCTTTTCTTACATTTCTTTCTTACCTTTTATTGTCAGAAAACTTTGAGGAGATTATTTTTTACATTGAGAGATAATGACTCTCTTTTCCTGTCATGTATTCAATGTGTACACAGCAGCAGCCTCAGGTAGGTCATAATGGTGCCACATAGGAGCAAATGACAAAAAATAGAATAACTATGGTTTTCTATATTTCCATACGTGGTCATGTATGAAAAGACCCAGAAAGAGCACTGCAAGCTGAGTACTTAATTCAAATAAGAATATTATTTAAACAGCATAACTTTTGTATAGGCATCATTCTGTCTCTGCTCTTTGATCCATATAAGCCGGTGATCACTGTAACTGTGATCACTATAACCAGTTTCCACTGTATACTTTTAAACAGAGCAGAAGGCCATGGTTATTTTCTTTTTATCTTAACAACTTGAACAAAATGAATGAATGAATAAATAACTTGTAAACAATGCAGGCTCACTTTTACTTCTTAAATTATAAATGCTAAGCTTTTAAATAATGTGTCTCACTTCAAAATGAAGGTGACCGTGAATAAAATGGGGATTAACTGAAATATCTAGTTTTGTAAAGATCCCCACTGTTCTTCCATCTTGGGTCTCCAGACATACACTTATAAGGACACAAGTATTGGATCACCTGGGAGCCACCTTGGGGTACAGTCATGCTGGAACAGAAGGGCCCTCCTCAACTGTTCCTATAAAGTTGGAAGCATAGAATTGTCCAAAATGTCTTAGTATGTTAAATCATTAAGATTTCCTTTCACTGGAACTGCGGGGGTCTCCCTGAAACACAACCCATACCATTATCCCTCCTCCACCAAACTTTACAGTTGGCACAGTGCAGTCAGGCAGGTAATGTTCTCCTGGTATCCACCAAACCCAGACTCATCCATCAGACTGCCAGACAGAGAGCTGTAATTCATCACTTGTTTCCAGTCTGATGCTTGGCACTGTGCTTGGTGATGTAAGGCTTGCTTGCAGCTGCTTGGCCAAGGAAATCCATTCCATGAAGCTCCCAGAGCAATTCTTTGTGCTGATGTTAATGCCAGAGGAAGTTTGGAAATCTGCAGTTACTGAGTCAAAACAGTGTTGGTGACTTTTACCCACTATGTGCTTCAGCACTCTGTGACTCTACGTGGTGTTGCTGTTGATCCATATTGACCAGCACAGCTGTATTTCAAAGCAGTCAAAATGTGTGTAAAATAAATGAGGTCCAAAGATTTAGCCTTGGGGCACTCCACATTTCAGGTTGGTCTGTTCAGATGCATAAGGGCCATTTCCACTGCAGGAACTTCAGGGTAATTTTACGGGGCTGTGACCATCGGCACGTCTCCATAGCAAGAACCATCCCTGAAGGACAATCTCCCAGAACCTTTACAGGGGTAAATCGAATCTCTGCCTCAGGTATGTTGACTCGCTGCTGATTGGGTATACTCAAAGCGGGATGTGACGTCAACAAAGAGCACCAAAATAAGCTCCATAAGACGTCTTCTCCTCTTGTTCATAGCTTCCACCGCCATGTACACAAACACAAAGCAAACAGAAACGCAACAACCATCTCAGTTCCTTCCTTGTTGACATTGTTGGTGTTTGCTTTTGGCGAATCCTACATGAGTTGTTACGCTTTGGTGAGTTGCTTCAGTGATGTCACAGTCAAAATTGTTGCAGTGGGTCCTATCAAGGTCCTACTCTGCAATGGAGACACAATGGCTGAGAGGACAGAGTGAGAGGATGTTCCAGTAAAGTTCCCGCCTCCTGAATCTTACCTGGAACTTCCTTAATGGAAATGAGACTATAGTTGCCAGAATAGTTCCTGTCCTGCACAGAATGCATGTGTCTGAGAGTTTTCCCAGACTGCTCACTGCCATTGCAAAGTCAGGTCTAAGATCCAACAGGACCAAAGGTACATTTTTATCTTAATACAAATAAAGTCCTGATGAAAACTTAATATATTGAGGACAACACAAGGAACGTTAGAAATTATGACAATTATGATCCCCATATGTTTCTCAGGAGAATCTCACTCATCCTTTGATGACCCAGAGTCTGAAAGTAAATTAATCATGCTGAATAAACTGTTGAATGGTTTGATCAGGTTTATACAAAGCTGTAATGCCTGATGGAAACACTGTAAGAATAAGACAGCGTTTATTTTCCAATCCAAGGTTTGGTACACAGTTAAGCAGTCAGTCAAGGCAAACAAATCCAGAATAGCAGAGGTAAACAGCGCTCAGTACACAGAAGAGCAAAGAGGTTGATTTAAAAACCACAGAGACCTACAAACACTAGGAGAAACGAGGAGACATGAAGTACTACAACTAAATGATAACACCAGGAAGAACAGACAGTGGATATATATATATATATATATATATAGATATATACACACACAGACACAATCAGGGAAGACAAGACACGGGTGAGAAACACACAGGGAACAGGAAGTCTAAAATAGAAAATACACTTAGTGACAAAATAAAACAGGAAGTGACTGAATCAGTGACAAAATAAAACAGGAAGTGACTGAATCAGTGACAAGAATCTAAAATATGACCTTTTTGAGTTTAATGAGGCCTGCCACAAAGCGCAATCTTTAGCTTTAGCTTTTTGTTATGGATGCTCATAACAGACTTTAAAGCTTGGTGATTGGATGTTTCTGAAGTAGTGTTATTAACATGCTACAGGGCAGTCACCTAACAATGTCCATGAGGACAACTCCTGCCATTCATTTATAAAAATCTAATGATGACTCAGATGTCAGAAATAATGCACTATAATACAATATAAATATCATCATATATAATGTTGGTAAATAATAAAATATTATCTTCTCTTTGATATATGGTTATTTGTTTACATTGTACATAGTCCATTGGACTATAACAAGGACAACAAGACAAGTTTAAATGAATGATACTGTAGTGACATTTGTTTGTTTTGTCATGGCTCTTTAAGACTGAGACCAGGTGAGAGAGAGATTGATCAATGACTGAATAGAGTTACTAATACCCTGTCATTCTAGATTATTGACATCTGAGGACAGTGGTGGATTCTGATAGGGGTGATATGAGCAGCTGCCCAGGGCTGCATCTTGCCAGAGGTACGGCACGGGGCGCACACACCAAAAGAAAACGGGTTTCTACCAAAAGAAAACGGGTTTCTATGGCTCGTTTGCACATCACGTCATTTCAATGTCACCATGTAGATGAATTAACCTCGTTGTAGTAGGTGCACTCATTCTAGTTATAAGCTCGATTTCTCATTGGAGCTCTCAGTAGGCCATGAAAAGAAGAATACTTAGTGCTGAAGCAGGTGAGGTCTTAGAGTACAGTACATGTTGTAGGTGGAAACAGCTGTTGATGCAGGTGTATGGTGAACACCAAACAGGATGTAGTTGTAGTAGCACGAGACTTCACATCGGTCAGATGGTTGTTATTTAGGTTGGTTGCCAAGAATCTGCAGTAGATGGAGAGCTAAGCAGGAGAGGAGAGGAGAGACTGTGGCTCTCTACTTTAGATGGTTCAGTGTTAAATGGTGTGGTTCGTTTGCCCAGACAGATTCCCAGGCGAACACGGTGCAGACTTCAGCAATGATGTATTGTAGCGTAGGCAGAGGATAAGTGCAACCAGAGGTTTGCATGCATAATTCTATGTGTATATATTCATGACTAAAACTGTGTGTACGCACAAAGCCAGAAATGTGCAGATGAATTATTTTCACCAGACATTGTTTAGGCATAGCTCTGTTCTGTAAATCTCAGTCATTGTGGAACTAGGCACATGTGCAGGGGTTTGATTTCCACAATTACCCATAAATGGATGTTCAGTCACAGACACTTAAAGACACATCATGGAGTGACAATTTATAATAAATGGTTAGACAGTTACTATTTGAGGGAGCTCTGAAAGAATCCAAACAGTGACAAATATCCTACTGAGGGAGCTAATCCCCTTAAAAGAAACATATAGGAACATTAAGTCATAGTTAAAATCAACAATAAGAAACAGCACATTAGGATGAGGTCAGAGTAGTGGAGAAACTACAGTAGCAACGTTGGCAAAAGCACAACTGGCAGAGTGAACTGTGACAGGTTCAAATGTCTTTGCTGTACACCTGCATGAATGTTATTGGAAGTTACCAGCAGCGACACAGCTGAGGGTTGTGTCAGTGACTGTGAGTTTATTGAAAACAGCTGAGGCCAATCAGCTGTAACAAGCACAACTTCAATGCTCTTTCATATAAACATGCCGCCTTCAAACCTGTCAATAAAACAACCAGGAAAGAAATGCCATTCACTGATTATGTTTTGGGTTTTTTTAAACAGCACCAGAGCAGCTGTTTGGGCTCACCATTGATTCATCGCATGGATGTGTAAACCATCATCATTATTATTAAATGTCAGAAATGTAATCAATGGTTAGTTTGTAGCACTCAAATCGATAAAACAGACTTTACAGGGTGTGTCACAATTAAGGATCAAATAAAAAGAATTATAGCCAAATAAAATGATACATTCTGTGTACACGCAAAAGTAATCAATCAATATAAGTAATCAACGTTGCTGTTACATTGCTGTGCACAGTGTTTATGGAGCTGCTCATAGAAGGGACTACGGCTATGTTCACACTGCAAGTCAAAATCCAATTTTTAGCCACTCTAGATTGGAACCAGATGGCTCTTATGAAGTCTGAACAGTCATGAATCACATGAAATCCGATTTTCGCAAACCAGATGGAAACCACCTTTGGGATGTAGTTTCATATCTCATTTGGACAGATGTGTCTGAGTGTGAACAGCTCCAAACACTCATATCGGATTTGACTGTCCGTGACGTCTCCCTACGTCTCTACGCTACGTCACTCTATGCGACACCAGACTCGCGCTTATTCCAGTTGTTGTTGCTAGGTGATATCACTGGAGGCAATGGAGGACGACAAAAACATCAGTCCATGGACAGAGGACCAAACCATATTCTTAATCTTTGGTGAGATGGCTCGGTTCAAGTGAAGCTCGAGGGTTTGTTGTTGCTGTCGCTGTCGCAATTATATGACATCAGACAATACACGCTAGATGCTGCCTCCGCTCCAATGAGGTTGCCACAGCAACCTGTCAGATTGGTCATTAATGTGGCCCAGTCTGAACAGAGCCAAATCCCATTTGGACACTTGCTAAAAACAGTGTGGACAGTCAGGCCTAAAAATCAGATTTGAGAAGGACTCAGATTTGCCTGCAGTATGAACGCAGCCTTAATGTCAGGATATCTCTGGTTTCTGGTGAACAGATATTGACCATTCTGGATTTGTCTCTATGTACCACAGCTTCACAGAAGTGCAGCACTACATTCTGAGAGTCAGCCTTTAAACCAGGTAAATTGGATACCACAATAATAAATAAGCCAAAAAGGAGAAATTGAATTTCTGTCTAAAGTAAACACAACCTTTTTTCCTCACTGTATCAGACCTGTCAACCTGTACACATTTTGACATCAAAGTACATTGGTACAATTTGTCAACTCTAAACTATGCATAAAACTGTTGACGCTGGTTTGGCCAGACACCAGCAAGTGACCCAGAAGTTTCTGCAGGACTACATGCAGTAGCTAGTTTCCACCATCATAGCTTCACTCAGGCCTGGGTCGGCAATTGATCAGCTTGATCAGCTGTCGCCCCGGGAACGATGAGAATCCTCTGGCATTTGAGTGGCAGGCACACAGAGCCAGATGGGGAAGGGTTGCAGTTGGAGATACAGTTGTTAAGTTTCCAGTGGGGAGTACTTACTCGCTCTGGTGGTTCTGCTCTTCCACAGATCCAGAGGGGTTGAAGCGGCCTGGCAGCCACATGCTGGCAAAGGCAGATATGTGGACACAGGAGAGGAGTAGTTGGACTAAACTTGTATTCTTCCATTAGGTTATACACTTTATTATATTCTGTTTTTATTCATTTTAGTGGTTTACTTGTACTGTTATTATTCATTTAGGGGCCTGCTGTTATGATTTGTTTTTTATATTGGGTGGTACCCTTTTTGTATTAATTTCAAAAATGTATTTAATCTGAGTCTTTTAATCTGCTTCCCTGATTTTTAAGTGTAATGCCCCAGTGATCTGAATGAATCCCCATAGGTAGCACTGTTAGCTCTTCACTTGTGTCATCCTTAAGGTGTAGCCTTGCTGTTCAAAGCTGGGCCCGGCTATATTTAGGCAGGTGAAGGACAGATGGACAAACATAGGAAGGAATGACCAACTAACTGTTGTCATCTGCAGGTCTTTTTGGGAACAATCTCTTAATAATATAAAGAAATGTCAGATTAGTGCATCCCTCACTTTTTGTCTGTTTAACTGCTGCATGTATGCAAATGACCTTCTGTTCTGTGCATGCAAATTATGTAAAATAATCATACCAACCGTGATTTTGCATCTAGGTCACCATAGGGGTACTCAAAAAATGTGTCCAGGGTTCGCAGGTCTGCTGTATGAGCAGTGACAGAAACACATTTTGGGATGTGATTGCAACAGTGTGAGATAAGATTTCTGACACACTCACAGATATCCAGTGTGCAGCCAAGAGTAAAAAGTAAGTGAAAGTCTGAATGTCCAGCATGACAAACACATGCGTCTCACCTCTGTTTCCTCTGGCTGTTAGTGAGTAACTCTGCCTGTCAGCCCTGTCAGTGTCAGAATATATCGTGCAGCACACACACATACACACACACACACACACACACACACACACACACACACACACACACACACACACACACACACACACACAGTGACAGCCGAATCTGATTTAGCACTATGTCAAAACACAGCAAACAGCTCGGACCAGGCAAAGCTAAATGACTTAATGGTAGACAACAATCTCTGAGAGCAAATTAGTGAACACAACATTAATATCCCTTTGTCCAATAAGAGTTCATTTTGTTCAACTTTTGCATTCTGCTGTATTATTTATGTAAGAATAATCTCATTATTGTCTGGGAAACAGCTGCACAGAAAAATAACTTCAATTGACTGCATCTCAAAGGAGATGTCGTGGTATCCAAAGGCATGGCTTAATCACTCCTCTATTGCTTTATTCTTTCTTTATTCTTTCTTTTAGAAAGGTGGAGGGATGGATGTCCAGGAGAGAGGATGTGTGGGAACTCTGGATAGAATTATCGAGCTGTTTTGTAAGTAGCTTAGAGTCTATGTTTCCTCTGATGGTCTGTGTGCCGCACAGAAGTGAGATCAGAGTTTCAGCTGGGTCACTGCTCACTACGTGGACTGACTGCTGATCCTTCTTTCTCAGAATGCAGTCAGACATTTTCCAAGTGTATGCACATGCAAGCTGTGCTCCAATTCCAGACACACAGCCAAGAAAGACAGCAGCGTCTGTCATTTTCTCAAACAGCTGACATGTTATGTTTACCTGACCAAGACATTCAACAGTGTGAAATATCAGTGTTCTCTGCCGGGAGGAGAGGCAGAGATAGAATGACAGGTTGGTAGTTTCCTATCAACAATCAACATTACTTTCTTTTAATCCAAAAAATAGGCTCAGCTTGAGCCTCTCATGTACATTATACAACCAGGTGACAGGCAACCATCAGTTTCTCTTAACCCTTACATACTGTTCAGGGTCAAATGTATTATTATTAATAATAATAATAACAATATCACATTTTATTTATATAGCACCTTTCACAGACCCAATGATGCTTTACATACAGAAACTAAACAACAAACAAACAAACACATAAACAAACAGAACCTAAGCAAAGGAGGAAGAAGAGAAATGTTCATGGAAAAGAAAAGTTTTGAAGTCAGATTTGAATATATAAAAGAAAGCAGTCACCATTTTTATATCTGAGAGCTGTAAAAACACTATAAAATATTTATTTTAGTCATACTTTTCCTAATGTGACCAACAGTTTGCAAAAAATGGAAATTATATTTTTTGTCAATTTCTCATACATTTTTGTGCAGCTGATATACATTTGAATATATGCAAATACAAGTTTGACATGTATTTATGTTGTTGTATTCATCATCTTCTATAAAATGTTCACCTGGACCATAAAATAGTGATTGTCAATGTCAATTGTAAGATTAATCAATCAAACATGTATTCATGACTGATGGGGAATGTATGAATATAAATTGGTGAAGAGACTAATTATGAGTCAGAATATGAACAGTATCAGAGGGTACAGATTTTTAAAAAGAGTCTTTGAGGATACTGAAAATACATTCAGAACTGTGTCATCTCTGTCTGTTTGAAGTATTTATGATCTTTTAAAGAGACTGATGGTTACCTGTATGACCTGCATGTCTCATTCATGAGAGGTGCAAACTGGGGGTGAACCTGACATCAGTTCTAACCTTCCAGCTGCCCTGATCAATATCTTCATATGAAGGTAAACTATAGTGATGAGTCCATAGGGAAATTAACACTAGGTCATTGTTTTGAGCTTAGAGGACAGAGCTCTGTGATAGAGGTTAGCACCTCTGTCAAGTAATGTTATATAGGGCTAACGTTTAGCCCTATATAACATCACTTGACAGATCACCCAAATTATCAGCAAAAGAGGTGATGTAATATGGGAAACCTTAAACTTATAATTACATTTAAGGAAGTTTGGGAACATCCATGATTTAATATCAGAGAGCCAAATGCAGTGAGGTATTTTAATGAATGTTGTTGTTGACTTCTGAATGTTGTTGTTGTTTGATTAATTTGATGTTAATATTGTGCAATGCACTGATTTTATACTTTGTATTTTGTGTGTATGTTTCCTTGCTGTATGTTGGCTGTCATGTGTTAGGGTGACATTCAATTTCCCCTCAAGCACATCATGCTTCTGAATAACAGAGAGGCAGCATGTATATGGAGATACCTCAACCTCAACGGAGCCAGCAAGGAAGTAGAGGTTTCTAAGTGATGTAAGAGGATACCATGATCGATTCTTTCAAATGTGGCACTTAAATATAAAAGAACTATAATGAAGCAGTTTACCTCTGTCAGCAGTCAGCAGCAGGTCATTAGTAACCTTAACAAGAGCTGTGTCAGAATTAGTCATAAAAGTTGGGATGAAATGACTTTCTCCAGAATCTTAGATAATTGAAGACAATTTTAAGATAGTTTACTTAAAGAAAGGGGGTCAGAATTACATTTCTTTAGTAGTGGGCGAATAATAGCGTGCTGAAAGCTGTTTGGAAAAGTACGGGAAGCCAGAGAATTGTTAAAAATGTGTTAAATAAAAGGGGCCAACAGTGGAAAGTACAGTAGATATGCCATGATAACACAGCAGGCAGTAATTGACAATGACACCAGAGTTAAACAGATACTAACCAGTCTCTGGAGGAGGAGAAGTCTGGACAGTTCTCCATGACTTCCCTGGAACATACCGAACTTATGATCTGACAGCACTTTATACAAATTACTGATGTTTCACCCCTTGGCTCTTTTGCTTTTTTTATCTGATCGTGTGAAATTCAATAGAGAACCTTTAAAGAAAGGAAGAAAATGCATCCTTGAGCAGTTTAAAACAGGCAGAACTGGGAAATAGAAGCAATGCAAGATATTCTTGACCTTATTAACAAAATCAGAGGATCTTTTTCAGGTAGCTCACACTCAGGTACAGAGGAAGAGGTGAGGATGTCTGTCACGGTTATCCAAGCGAGTGGACCCAAATGCAGACACAAGCAGGCAACAGGAACAATGGAAAATATGTTTCATTTACCAGACTGTGACTGACAGACAAAGACAAAAACAGAACTGGTTGACTTGAAACACAAGAAGCAAAAACTGACAGCTGCAAACATCAGGATATATTGACCATAAACTTACAACAAAGCCAAAGAACAGAGAGCTATAATTTTATTTATATAGAACTTATCAAACCAATGTTACAAATAGCAATCAAGATTAGAAACAAGTAAGAAAGATGAGGAATACATTTAGTAAAAACTATAAGAAGGCCAAATGCATTAAAGTGATGTTATCTCCTCATAAAAAGTGTCTATACCCAATTTTAAACAACAGATGTGTTTAGAAAGCATCAATAGTGGATCTGACTGATCAATAAATGTGATTAAACCTTGATTCATGTTTCAGAGAGCAGAGAGAGTGTATGTTTTAGCTCCTATCACACAATATCATGTCCTATTTGACCTAAGACATGAAAATATAACATAGCAATAATGATGGAAATGTATTTAATGTAAAGTGAAAATGAACTGTAGGGTTTATTGTATAATCATTAGAGCCATCAGTCTTCACTGCTACATCATAAAAAGAATGATTCAAACTATGAACTATTCATTTAACATAAACACATGTCAATAGATACAGAGATCATTTGATCCAGAATACACTCAATGGACACTCAATGTAGCATCTATACAAAAGTATAATATTTTAAATTTTAGGTGTTAGGGTTAGGGTTAGCTTTTGTACATTTTGGGTTACTTTTCAGAGTAAAAGACATTTGGGGTGTTTTTACAGCTGTCTAATGGGTCAGACTTGACCCAAACAGTATGTAAGGTTTAAGAAATGTTTCAAAGGATGAAACTGATTCTACTTGAGTATTTCAGTCAAGCAGAATCAGCAAGTTCCACAACTGAGGGTCTGGACAGAAAATGCCTGGTCCCCTTTGGTAAGAAGAGGGGTATGGGATAACTAGAAGACTGTCTGATGACCTCAGGCAGCGTTGAGGCTCATAAGGTACCAGCAAATCCATAATGTAGGTGGAAGCCTGACCCTTAGACCTTGAACGTTATTGATAAAATCTTAAAATCAATTAAATCTTAAAATCAACAACTAAAATTCAAAGGCAACCAATGGGGAGAATCACGCAGTCATGAAACGTGATCCCTTTTTCTAGAATTAGTCAAGACCTGAGCTGCAGCACTTTGAATTAATTGGAGACAGGAAATTGTCTTCAGGCTCAGAACTGAGTACAAAGAAATGCAATAGTCCAAATGAGATTAAATAAACTTGTGAATCACAATCAAGGTTGGTAGTGGATAAAAAGGACTTGATTTAGGCAATAAGTCTGAGCTGGAGGAAGCATGACTGGGCAACATTAAACACTTGGCTGTCAAATACAAGATTTGAGTCACAGAACAAGACACAGCTGGAATGTGGTAGGCACTGGAAAAGGAGGGAAAGAAGATAATTGGTTGACAATGAAGACAACAAGGGTGTGGAACAGAACAAACAGACTGCAGACACAGAGTGAACCAAAAACCCAGAAACTAAATCCTCTCTTCAGTATGTCAGGCTAACATTTGAAACTTTCAAACATATATGTGAAACAAGCATAATGATACTGTTGAAACACTTTAGCATGTCAGATATCTACAGAACATTCGCCTTCTGTCCACCTATAGATTACACTTCAATCTATTAATTATAGAGTATTGATAGAGAACAGATCAATAAACAAAACACAAAGGGCAATGCAATCTATGGTCAGCTGAGGCTCACTGATGGACTGGTGGAGCAATGCAGTTGAGGAACATAGAACCAGACTGGAACAGAAGCATAACTCAATCATTAATAACTGAATCCCTTACCCAAAACAGAACTTTATGATTATGTTGATTTCTCAATATTAACTCAGAGAAATAGGATGATCTTGTATTTTTAATTGCTTTTAAATAAGTTAACATATGGTTTTTAACTCTTACATACTTTTCAGGGTTAAATTATTTTTAACCCTGAAAAGTATTAATTAAATTTGATCTGTTTTTTTATATTTGCTAGCTGTAAAAAACACACATTTCTTTTGCATTTTTATATATGCAAATGTAAAAGTTTAACCTCTATTTATTAAAAACAAATCCAAACTCAGCATTCAAACATGTTTTCATGTTGTATTCATCATGAAATAGTGATTGTGAAGGTATTATTTTTAAGTTTAAAGACCGTGTAAAGCAAATTCAGACACTTTCTTCAAACACATTAGATATATCATAAATGTGTTTCTAAAAAAGGTGTAAAAAGCATTTCAACCATTTAGATTTGAATTGTGGAGCTAAGCTTCACTAACTGTGTTTCAAGATTCCTGTGTTCAGGATTTAGTGGGCAGGTCTGAAAATCACGTGATTCGCGTGATTTGCATGCTGCTGTAGAGGTATAAATACATTCAGCACACACTACTACTACTACAGTCTACAGTTAGCCAGTTAGCTGAGTTAGCCACCGAGCTAGCCGCCGAGCTAGCAGCAGAAAGCTCTCAGACCTAGCGTCCATGTTTCTGGTAGAGGTGGTGACTTTGATTGACAGGTGACACTTGGTAGGGGGCTGGGTTTCAGCGAACTCGGCGGGCACTCCCACAGTGTTTGGTAGCAGAGAAAGAGGCTGATTTTTACACAACTTTGAAGCCTAATTTCATATATTTGGTGATTTTTTTAATCATTCAAATTTGGCAGGGTGGTTAACAACACACTTTTCTGTGGTATGTCAAACTCAGAACACATATTTATTCTTACTTTACACAGACTTTAATCAAACATGTATAAATGATTGATGGGGAATGTATGAATGTGAATTGGTATACAGACTTATGAGTCAGAATATGAACAGTATGTAAGGGTTAAGAGTGTTATGTGCTATTTCTGACTTTTTAAGTACCTGAGTCTGATCATTCCACCAGGGATGTTTGGTTTTTGTTTCCTTGTTTTAAATAATGCAATTTGTTCAAGGATGGATAGACACTCATCATTGAATTAATTAATGTATCATCTGGAGTGAGAGAAGATGTAAAATTAAAGCATGAATGATGATGAATTAAAAGCATTACAGTAGATGAAGAGAATATGTGAGTGTGTGTTGCAGGGTGGAGATTGTAAACTGTGGTTGAATTTAAAAAAAACAACAGCTTTATGGTCACTTACCAGCATATACAACACATTAAGACATGTGAGTCTGGAGGAGAGAGAGAGAACCAAATCTAAGGTGTGACCATTAGAATGTGTGGCCCCTTTAAAATGTTGAAGGAGGTTAAAATAGTCCATAACATCTAAAATAAAAATGACATACATTTTATAATAACCAAGAATAAGCACCCTGCCATATTTAGGCATAACAATAGATAAAAGCTCAGAAAACTGGAGGCCTATCATTTAAAATGCAGAGTAAGGGAACAGGGCCAGTAATTAAGAAATGGAACACTTCAAAGGAAATAAAATAACCAAAAGTAACAGGATGCCACCTAATGTATAAAATAAAGCTAGACGTCTCTTCCAGCAGACCTGGGAACATGAGAATATACACAATCAGGGAACACAGCCTCTGTCAGGCAAACAGTGTTCTGGGTGACAGCCAAGTCTTAGTAATCATGAAAAGTCCAGATTATTAGAAACAATGTTCAGCACCCGAGCATAGCTACCTCTGGCAGCCAAAACAAAACAATACAATTTCATTTAAAATATTTATTTTGCTGACAGCATTTTAGCTTCAGTAGTCCATCATCTCTGCAGAGTTGCCTGCATTCCCAGAAAAGGTTGAAAGTGTAGGAGACCTTATGGAAGTTGCAGGCTGAGGAGAGCTGAGTGTGCAGTGATAACATATGTAACTATGGCTGGAAGTGAGAATTGGACCACATAAATAATGCAACTCTCAGACTTTCTCAGTGTTGAATAGGTCCAAGGTTGGACTCAAGTATCTCGGACAGCTGATTAAGGATATCATTAGAACCAATATAAGCAATTATTTTATCGACAGTGGGAACACTAGATAAAACCTCAGGAGCTTTGCCAGCAATATCATAAATGATGGAAGCAGGAAAACAGCTCGTTGTTGCTGAGCTCAACCTGACATTTTTACATTTATTGTTACTGAACAACAGCTGTACATTTCAGTTCTTCTCCTTACAGTGGCGTAAAAAAGAACACACAAACAAATAACTAGCAATAAAAGTGCAGGATAAAAAAGAACACAAACAACCGTGACTCGAATTTAGAATGAATGGAATTAATAAATAAACAAATGAAGAAGAAGAAGAATTATAATAATAATACATATATAGTATTTTATATTGTATTGCACACTCTAGCAGGAGATCATTACAGAGATCGTCAGATTATTGCACAAATAATTGTGAATTGTTAAACATGGTAAAAAACGGTTGGGTGGTCTTCATTGGAAGTGTGGGTCTTCATTGACTTGTAACGTTTCTCAGAAGGCAGCAGATTACTGAGTCACCAAAGATTTAGGCCAATTTAGATTTGATAGTGATAGCTGAATGGAGGACTTGGAGCACTCTAGAGCCCAGTGGACCCTCTGGACTGCCAAGCAACCTCGACCTGGACTTGAGACTCCAGCTGGCATTGAGCAGGAGGAGGCTCCATGCAGCTGTTGAAGCTGGTTGGTTGATGCAGTGCCCTCGCCTGTCAAACATTTAAGTTAGCATTTTGACCTGCGAGTTAGCTTGGGAGCTAGTGGGGGTTCGTGCTCATCAAACTCTGGGGAGGGCTGCTCAGACTAAGCTGCGAGGTTGCTGCCTCCACTAACTTGATAAATCTTTTATGTTTTTTTGAGGCTTTCCAAAAAGCTACCTACAACAGTGATGATAATGTCAATAGCTACATGACGTTCCCTATGTCAGTATAGGGAACAGTTAGATCTGTTCTGACTCTAAGAATAAATCTAAACTAATAAAGAACATGAAATTGCTAGAAAATTGGTCTGTAAATTAAAATATATACTTTTTAATTTATTGTTGTTTTAAACAACAGCAGATATCGGATCCGAACAAATAGGTACTAGAAGATAGGCAGTCAAAAACTGAGAAGTCCCGGATCCTGTCTAAATGAAACCCTGGAGCTAATGAGGGAATAAGTAACAGGTGAGCAGGTTTGTGTGTTAACAGGTGGAAAAATGACAAAGCCAAGAAAGAGTGTGGGACTGAACGCAGGGACGTAGTCAAGAAGAGGAATCGTGACATGTACAGCAGGGCAATAATGTTATCTAACCCAGATCTTACTAACATGTAGGGTCGGGTACTGAACAAAATTACACCAAATATTTAATATTTGGTACTACCAAATACCTATTCACATTAGACTTATCGGTGCCAAATTTCAGAACCTTGAGAGCGGGTTGTGTTGTGAATTCAAATCAATATTGATAAGATTCATAAAAAAATCCCTTCTAGTTTACCAACGTGTGCCTGTGTGCCCGTTTCTACCTTCATTTAGTTTCCTGATCATGTTGGAAGAGTGTTAAGTTACTGCTGATAAAAACATTTCCTGCTTCTGCACCTTCACATTAAAAGCTTTCCGCTGGGAGTCCTGTCATGACCTTATTGATACAATGAGGTTCTCCTGCTTAAGTTTGACCTACTTACATTTTCTGTGCCATCTCTGGCAAGAGTAAGTATTGCACCTGTTTTTTGTCTAGCTATTTTCTTTTTTTTCTTTCTCTCATTGATTTGTATGCTTTACATGTATGAGTGTCTATGCATGTATGTACAGTGGCGTAAATATCGACGCAACCGGTGCAGCTGCACCGGGACCCAGACGCGGTCAGGGGCCCATGAAGGAAGAAAAAAAAGCAGCTGTCCAGCAGCTGTATTGTTTTTGTGAATGAAATAGCTTGGGGCGGGTCAGTAAGGTAGGCTAACGCTGAGTGGCTGGTATGGGAGGACGAAATGACAATTTGTCCAATCAACTTGATAGCTGTCAGTCATGATGAGTCGCGATGACGTGACGTAGTTGTGTCTCCTTTCAGCAAAAAAGCAAGTGGATGAAAGTTAACTAGAAAACGTAGTATCATGTTTAGCAAGCCCCAAAAAAGCAGCGCGCAAAAGAGGAAGAAAAGAAAGAAGCAGGATGAGGGTAAAGCTAAAATGACCAAATTAGACATGTTTTTTACTCAAACCCAGGCAACCCAGGCAAAAGCTAGTGTGCCACTGGAAGCTAGCGGTAGCTTGCCAGCTAGCTCCATAAATGAAGCGGCACTGACCGCCGTGTGCCGCTTCTCCGGACTCAGTGGACTGACTATACTCTCTATTGAGAACAGCAGAGCTTCTCTGGACTCAGTGGACTGGCTATACTCTCTATTGAGACCAGCAGAGCTTCTCTGGACTCAGTGGACTGGCTATACTCTCTATTGAGAACAGCAGAGTTTCTCTGGACTCAGTGGACTGGCTACTCTCTATTGAGAACAGCAGAGCTTCTCTGGACTCAGTGGACTGGCTATACTCTCTATGAGAACAGCAGAGCTTCTCTGGACTCAGTGGACTGACTATACTCTCTATGAGAACAGCAGAGCTTCTCTGGACTCAGTGGACTGGCTATACTCTCTATGAGAACAGCAGAGCTTCTCTGGACTCAGTGGACTGGCTATACTCTCTATGAGAACAGCAGAGCTTCTCTGGACTCAGTGGACTGGCTATACTCTCTATGAGAACAGCAGAGCTTCTCTGGACTCAGTGGACTGGCTATACTCTCTATTGAGAACAGCAGAGCGAGGACTTCAGACCTAAGCAGCGTCTTAAATGACTTTGCTGAGTGCAAGGCCCATAAGATGAGCTTCTGAGTGAGTACAGCTTCTCTTTGTTATGAAGTGGAATTAGTGGGATTTAAATCTATGGCAATGTACTTTTAACCTCATATGATTGTGTGATATAGGTGCCACATCCATTCATTAATGCTGTGTTTTTGTAAGGCATATAATGAGCTGTGTTTTTCTTGATGGTTATGCTTATGGACATACTGTGCAGGATATCTTTGTGTAGCTTTGTTAGTGTTGGCTATATTTGAATGTTTGATAGTTTGGAGACATCATCAGGAAGTGGTAGTTTGAGCCCAGGTCAGGGCAGTCTGTTAGATAAGTGTTGATATGGAGCTTCGGCTGCTGTCCAGGATGAGTGTGTGGCCAGTCACCTGTAATGTTAGCCTACATGGTGACAATAGCAGTTCTCTTGTGTGTGTGTCCAAGCGTGTGTGTGCGCGCTTGTGTTTAGGGTGGGGGTGGGGGCACAAACATTTTTTTGCACCATGGCTTAACATCATGATGTTACGCTGCTGCTATGTATGTATGTATGTATGCATGCATATGTAAGTATGTAAATATATGACATCTCAGAGTGGACACTTATGCCCTTTGATTTGGTTTACCTTTTCTATTTTTTTCCTTTCTTCCTTGTGTTTATTTCTTGCTTAATACTTGAATATATGTATAGACTATATACAGCTGTAAATGGGGAAGAAATTGTATGAAACTGTGTATATTGTACAGTTGTTGATAAAAAAAAACTATATGAAAATTATGATCAAAAAATGTAAAGCTTTTCACTGACAAACTAACAGAGGTGGTATTCAACAGACACAAGCTGACAGGCTGGAGATATCTGAAACTATTTGTTCATCAGATCACTTAGAAATATGGCAGAGAGGAACAGCAGAAGCAGCCACAGTGGTGATGATGTTTGATGAAGATCTGCAGATGATGGACTCTTAGTGCAGCATATTTCAAATAGGTGGCCTAAAACAACTTATTTTACCTTGTTTATTATTAATTTATTAGTTATTATTGTTTATTTTATCTTACACAAAAAATGTAGAATGTAGAATTTGAGAAGTTTGGACTTTTTTTCAACTGAGATTTGAGTTGCTGAGATTAAAGTAGGCTACCATAAAAGATACTGTTGGGGACCGGTACCAGTATTGGTTCAAATGTGAATGGTACCCAACCCTACTTGCATGTTTTATTATTCATAGTAGTGTGTAGGACAGCCTATATGTTTTTTATCTGACATCAGTGCAGTGGTCCTGTTCCCAGTTCAACAGGGCAGGGCTGAAAATAGGTCATAAGATGTTAGATGATGTCATATTTGAGTTGAATTTCTGATTCAAGATTTACTGAAACTTGGTGTAAGTACATCAAGAGTGACAGAAAACGTAACTCAAAATTCCTTGTATTCCTCACCATACAGTATTTGCTTAATCAAGTTGATTGTCATTTTTATATTTGTGTGAAAGTTTCATCTTCATGTGACATTTAACACATCTAAAAGCACGTGTGGTTTAAATGCAGTCACGTTTTTGCACAAGATTGTTTTTGTGTTAGTGTGAATGTGTGTGTATGTGTTCATGTTTCTCAGGGAGCGTGTCTTTGATCATTCATGCAGCGCTGACACTCACAGATTGGTCTGTTCACTTGCCTTCAGGCTGCTTACTCTGCCAAGTTTTTCATCCAGTCTCATAGCATCACTTTGGGCTCAGACAGGATTTCTTGGCTTGAGAGTAGCTATGCCAGGAGGACAATTATAAAGATGCAGTGTAAAGTTGAGATTAGGCAAACTGGAAGCTAACATTCCACAGAGAAGAAGGATTTCTGTGGTTCTGGAGTGTTTTCTTGCATTACACAATCTCTCAGAGGATTAGACAAATTGTACAACTAATCAGTGCTGGCACATCAATTCCAGCAGTGACTAGTTTCATCCTGTGAAAAATGTTCCATGATATGTTTAAGCAATGTTATATAGCTATACAAAACTCATTTTTTGATAAGCAGATATGATCTTAATTAAACATTTATGGGAGATTATATCACAACTTCTGAAACAGTGTTTGTAACAGCCATGAGAAACAAGAGACAGTTAACATTCCTTCATGCCTTCCTTCCCTCCCTCCAAAAATACTATAATGATTCACTTAGGAGTCAGACACTACAGTAACATTTACATCCTCAAACCAGATGCTTTATTTAACCACTTCATCAACATCAACAGGAATACACAGGTAGTGCAGTGTCACTCAAGCTCAACAACTCCAGTAACAACAGAGCTTCAGTAACAAGTGGGCAAGCCCCCAACCCCTCTGCTTCATCAACCACCAGCACACAGGCTGACCCTGACCCTGACCCTAACCCTAACCCATATTCACCTGTTGAGCACACATAAGACAAAATACAAAGAAAGGAATTATGTATACTTAATGAACACATAACTGTACATTAGGCATTACTTTGATGTCTGACATTAATAACACTAGCACAATGACATCATTGGTGATTATAGTTAATACAGAGTAATTTGACATTATTAACTCATATTAACTTAGCTGACACTGAACACACCTTAGTGGCTGCTTGTTACAGAAGGAATTTCTTGAGTGTATCATATTGTTACATATATATCTTTTAGCTACACTCAGAAACATGATGAGGTGTTGAGTATTGTTGTGTCATGCTGGATGCTTTTTATTTGGAGGGAATGCTGGAAATTTTTTTTTTTTTTTTAAGAAAAAGAAAAAGACAAACACCCCAGAAAAAAGGGCAGTTTCTCTTTAGAAGGTCAAACAGGCAGGTGCTCAAAACGATTTGAGGTCTATGTATGCACGTGCCTGTTTCATAATGCACATTCAGTGACTGTCCTCACTAGGGGAATGTTGTAGCATTCATCATTTGTCAAAAAATGATCCCTGTTTATACTTTTTCTAACAAGTGATCCATTGTGGTCACTTGAGCAATGACTGTTGTCTCTGAGAAGAAAAGATAAAATGTCTGGATGTGACACAGCTCAATTCACAATTTTTAAAAGCCTTATCTCAAAGTGGTGGACACTCCTATCCCCCAGCTATTACTGTCCAATTGTCTATATTCCAGTTGTGGCCCATGTGCTAAAGCAATTGTAAAATGAGCCATGATGTGCTAGCTAGAGTGGACATGTTGCTGGCAGCCCATTGTCCCAATGGATTACATTCATACTGGACAAATCTGCAATGCATGGTTTACTTCCACTGCTAAACTTCAACAGCACCTCACCAAAAAGTATGTGGTTTATGTAGCACAGTGGAACATTTTGCATCTCTTCACACACCTGCAATTAATGTTTGCTTAAATATTACTTCATGACACATTTCAGGCTATATGATGTAAAAATGCTCTTTGACTAATCATTTGTATCTGAAATGTTTTTTTTTCCTTAGAAAGTTTCAATCTGGTTAGAAATCCTTAAAATTACATTTCCTCCCTCTCTCCAATAAAAAAAAATCATAATCTATAAATATCTAAATACCTTTTATATCAAATCATGTCATATGTGTGTGGTGAGGTCTCTTCTAGTTGAATTATGTTATCTTCCAGGTATTTTATATTTAAAATGCTTTACTGAGTTGTGTCACAAAACTACAGATATGAAAAGATTATTTTTTTTCACTGATATTGCTCTCATTAGATTGTTGAGCTATTTAAATGGGAATGTCTTTAACAGATTGCAATTGGATGTGTGACAGACAGAGACAGACATGTTCGATGATAGAAACAATGAAATGATAATTAAACAGCACAAAATCAGAATGCAAAGCACAGATAACTTTAAATGACTAGCTTCTGAAGTACATTTAGTAGACTATGGACCAGAGTAGAGCTTTCTCACCTTCTGACTTCACCTACTTCCAAGGTCTGCATAGAAGAGAAAATAGTCTAATGAGGTCAAATCTCCAGCAACACTTGTAGTATACAGAAAAACTTTAGTGTTAGATGTATTTGTTCAGGCTAACAATAAAGCTGTTCTTCTACTACAAGTACTGCTGCAGCTCTGACCCTTTTAGTGGATAATGGACTGTTGGTGTGCATCAGAGTCAGTTTGAAGCCAATAGTTGCAGCTTATGATCGATGCCATCTTTTCCATATGGAGCCAGGTCCTTTCTAATATAGAGTGCAGGCTGTTGCCTTTCATGGTCTGGAAACATGTCCTGCTACCTCAGACCCAAGCTAATGTTAGCTTAATAGTAACACTGAGTGCTGCACATAAAGGCTAATGTGAACTATTTTCCCTAAATAGTGCTAATACACTATGGGCCTGAAAGATTAAAACTAAAGGTCTGCATGTGTAAAAACGTGTGCAAACTTGACATCATCCGCAAAAAATATGCAAGCTGATCTACTAGCGCGGTGCACTGAGGTTTGCATCTTTAAACTGTCCAAGATAATATGTGCTGTCCATTTAGTACGTTTGCCATAATGAATATGTAATATGAGGCGTTTTTTTTTACCCCAGACTGCAAATACTCACAAATAATCTCCCATATGTCAGTTTTTCTGGTAATATTAGTATTTGTTATAACTCAATATATTAGTTAACCTCTTCCACTACAACCTGATCACATTTAATTTTGCGCTTGCAGCTTTCTGCTCGTCCAAATTCTCCATTAAGACACAAAACCCTCATTTAAATACTGCTGTCTCCACACTGTTGCACCTGTTTTCATTTACGCAGTTATTCTTAGTAGATCACCCACAAAGCACACACAAACGAAACACGCAATCTATTGCACTGTGCACGCAATGTAGTACCCTTTATTTGGGATCTTAGTAAATCAGACCCTATGTGTTCCATCCAACTGATACAGCTGAAACTGAATTGCAGCTGTTCCAACTCATCTGGATCTGAAACCAGCCCCTCCTGACACTGCAGCGTCTTTCCCACCAGAAGCGAACAGTGTTTGGGTGGCTCACCACTCAATTGTGAAGCCAAACCAACAACCCTCATCTCAACTAACATCCTCCTTTTCCCGCTCCTAAAAGAGGCCATGATCAGACACTCTGGAGATTTTCCATGCCCTGAGCCAGCAGGGAAATCCTTTCACAAAGTCTAATATCATTGCCTCAACACAGCACGTGCCTGCCTGGACACCCCATCCTCAGTTGAAACAGGTCATTCTATAGCCATCACCCCGTAGCCGTTATCTCCTCGTTCCCTTTTCTCTCCAAACCATAGACTGTATAGAAGAAATGGACGTAGCATCCGTGACGTCACCCATTGGTTTGTGGACTGCTGCTCGGAAGCCAACAGTTTTGAATCTGGGCAGTGCCATCTTTAAAATTTCAGGTGCATTCTGGGAAAAATTAAAACACAGATTCTACTTATATGGGCATGAGGCGGGGCCATGAGCAGGGCGGGGAGGTTGCGAGGGCTGGATCTCGAGGACATTGTGCAATCAACCTAATGAACATCATTACTGCATTGAAGAAGGCTTTGAACTAGCGGTGGAGACCATAAACATTTTTTGAAAAAGTTTACTGAGGTTAGAAATCAAGTGAGAAGTTGGTGAATTCTCAATTGACTTGTATAGAGACGGAAGTCCTTTTGACACCAAAACGGTCGCCCCCTGGTGGCCTTTTGTTAGAATGCAGTTCTAAGTTACTTCCGCGTTGGCCTCATTGCAGAGGAGCGGAACTCCCCGCCTGCTCCAAACACTTAAATAGTTGGGGACTCTATAATGAGAAACATCAGTTTCTTCAACACAACTACTACCAGACTCCCTGATACCCTGGTTAAAGTCCTCGAGCTGGTAGACTCACTCCCATCCTCTATTGACAGTGTTGACTTATGTCTCTGGACCTATTCATTCACTGGTACATGGAGCATGGTGTTTCAGTAGAACCCTCAGCCCCCACTCTTGGCTGTAGTCCTCCTGTAGTGCTCAAACATAGGTTTTATTGACAATTTTAAGCAGTTTTGGGATTGTGTCTTCCTCTTCAGGACAGATGGAGATCACTCAAACAAACTGGTCTCAGGAATACTAGCCGCTAAGCCACTCAGTCCACTGTTTCCAGCACTAGCTCCCATCCAATTTCCTTCCCTGGCATTAACACCTTCACTGATCCATTTCTGTATCATTATAGACAATCGTATCACATTGGGTCTCACCCCTGGTGCGACGTTCTGCTGTGCACAGTATATCTGAGCCTCATTAGAGTGGCCCCTTGGCTTGGGCTTCTGTTGTTGCCAGCAGTAGGTCTGTGCCCCTCAGGGTGGTGCTGTTGAATGCCCACTTCATTGTAAATATGTCCTTTAAACTAAATTATTTTTTCATCTCAAAAGGCTTGGGTTTTCTGTTTCTGACAGAGACTTGGCAGAGGTGCTTGGAATATATCCCTCCTAATCGACCTGTGCCTGCCAAATTGTACTTTGTGGGTGGGTGGAGGATTCGTCTTGGTTTTCAGGAACTGCTTTCAGTTCAGGAAATGTTCTGCTTTGGTGCTCCTAGATGTTAGCGCAGCTTTTTAAACTGTTGATCACAATCATGATGGGTGGGTGTCTCTGGGTATGACTTGGACTGGTAGGTGTTGCTTGGCTCCTACATATCTGAAACTGATGCTATTTCCTGTAGTGTGCCCCAGCATTCTGTCTTGGGTCCTATACTGTTTGCTCTGTGTATGCTATATTATTAGCACATTAATCTCTTACCACTGTTACACTAATGACATTCAGCTGTATGTCTCTTTTAAACTCAGACTGATAAAGGTTTTGCACAATTGTCTAACTGCCATAAAGGACTGGATGACAAACAACTTGTTACAAGGTTGCTCAGTGGTATTGGGTCTCTTTCCTCAGTTGTACAGTCTAATCTTAGAAATCTCAGTGTTATATTTGATCAGGTAATGCACTTCGATCAACATATCAACTCATTAACCCATTCATGTTTCTTTTATCTAAGAAACATTGCTAAACACAACTCTGTTGTATCACATCATGAGGTAGAGAGGACTGTTCATCTTGGTGGGACTACTGAGGTAACTTTTCACTACCCAGCAAGTCATTCCTGGACCATCTACAAAAGGCTGCTGACCAGGTCCAGTAAGACAACTCACATCACAACCATCTTACCATCTTAATATTGGTTTCTCATCAAGTTTAGGATTCATTTTATGGTTCTTGTTTTCATATATAAAGACCTACATGGTCAGACACTCATGTACATCTCTGATCTGCTCTATCCTTTTATCACTAGTAGGTCACTTGGGTCTTCTGACCAGGGCTTACTGGTTGTCCCTTGTGCGAGACTGAAAACAAAAGGTAATCATGCCTTTGAAGTGGTGGCTCCAACACTCTTCCACCAGACATATAATCTGCAGTCTCTGTTGACACCTTTAAAAAACAATGAAACACTTATTTATTCAAATTAGCCTTTTTCTCCCCCCATAATGCCAAGCGTTTGTATTTTTTGTATTTTTAAGTCATATTGTTGCTTATGTTTTATTATTTCTTTATTTAGTTGTATCTTATATTTAGTTGTTACATTTTATAGTCTTTTTAAAAACAATTTTACTTTTGTAAATCATTTTGTGACCTGCTCTGTGAAATGTGCTATATTAAATAATAAACACTCTGTAGTTTAGACCTTCAGCCTGTTTGACGACCTGCTCGCCTTCCCCTTTTGGATTTGTTCGCCTGCTTCAGACTGCCTTCCTATTGTGACCTGAAAGCCAGAAATTGGATTTTTTCTTTCTAGCTGCCTGACTGTGGTGTCTGTTCTTGGTTCTTCACCTGTCTGCCCTGTATACTCATTTGTGGCACAGAGAGCAGCAGATCAGTCAACTGTCAATCACAGTCAATCAACACCCACATGGGAGACATCAAAGCTACTATAAGTATTCAAATCGTACTAACAGAGCAGTAATGAACCACCACCACACTTATTATTTGGCCTGAATTAAGCTATTGAAACCATAATGACTCTTTGAAAGCACTTCTAGAGAGAAGTTGAAGCTTTTTGAATGGGAGTCAATTGGAGCATCTAGTGTCCATCAGTGGTGTAGTACTTTATAGTACTTCCACACTGTCTTCAGACTCAAGCTGTGGTAGTTGCTGCCCACTCTCACATCGCTGCATCTTCCCATTCTAAATGCCAAATATATTTTCCACACAATCCACATTTTGCCAGTTTTTTTCAAAGCTGTGCTTAGTTGTCCATGTTGTACCTGAGGCCTGAAGCTTGCTACACCTGTAATCATATCATTGTATGTCTGCTCTAACATTTTAAAAATACACAAGACGTGTTTTGACCTGATTTTCATCAAACTGCATTGATAAATACATAACACTGTTCTTCATTATCTTCGTAGACCGTTTGAACTTTTTTCCCCTAAATTTTGCTATGCCTGAAAAAAAGTATGCTTTTTCCAGGTTTTTCATTCACTGTATAAAACCATTCAGAAGACATTGAAGTAGCGTTGTCTCTTTGGTGTGTCCTCTCTCCTCGTCTCCCCTGCTCATCAGTAAATGACTCAGACTGATTCACAGTTAATATCAAATATTGTTTACTAAGGAAACAACAGTTTGTCAAATATTTTTATGAGAGCAAAGCGTTATTGAAGCAGTCTCAAAATGTAGCATATCAGGAGCTTATCCTACAGTGTGTCCTTTGAGACTCACACAAACACTCCGCCATCACCAACACAACACACAGCTTGTTACAGGCTGCAACAGAGAAAATCTCAGCAGTTCCTCAGAAGCTGTGTGAACCCCCATAAGACATGTACTTAAGACAAAGACTTCTTGTTTCTGCAGGAGTAGCTCTCAGTGTTAGAGCACAGTGTTCACACTTAACACCACATCAACTGCCTTTTTCCACAACCCAATCACAAGACAGACCTCTATTCCACTCTGATCTCAAAGCAATGAAGTCCTATAAAATCTCCTATTTTCTTAATGTTATGTTCATTAGTCAAGAGGTCTAATTTTATACCTGCAAAAAGCAGTGAGCAACAACCAGAAGAAAACACAATGTGTGGACTAGGACTATGAAGCAGTCAGCTGTCCTCTGTTTCACCTCAGAACACACAGGACACAATATTCAGGCAGCCAGAACACACAGCTGACTAGATACACACACACACACACACACACACACACAATGAGCGAAAGATTTTAGGCTTGCAAGACTCAAATACAATATTTTTTCCTACCTCAAAGTGTATGTGTTGTGAATGTTAATAACTTGTACACGGTGTGTTTGATATCATTTCACTTGCCTTGCAGCTTCTGCAATATTGATTTATTATTATCCTTTATTTCTGCAGGGAGGGGTCATTGAGAGCTTAAGGCTGCACTGAATACAGAACATACAGAAAATAAAAAGCAGTGTACACATTCAAAGTAACAAACAACAAGATTTACAGCATACATACAAACAGAGTTAACTTCAACCAAAGACATCAACATCATTCATAGAAACACATACTGTACAAAATCTGCCAGATGTTTGAAATGGATGTGAGGGATTAGGTCTTACATTTTAGCAAGCTTGTGTAAATTGTTCCACTGTTCCACAGCCTCAGTACTAACCTGCTGGTCATGAACCAAATCATCCTGGGATTTAGTGTAGTGTGAAAGTGATGTGTAATTGAGAAGACATGAGGTATATGTATGTATGTATGTATATGTTTGCTCAGCAGTGCTTTTCAGATAAATACAAAACAATATTATTCCCTTCTCACTCTCAATGATTGCCACCCAACTTTCTCATATAATATATATATCTCCAGTTATGAGTTAAGAGGTGAATAATATACTGAATCTAGAGATTAAGGGAATTGCATTATCTAAATGATTAACTTTATGTTTAACCTTCTTGTCATCCTCCCGGATCAAATTGACCCTTCTTCCCTCCCTCCCTTCCTTCTGTCCTTCCTCCCTCCCTCCTTCTCTCTTTCTTTCCTTCCTCTCTCTTTCCTCCCTTACTTCTTTCCTTGTTCCATCCTTCTTTCTGTCCGTCCTTCCTCCCTCCATCTTTCCTTCCCTCCCTCCTTCCTCCCTTCCTTCCTTTCCTCCCTCACTCCTTCTCTCTTTCTTTCCTCCCCCTACCTTCCTCCCTTCCTTCTTTCCTTCCTTCCTCTTTTCCTTTCTCCCTCCCTCCCTCCTTCTTTCTTTCCTCCATCCTTCCTTCCTTCCTTCCTTTCCTTCCTCCCTTCCTTCTTTCCTTTCCTTCCTTCCTCCCTCCTTTCCTTCCTTCCTTCCTTCCCTCCTCCCTCCTTTCCTTCCTTCTTCCCTCCTCCCTTCCATCCTTCCTTCCTTGACTCGAGGACAACAGGAGGGTTAAATATATGTTTGGAATACTTTTACTTGCCTCGCAACTTCATCTGCAGTCATTCATAATGAGCTAAGTAAAAGTTACAGTATGAAAATAACATCATACAAAGAATAAGTAATGACTGTAAGCTGGATAATGATGATGATGATAATGTCATTAATTTGCAGTGATTCCATACACTCTAAAGGCATTTACATCAGTAGCTCTGATAACATGGTTCGAGATGTGAGCTCATGTTGACATATTGTACAACATGTGGTAAATCCCTTTCTACTGTGTATGATGTGGATCTCTTTTCAAACATCATCATACATGCAGTCTTGTAGATTCATGAATGGCACATTCCCAGGAGGTCCAACACTAACTGATATTCATAGGACAGATCATTTGCTCGTGTTTCTTATTATTTTGTTTGATAAGTCTAATGGGTTTTCTTTGCAGGGCAGACAATCCAAAATAGTGACCATGCTCAGCGACCAGACTACAGAGAAACACCATCAAACTGTTTAGGAATGAGACACGGCACTCATATTTCTGACAGGCCAGTACAATATACTTACACATTACTCAGCTTTAATTTCGTAATGGACATTGGTGTCATTATATTAAACCAACCATCTGTCAACACAATTTTGACCTCGATTTATGAAACGTGACATCAGATTGCCCATGAAGCTAAAAGACAGCTGATTTGTTCTCCTCAATATTCAGAGTTAAACTGTCTCTAAAACACACTGAATGTGTATCACATATGTGTTCATGTTCAGCAACAGTAAAAAGCGGTTGTGAGCTCAGTGTCAAAGCTTTGGGTCTGTCCTGTAGGTCCTGTGGGCGTCTCTGCTTCAGCCCCAAATGTTATAAGCATAGCTCCACATATTTCTGCTCCTCAAAACTGATATTTGAATGCAACAGAGCAGAAGTTAATGTGGAGTGTTGGAGGCAAGGGGGGGGGAGATATGGTGCTGCACATAAGACACATACACGTCATGGATGTATTATAAGATCAATAAGTGGTTTTGCAGTCATCTCCAGTGTTTATATAATGATAAGTGTGCCTTTAAATTGAGAGTGATGTGCACCACATGCAGAGCCACGGGTGTGCCTGGATATGCCTGTGCCATCTAAATCTCAAGCTGGCACACCCAGCATAATCATGGCAGCCTGTCACAGACTGTCAGGCTGTGATGTTGAAGTGATCACTGTGATGTGACTCAGCCAATGCACGTGTGATGTAACACAACAACAATGGCTGCACTAAGTTTTTAATGTGGTATCAGAAAAAGTTGAGGAAAAGGAAACTTTTCCGCCTCTGACTGAGTCCATCAGACTCATCAGCCCACAATGAGGTCAGCCCAGCCACTCAGTCCCTGGTGGCATAGTGTTTTCTCTCAGTCAGCCTGATGCAGGTTCATCATAGCCATGTGTGATAGCTTCACACAGTCAGTGGGCCCAGCGCTGTCAGGGGCTTTTTCTGAGAATGTTCCCTGTAATACACATCATGTGTTGTTGTTTTCATGTTGGCCTATAGGCTACTGCCTGAATATGCTTAATAAAACGCAAGTGTTTCTTTAAAATGACAGTGACTAGAGGACACATGCTGATACTAAAAGGTTACATTGTTTTGTTTTCTTACAGAATACATTTAAGTAAAATTAATCAAACTGATATTTATTTTTATTTGCATATTTGGTATTGATGTAATCCAAAAGTAACAGAAAGTAATCAAGTTATATTACTGTAATATTGTGATACCTTGATTAGGTTACTGAATACTTTTTAACAAGTAATTAGAAATTGTATGGGACTATATTTTTAAGTAACCCTCCCAACCTTGAATGCAAAGGTGCTCTAGTTCTTTTTTTAACCATTTCTGAACACATAAAATGGTTAAAATAAATTTAAAACAGTCTGACACTCTAACTCAAACAGTATTATATTTTTCCAATTTTTTTCAAATAAGTTATGATTTTGTCTTTTATTATCTTATGTGTATTGTCTTTCCTTACTTGGTAATACATGTGTGAGAAAGAGTTCTTGTGTCAATTATAAGTCATTATATATTAGTACTAATACATAGATTAGTACTAATTTATTAAGAATGTTCTCTCTCTTAAGCTAATATAGAGATTCCTATGGGAGTCATTTTATCAATAGATTGATTGTGTTAATTGGATGAAGGCCAATTGTCCTAATAAATCAGACCAATTATTGCTATAATCTTACATTACACACAATAAAAACAGTTTTTGTGTCGACGTTGCAGCCAAACTAAACATATGGCAGCATTTATTAAGAATTGTCCATCATGAGTGAATCATAAAGTTTATGCATTTCATTTAAATTGCATAAAGTGCATAAACCTTTTTTCAAGTATTTCAAATGCATTGGAGTAATTCATATTGAATACATACACTCATTCTTAAGTATTTGAAACAAATTGGATTTATTAATGATGAATACATAAATCTGTCATTGTTCATTCAAAAAACATTGGGTTTATTAGTATTATTACATACATCTCATTCTTAATTGTTTCATTAACATTTGACTGACATATATGCAGCAGATAAGTAATTCAAATGGATGGAAATTTTATATGCAATTGAAATACATAAATCTAATGAATTAGGCCTAAAAATTTCTGTGAGTAGGGCAAAGGGTTATGTAACATAGTGGTTCTTAAAGTGGGGTCCAGGGACCCCCTGGGGTTCTTGAGGAGGTTCCAGGGGGCTCCTCAACAAAAAGAGGAATTATTTTCACAATAATTCCATCCATAAATCAGTGACATAATATATGACTAGTTTTGTTTATGGGTTTCATACATTTACTGTAATAAAACATCTAAAAGCAAAAATCAGGGGACTCTGGGACAAAATCTTATCAAAGGGGGGGTCCGTGGTCTAATGTGTGTCAGTTTAGGGTTCATTAACATGAAACTGTTTGAGAAGCACTGATGTAACAGATAATCTCAACCCAATTCAAAACACTGCAAAACACAAAGAGGGAAAAGAGCAACATCAGCCTCATTAGAGGAAAATGTCAGAAGAGCATACATTCACATTCACATGCACACTGTCAGCAACCCACACACACACACACACACACACACACACACACACGCTAACCCCACTCTCTTTACTTTACGCTGCAGTTTTTCAGTTCAGTAAAATGGAGAATATTTTGCAGCTTCCACTCCCAGAAACAATCCAGTTTAGTGTCTGTGTGCTCCTCCCAGCTTACCTCACTATTTGCTTTTGCAGCTCTGAATGAATGAACAGCAGTTCTCCTGAAACATGCAACGCAATGTTTTGTGTTATTTTGCAATCCATTGCAGTACCGTTATCATGTGTTTGTTTTCAGTACGAGTTGAAAGCATCTTGAGAAAATGATATATTATATTATATGAGGAGTATTTGATAGCCAATGTTGCCCTCCCATGCTGTGTAGCACTCCCAACAGCTCCATGTAGCACATGGTTAGTTTCAAGTATCAGGTTAGAAAAAATGTCAAGCTGGGATTTGGATTGGTGGAGTTTATTTTGGGAGTATAAACAGTCCACTTAAAGGAGTGGTTCAACATTTTGAGAAATGCACTTATTTGCATTCTTTCTAACAGTGAGATGAAATGACAACTTATGGTTTAGAGCAAGTTATGTGCTGAAACAATTTCTTGGTGAACAACAGCCAGGCGCAGTCACTGTACAGCTTTCTGAAGTCTTGTCATCACAGTGAAGTTGCGTGCTTTGGTATCATTGTTCCTGGACCCAAACCTAATTCTCACTCATATTGGATAAACAATTGCTTCTCACAAAATAGTACGGTAACTTAACTGTACAACATCACAATGAATACATTTCTACTTTGTGTACCGAATAAAAATGAGAAACAACATGTGAAATGAGTTTAAAGGTGTCTTTAACTGATGGTTCATTGTATATTTTCATGAACCTTGTACACACTTAAACACACCGTAAGAGCTACGAAAGAGGACAAAAATAAACTATCTTTCTTTATAAGGATGAACTTATCATATCATAGCCTTACTAGATTCACTTTTTAACCCATTTTAACCTAAAGACAAGACAAGTTTTTAATCCGTCATTTTGTGTCAAATATGCAGTTTTAACCATATATTTTAAAGCTTATATAAAACACAGAAATACATCTCTTGCATTAATAAACAAATCAATGAAATAACGGGCTTTATCTCCTTTAATCGAAACCAGTAAGATGCTAATTGGTATTCCCGCTAGCCAAAACACAATCAAAACTGCATGAAACTATAAAAGACACCACAGTTTGAGCTAGGCATTAAACATGAAAAGAAATTACCACAAACCTTGTGCCCTTATCAGCCAGGTGCTAATTAAACAGTATCTGTTTTCCTCTCATCAGGAAGACACACTTTTAACTATACAGACACTGACGATAAAAACTCCAGATGCCCTTTTTTCCGGTGAGACGCTTTCAAAATAAAAGCAGCAAATTTAACATCTGTAATAATTGAAGAAATAATAACCTGGCCTTAAAGAATGCTCAAAAAATAAGACATTTTTAGAAATAGTCTGTTTATACTAAAGGTCATTTACAGTTAGTTTCATGTTTGACCTTTATACTGAGCCAGGCTAGGTGTTTCCCCTTGCTTCTAGTCTGTATGCTAAGCTACACTGTCCACATCCTGATTCCAGCTAAGTATTGGAAAGAAAGTTCATATGCATGAGCACAGAGTAGGAAATAAAGTCCTTTGTATTTAAAAGGAAGGTGTTCCATTGAGGATAAAGTTTGATTTCATGTGACCTGGACTCTTGTCAGTACCTTTAAATTGGATTATTTTATGTGGAAAATGTGCAAACATTCTTTTGATATGACCAATCCTGCAGAAATATTGAACAATCATGCAAGCTCGCAGGGATTCAGTGATTCATTGGAGTTCATTCTTATGACTGCAAGATCACAAAGCCCTGCAGGGACTACATATTTCTCAAGTCTTTAATCCAATTTGCCCTTTGTAAAAACACACAGCAGTGTTGTGCGAGCAGCAAGCGCACAGGGAGTTTGAGATACCACAGTAAAGAAGGTCAGAGCAATATTATTCATGACTTTTGTGTAACTTCTTGAAAAATACTTTAAATGAATTGAGATCAACGTAATGGCTCAGGCATGGATAGATTATGGAATAAACCTGCCAGGCACAACAGACCCAGCACCCAGGCCCTTAAAACAAGAACTTTAGAGACATTTAAAACAATGATAATAATAAATTAAAAATTAATTAATTTAATTAATTAGTTTAAAATTTCAAATATTAAAGCAGGCATAAGATGAATGGACAAATGTAGAAACACACACTACAGCATGATTAATGGAATCACTTTTATTTATTTATGTTATCTATGTGTAGAGATCCATCAAAATAAACCAAATTTCTTCCCAGTTCTAACAAAAACTGCTTATACTGTAAAAAATAAAATAAAAATGCAGTGTACTGTGCGGAACTACATTCAAAGATGATTATTACAGTGAAAAGCACTTAGACATGACTGTTATTTCAAAGCAAAAGATTAAAATACTGCATTATTAATACTGTTCTTCATGTTGTGCTTCCTGTAATGTTTTAAACAAAACTCTAAGTGTCAAGCTTCAGGCAAAGCAGAAAAGCAAAGAAATTCATCATCTTGAGGCTACGACAGATTTATGATCAAGCAGTGAATCATACAGAATCTAAATGTGACAGTTTGTTTTTACTAGTAACTACTTCATTGTTAACGGTCTGAGAGTTTTCCTTCAGGGTCATATACAGCTGAAGCAAAACTGCTGGAGTTTGAAAGTTGAAAAATGGTTTGCTAATAAACGATCAAACATTGTGAAAGCAGTCTCCGTTTATAACTGGACCTTTATAAATAGATCTCAGTGTTTCAGAGAACGTGCTACATCTGAGTTTAGGTGAGCTGTGTATGAGGAAGCTTTCATACCTGACTTATTCAGTTTGGTTTGTTTTTGCCTCTGGTGTAGTTTGTTTGGGAAGGAGTGAAGACAGTATTTGCACTCTGGTGTGGACAATGACAACTGGACTGACACCTTGTACAAGGTATAAAAGTGATCTGACCTACATATGATCCCAACTGCAGGAAGCATTGTGCATTTTGAGGGTTAAACCAGCTCCTCCAGTTGCACTGTGCATTTCTTGAGCAAGGACCACACCACCAATGAGATACATTTGACAAATTTATTAACAAGATTTGAATGAATTGTTTGTGCTCTTTATGCGGTGTGGGGAGGCCATATGAAAGATGCGCTGCTGCACCCGGGCAGCGAGGACCCCAAAAATCCTCCACCAAGACTGAGCGGACCTTAAGAATGGTGCGGCGATGATACATGGAGAAAGTGTTGGTGTGGCCAGGAATGATTAGGCGCTTGGCTGAAGAGAGGCTCTAAGAGGCATCGATAATGAAATAGTTATGGTGACGAAGTAGGACAACATGTACGTTACGTTGAACGTGTGAAAGGGGCCTTGATAATGAAATGGTCGTAGTGACGGGATAGAACGACATGTAGGTTACGTTAAACGTGTGAAAGGGGGTGGTCTCAGCTGGCCATTTGGCGGAGAACCATCATCCACCATGGAACTCCCAAAATTGGCTTGCATGGGTCTGTCTGATGAAGTTGCGGGAGTAGCACTTGGGGGCAATCACATCCCGCGAGAAATGAGTTGCAGGGATCAGTGTAGTCGAATATGGAAGCACAGTGCTGGCAGCCCTCAGTGCCAGTGCAACTAAAGCCGGATGTCCCCGATAAAAGCTGCTGTCGAACTAGGCGAGGAGCCAAGGTTGGATTGCGTAAACAGCGGGGGCGCTGACATCAAACATCCTGGCCAAATTGAAGTGGTGCAGATGAAAAAATGGCAGGGATCGTTGGCATCCTGGGGCCGATGTTCTGGTATAAGCCAAGTGCTGTGATTGGAGTGAAGAGACGGCAGGGGTTGTGGGCATCCTGGTGCCCGATGTTTCCGGTGGAACCAAGTGCTGTGGTTGGACAGATAAACAGCATGGGTTGCAGGCATCCTGGTGCCTGATGTCCATGACTAAGCAAAATGCTCCTGTTGGATTTAAGGAAACAGCATGGGTCGCAGGCATCCTGGTGCCTGATGTCCCTGTCTAAGCAAGGTGCTGCGCTGCTGTTGGATTTAAGGAAACAGCATGGGACGCAGGCATCCCGGTGCTTGATGTCCATGACTAAGCAAAGTGCTGCTGTTGGATTTAAGGAAACAGCATGGGTCATAAGAATATGGAGATATAACCAACCAGTCTGATGAGTGTAGAGGTGTGCAGCAGCCTGGTGTCATCAGCTGATTTAATAAACAGTGAGTGGCTGTGAGTAATGGCACTGTGCTCTGTGCAGCATCAGAGGCTACAGACTTTCATGAGTTGTTAGGACTGTCCACAACAGCGCTCTCCATTTTTTAACAGTTAACAGCGCACCCGCCTATATAGGAGCATATTAGACTCTTGATGATGCACCCCTTAAATAACAGTGAAATATGCACCAGTGACGTCAGACCATTTTTTTTTTTTTGGTCAGTAGCTCAATCGATTTCCTCTGCCTCAAAATAGCAACGCGCCACCAATGTGCCTGACCACACCTAATTTTGAGACCAACACGCCCATAGGCGCACAGACTGGTGCAAGTGCATTTGTTACTTAGACAATGTGGGCGCAGGGCGAGAAAATGACAACTGTGCCGGGGGAAACTAACAAAGACACATGCGCCACGCCCACTATCTGCTGTGCACCGACCGCAAGATGGGGCCCACTGTGTCCGATGTCCCTGTCTAATCAAAACACTGCGGTTGGAGTGAGGAAACTGCATGGGTTGCTGGCATCCCAGTGCCTGATGTCCCTGTCTAAATGAAGCACTGCAGTTGTAGTGAGGAAATGTCATGGGTTGCTGGTATCACAGTGTCCGATGTCCCTGTCTAAACGAAACGTTGCGGTTGAAATGAGGAAACAGCAGGGGTCGCAGGCATCCCGGTGCCTGATGTCCCTGTCAAGGCGTTGCGCTGAGGTTGGAGTGAGGAAATGGCATGGGTTGCTGGTATCGCGGTGTCTGATGTCCCTGTCTAGGAGAAGTGCTGCGGTTGTAGTGAGGAAACGGCAGGGGGTGTTTATGACGCAGATGATATAGAAGCAATTTCAGGTTAGTTGTATTTGTGATACGTTATGTTAGTAGCTTGCAATCCGGTGCTTTTAACATGGACGATACGGAGAGATTTCTGTTAGTCTTTGTGATAAGCTGTGTTAGTAACGTGCGACACGATGTGTTTAATGGCAGATGATGCCTAAAGTGACGACTGACTAGATGTACTAGCAACGAGCGACCCGGTGTTTGTAATGTGCAAGTGCGAGTAACAGTGTGAAATGGCAAGTGGGTTAGGGTTAGGGTTGCAGCTGATATATGAAAAAAAAGACAATGTGGAAGTGACTTGAAATTATGAATTCTTTGTGGAGATGGATAATGTATGATGAAGAACTGATGTCTCGTGCCGTTGGTATAAATACTGACAAGTCTGAGTAGAATGAGTAGTGCAATACTACCTGGTCCCCACCAGGGGTTTTGGTGAAAACCCGGAAGGGCGGGAGACCCGGTGGCTGTTGTTGCCACAGAGTAAACAATGAAGCTTTAGTTTAATGTGGCTGAGGTTGATAGGGAATGTATCCTATGTAGGAACCATTGGAGGCGGGCGGCAGTTCGGTTGCTGATGTCGGGGTCCGTTTGTGGATGTAAAAGCGGCCGGACGGAGGGCCGTGAGTTTGGTGTGGTGGAGAGTTACCTGGACTGTTGAAGCAGCTGAGGAGGGGAGAGGTGAAGCTGCTGCTCCAGCGGCTATGCCCGTTGCTTCCCTGGTTTTTTGCCCTCATTGATGTAAAAGAGCAGATCTACCGGGAGTGTCACGGTATGTGCTCTGCTGAGCACAGCGGCTTCGACGGGACACACTTTTCCACTACACAGTTCCAGCACGACTCAACTCGACTCGACTTTTTTTGTGTTTCCACTAGGGATAGTACCTGGTACCTGGTACTTTTTTAGTACCTGCTCTGCTGAGGTTCCAAGCGAGCCGAGCTGATACTAAATGTGATGTCAACAGACTGCCGGCCACTGATTGGTCAGAAGAGTCATCACTGGAAGACTCATGAGCCGTCCCACACAAGAATCAACCCAGCATTTTTAAATACCGGCAACAGTGTCACAGCCATACGGCTCAGTTTTCTTGCTTTGTGTGTGACAGAAAGCCACATACAGCAGCAAGTACACCATGTCCTCCATGTCCTCCATTGTTTATGTGTTTGTGTCGCGTATAAAACAAAGTCACAGCAGTTTCACGGAGCCGTGCTATGACAACCCCGCCCACGTTGAGTAGGTACCTTTTTGTAATGGAAAAGGTCCTTCCTGGAACCATGTCATGTCGAGTCAAGTCGAGCCAAGTAGTGCTGGAACTGTGTAGTGAAAAGGCGCCATTGGCTGCGGTCTGCTGCTGGGTGACAGGAGAACCGATTTCACACAAATTTTGTTAATGCAATTATACTATCTGTTGGGATGACCATGAAAGCTAGACTGAGACTGCCTGCATGTGAAACTCGAATACGAGAGCGAAAGAGGGGGAAGATGGTTAGGTTTGTTTATATAGGAACAGGAAGGGGTGTAATTGGGGTGTGTTCCCGCTCCTGAAACTGTGCTTCACAAGCTTCGATATGCTCCCTTCTCCTCCTTAGACAACTGAAGGCAGCACGTCTCCTTAGTGTAACGTAAAGCAACACATTGTTGTTTAGATGTTGCCTTGAATTGTGTTCAGATATTCCAATCCGCTCACATATTTTGGCTTGGTATATGGCCCAGACAAATGGGCCAGATTATCCATATATCACATCAGGCAAGTGCCTGGAGGCACCAGCCAATTTGCCATACTGGTGGCACCAATGTGATTTTTCTTTTCATGATCGGAACAGGCAGATACACCATCTATAAAGCATTTGGTTTAGCTTTTTAATCAGAATGAATAATAAGAATATGTAAAAAGT